>NC_079203.1:25414959-25787459 GCF_026745355.1 Beta vulgaris subsp. vulgaris
GATCAGTGTCGCGAGTTGCGACCTGGGGTCATCGCGAGTCGCGACCTGCACAGTCTCGACCTTGCGGCTCGCGAGGGTCTTCTGTTTTTTTTTTCTTTTTCTCTTTTCCTTCTTTGATTTTCTTCCTAACTAAAGAACGTCCCTCATTTTTTTCTGTGCTCCCTCTTCACTCTTGTCCACCTATGACTCTCATTACTCTTTCATGCTCTTTTTTTTTTTTTTTCACACATCAATAACCAATTCACTCATCCACATTTCACGCACAACTTCACAAGCTTCGAGCTTTTCTTCTATTTCCTGCAAAACGAAAACCAAAAGCATAATATCTTCCAAAAACCAAAGAAACTAATTTTTTTACACTATATACAACAAGCTCGTTTATTTACCGTCGTCGACACGACTTACAACCATATGGCCTAACCATAGTCCGGGTCACCGAGAGGAACATCCTCGGCTCCAACTTGCTTGAATCCTTCAAAGTATGGCTTAAGCCGCTGACCATTTACCTTCAAAATTTTGATGTGGCTTCACTTTGGATTTCCACAGCTCCATGTGGAAACACTTTCATAACAATGAATGGCCCGATCCACCTAGAAAGCAATTTCCCTGGAAAAAGACGTAGCGGGACTAAACAAGAGGACCTTTTGGCCCACCTTGAACTCTTTTCTTATAATCAGCTTATCATGCCATGCCTTAGTCCTTGCTTTATAAATTGCCGCGTTTTCATAGGCCTCGTTCCTTATCTCCTCCAACTCTTGCAATTGAACTTCCGGTGCAATCCAGCTTCATCCAGGGCCATGTTGAATTTTTGACGGCCCAGTATGCTTTGTGCTCAAGCTCTACTGGAAGGTGACATGGCTTTCCAAACACCAATCGGTATGGTGACATACCAATGGGGTTTTATAAGCTGTCCTATATGCCCATAATGCGTCTTCCAATCGCAAGCTCCAATCCTTCCTACTTGGATTCACCGTTTTTTCCAAGATCGATTTGATTTCTCGATTAGATACCTCCGCCTGGCCATTTGTTTGTGGATGTAGGCCGTTGAGGTCTTGTGAGTCACATGATATTTTTTAGCAGTGCACCAATGGTTCATTGCAAAAATGGGTTCCCTTGTCACTAATCAATGCTCTTGGAATTCCAAATCTGCAAAATATGTTAGATTTGACAAAATCTGCAACCACTTTAGCATCGTCAGTACGAGTGGCCTTAGCCTCCACCCATTTTGATACATAATCCACTGCTAAAAGAATGTACATGAAACCAAAAGAGGTCGGGAAAGGTCCCATAAAGTCAGTCCCACACATCAAAGATTTCACAGTATAAAACCGCACTTTGAGGCATTTCATTTCTTTGGGATATATTCCCGACCCTTTGACAATTATCACAAGATTTGCAGAAATGAAATGCATCCCTATGAAGACTCGGCCAATAAAAACCACATTCCAATACCTTTCGTGCTGTCCTTTTTGCTCCAAAATGACCTCCACATGCATGGGAATGACAAAAGGTAAGGATAGAAGTTACCTCTTCATCAGGAATACATCTCCTTACTATTTGATCTGCACAGTGCTTCCAGAGATAAGGCTCGTCCCATACATAATGCTTGGCATCGCTCTTGAGCTTATCTTTCTGTGCCTTGGAAAAATGAGGAGGAAAACAGTTAGAAACAAGAAAATTGACAATATCGGCATACCATGGGTGTAAGCATCCTAGGACCATCAATTGCTCGTCTGGAAACTCTTCCCGAATAGGCTCTTGCCATGGCTTCTCCGAACTTGGTTCTAGATCATAAGAGGATACCAATCGACTCAAATGGTCTGCAACCAAGTTCTCAGTTCCTTTCTTGTCTCGAACTTCCAAATCAAACTCGCTCAATAAGAGAATCCACCGAATTAGCCTAGGTTTGGCTTCTTTCTTCGCCATTAAATGACGGAGAGCTGCATGGTCAGTGAAAACAATTACTTTCGTCCCGAGCAAATAGGATCGGAATTTTTCCAGTGAAAACACCACAGCTAACAACTCCTTCTCAGTCGTGGAGTAATTACGCTGTGCCTCATTTAGTGTCATAGAAGCATAATAGATGGCATGTGGCACCCTTCCAACTCTTTGTCCTAGCACTGCACCTACGGCATAGTCGCTTGCATCACACATAATCTCAAATGGAAGGGACCAATCTGGAGGTTGAATGATAGGAGCCGAAACTAGCCTCCCCTTCAAATTCTCGAATGCCTTTTTACATGCTTCATCCATCACAAACTCTACATCTTTTTGTAACAACCTGCAAAGAGGAGATGAAATCTTCGAGAAATCTTTTATAAACCTGCGGTAAAAACCTGCATGACCAAGAAAAGAACGGATTTCTCGCACATTAGTAGGGTAAGGTAAGGACTGAATAGTATCAATTTTTGCCTTATCAACTTCTATACCCTTCAAGAGACCACATGACCTAACACAATTCCCTGCTCAACCATGAAATGACACTTTTCAAATTAAGCACAAGGTTAGTTTCAATACATCGTTTCAAAACCATAGTCAAGTGCTCCAAGCAATTTTCAAAGGAGTTTCCATGCACGGTAAAATCATCCATGAAAACTTCGACAAATCGCTCCATATATTCTGAAAAGATACTTACCATACACCTCTGAAAAGTTCGAGGGGCATTGCATAGTCCAAAAGACATCCTCCGGTAAGCAAACGTGCCAAAAGGACACGTGAAGGTTGTTTTCTCCTGATCCTCCGGTGCTATGGCCACCTGAATATATCCAGAATATCCATCTAGGAAGCAATAATAAGCATGACCAGCTAATCTTTCGAGCATCTGGTCAATGAAAGGCAATGGAAAATGATCCTTCCTAGTTACGACGTTAAGCCTACGGTAATCAATGCAGACTCGCTACCCATTTTGGACGGGTGGGAACTAAGACACCATCTTTGTTCTCTACAACTGTGACTCCAGACTTCTTTGGAACAACTTGGGTCGGACTAACCCATTTGCTATCGAAAAATTGGAAAAATCATACCAGATTGGAGAAGTTTCAGAATCTCGGCTTTTACCACCTCCATCATAGGTGGGTTAAGCCGCCTTTGAGGCTGTCGCACGGGCTTTGCATCATCCTCCAACAAAATCCGGTGCATGCAAGTGGTTGGGCTTATTCCCTTGATATCTGCTATAGTCCACCCGATCGCCTCCTTATGCTCTTTTAGCACCTCGATGAGTTTTCTTTCCTGTTCCTGGGAGAGCTTGCTTGATATAATCACCAGTGTATCTCCATCTCCAAGGAATGCATACTTCAAATGCTCAGGCAATGATTTCAGCTCAACTACGGGTGCCTGCAAAATAGATGGTAAAAGCTTCCCCGGAGGGATAGTCAAAGGCAAAGGACCCACAAAGGAAGGAACGAGTGGAAAAGTCACATGTTCCTCCAAAGCCTGGACTGTTTCCTGCAAGTTAGCACTTAAAACATACTCAACATCATTTCCTTCCAAGCTATGTTCAAGAGCTACCTGCAAAGAATCTTCTCCACCTATATCGAAAACATCCTGCGAATATGAATCAATGACATCTATGGAGTAACAAGAGTGGTCATCTCTCGGGAATTTCATGGAATCGTAGATGTTAAACTCTACAAGGCTTCCATCAAATTCCATCGTAAGACATCCACTATGCACATCAATTTTTGTTCTAGCAGTTTTTAGAAATGGCCTTCCTAACAAAATAGGAGTAGCGTGCTTGTCATGCTCCATATCTAAAACATAAAAGTCAGCAGGAAAGATTAACTTATCGACCTTAACCAACACGTCTTCTACTATCCCTTTCGGGTAAGCATTAGAGCGGTCAGCTAACTGAATCACAACACCAGTTTCATGTAGGGTGCCTAGTTTTAAAGACTCATACAAAGAATATGGAATAACATTAATCGAAGCCCCTAAATCTAGCATAGCCCTAGGAAATGTGGTGTTCCCAATCACGCAAGGGATAGCGAACATGCCCGGATCACTGCACTTCGGAGGAAGTGCCTTTTGGAACATGGCAGAGACATGCTCGCTAACCTTTACCTTTTGGGCTCCCCTTAACCTTTGTTTCCTTTTTGTTGTACACATTTCTTTAAGAAATTTAGCATACCTAGGAATTTGCTTTAAAGCATCCAAAAGGGGAATATTTACCTCACACTTACGGAAAGTCTCATAAATATCACGATCACATTCTTTTTTCCGAGTATCTCGCAGTGCTTCTGGAAAAGGAGGAGTTGGCTCATAAAGTGGTGGAGGTGGTGTTGCTTGGACTTCTCATGAGATGTGGAAGGCTCAGGTTCGGCTCTTTCTGGCTCAGGCTCCGGCTCTGGCACATAAACAACAATTCCTCCCTCGACCTCTTTATCTCTTCCTTTTATCTCTTTTCCGCTCCTCAAAGTGATTGCACTTGCATTCTGTTTCGGATTAAGCTCCGTTTGAGACGGTAGCTTTCCCGAATCTCGCGCCTCTAATCGGCTCACTGCTCCAGAGACCTGACTCATTTGTTGCTCCAGATTCTTGATGCTCGATCGGGTCTCCTCCTGAAATTGAACCATATTTCCCTGCATGTTAGTCACATTTTTAGTTAAAGCATTAATCATATCTTCAGTTGACATGCTGGTACTCGGTCCCTGTACTTGGCCTTGTGGCCTAAAATGTGGAGCTCCTTGCTCCTGGTGTCTCGGGTAAGGAGGTGGAGGACGGTTATACTGGTGCGGTCCCTGCTGGTTTCCCGAAACATTACCATATCTCAAATTGGGGTGATCTCGCCAGCCAGGATTATATGTCTTGGAATACGGGTCATACCGCTTCTGAAAACCTTGGCCCTGAAATCCGGCCGCCTTTACCTCTTCACTCGCTTCCTCCTACAAATGAGGACAAAAATCTGTAGAATGATTTGAAGAGAAATGCCACAAGCTTTCACATGTTGATATTCTTGTCTTTTGTCATGAATTCCCGAACCATAGATGTCAATGCTTGCACTTGATCCTCTAACTTAGAAGTTCCAGGACTTTCGGTAGCCATACGACGAGCTCCTGATCTTCTAGTGAATTGTCTCGAGCCCTCAGCTAGCTCGTTTATCAAATCTTTAGCAGCTTGTGCAGTTTTATTCACAATTGAACCTCCACTTGCTGCATTCACCATTCGTGCATCTTCACCACTTAATCCATTATAGAAGTAAAGCACTAAATCTTCATCTGCATAGCCATGATAAGGACAACTAGCACATAACTTCCTGAATCTAGCCCAGTACTCATAAAAGGTTTCATCACTCTTTTGCTCGATGTTGCTTATCTCCTTTTTCAACACCGAAGACATTGAAGTCGGAAAATATTGCTCGAGAAAAGCCTTTTTCAAATCAGCCCACGTAGAAATGCTACCCGGTGGAAGGTAATTAACCAATCATTTGCCGACCTTTTATGAGAATGGGAATGCCTTGAGTTTCACCTTTTCTTCCGACACGCCACTTGGTTTCATGCTGCTACACACCACATGGAACTCCGAAAGATGCTTATTCGGATCCTCACCATTTAGCCCATAGAATGTCGGAAGCAAATGTATTAATCCTGATTTCAGCTCAAAATTTTCCCCTTCATCTTCTTGTGGGAATGTAATGCATAAAGGTTGCTGATCAAGGTTAGGAGCTGTGAGCTCCTTCAATGTGCGTGGCTCGACTCTCGGAGGCATCTCTTCTTCTATTTCGATAGCAAAAGGAAGCTCCTTAAAGTTTTCACGCCGTTCTCTTCTCAACCTGAAAAGAGTTAATTCCAAATCTCGATCGTACTGCAAAGGATGTTGGTTAGTAGCACGAGTATTAACCATAAATACAAAGCAATACAACCTAAGGAATAAAAATTCACTAATTACAAACAAGTAATGCGTTGCTCCCCGCAACGGCGCCAAAATTTGGTAGGCGTTTGTCGTGTACTCCTAACCAAATATAATTAACCTACTTTCATGCACACTAAGTAAGTATAATGGAAGCAGGGATCGTATCCACAGGGAGCAAATGAACTTGATTGGAAATTAGCAAATCAAGAACCCTAGTATGTACTAAGGCCAAAGCAACCGAATAGGGGGGATTTGGAACAATGTAAGTGATCTAAACTACTCACAATACTAAAAACACGAAGAGATTACAATATAAAAAGGCCTTGGACTCAGTTAGCATCCACCCTAACCTACTTTGTGATCACGAAACCTTAACCCTCAACCTTTCCTATGGTCACCTATTGAGAAGTCGATACTTCTATCCTCCTAGATCGTGGTCTAACACACGATCTGCGTGGTTTGAACCGCTCTTACTATGAATTAACTCAAATGAATCGCACTTAAGTTCAAACCAAAGTAGCATTAAAAACGAGGAACACAATAGGATCACTAATGTTATTAAAGCAACAACATTCAAGTAATAAGCTATGCTTCTCTAAGTGCACAAGATTAATGTTCAGCATTTAATCAAACACCTAGTATGCTACATGGAGCTAGGAACACAACAATCCGATTATGCACCTAAAACTAGCATTAGATGATTCACACAACAATACTAGTAACGTTCCTAGCAAGGATTATGCAAATATCATGGAAATACATACAAGAAGCATCACAATGACCATAAGAAGATAGAGAGTACGAAGTTCTCACAAGTAGATTAGAGCTTCAATAACCAAATCCAAGATGGAAGTTTAAGCTAGCAAATCCATGAAATTCATTACAAATCTAATAAGGAAGAGTAGAAGAAACATATGGAACTCTCTTTCTCTCTCTACCTTTCTTTTTCTAGTAAAGCTAAACTAAAGGTGACTTAACCTCCTTTCCCTCCAAGGGAGGAAAAGAAAGTAAAAAGTGCAGCGGCAGGGGTCGCGACTCGCGACACTGATCGCGGGTCGCGACGAGCCGTCTGCCCCAAATCTATCCAAAACACCAAAAAATAAAAGGAGAGAATAAATAACTTGGCTTTTGAGGAAGCCATGAAGCTGTAGAACTGAAGTGATCAATCCTCGGCGACGAATAACAATGAAGCTCGAACCACGGACCTCGAAACTCGGAAGATGCATCATAAAGGACAACGAGCAAGGGCTCCGGGATACAAAAAGTGATCGGAGGGCTAAGATCGGCCCTCGAGTGTGCCATCATGTAAACTACTTCCTAAACTCCTCAAATCACAACATCCTCCGGCAACACCTCCTAACGTCAAATCTCTCCTAAATCCCGACACTAAGCTCGTACCGACACCAAAAACGCCTCGAAATCCGCCTAAGATTGGCGGATAACTTGGACACATCAACATTTTACTTTGTTGGGTTTGATTGAACCTATGGACGACATGGTCCTAGGAATTTGGGTAGATTATCCTAAGGGTGGTATGGCCCTAGGAATTTGTTACTTAACCTTGGGCGGTATGGTCCAATGGTTCACTCACGGGTGGTATGATCTGTTGAGCATTGCTATTTGGAAAGGGCGGCATGGTCCTTAGATATGCAACATAGGCCTTGGGCAGCATGGTCCAATGAGTCTACTCACAAATGGCATGGTCTGTTGTGTTGATCTTGATGGTGTTTGATTGCGTTGGTCGCATGGTTTGACCGGGTATTGTTTAACGTTGAGCTTTCCTATGTGTTGCTTATGACTTGTTGTATCTCGTGGTAAGCATGTTATCTTGGTGATGTATTTCTTTGGCGTTGTTTCTAATTTATTTAAGTTTATTATCTATTCCTATTTGGGTTGGGAGAACTGCTAGTTACTCCCCACTGATTGTGGAAGTTGTTGATTTATTTTGCAGATGGTGATGCTGTTTAGGATCGTTACGGTTTGGACAAGGATTGTGCAGTTTGACCTTGTGAGCAAGGAAGTTGTGCTAGTCATAGTGAACGAGCATTTTGAGACAGGGATTATGACTAGTTACTTAGTAAGACTTAAGTAGCTTTCCTTTATGTTTGTAGTATGGTTGAACCACGGATTTTGGTTTTGTTCCTTTGGATTTCGATTACTCTATTTTGAGGTCTTTGGAGTTTCCATAGTTATTTTGGAACTTTGGTGGGTATGAGGGTATCGGACCTCATTTCCCTTTTTATATGATTTTCGGAAGTTAATTATTATCCTTGAAGGATTATTTTGTTTATAGTTTAAATTTTACTCTTTAGGGTAGCATTTCCGTCTTAATGGTATTTTCGCTACCACTAGTGGCATTATTTCTTTTATTTTTGTCTCTTTTCTTCTTTGTATCGGATGAGATGTTACACTTAGTCTTTTCTAGCTGGGAGCATCTTGTCCTTCTAAAGTAGGAATAGCCTCTAACTCCAACTGGGGGGTTACATTGCTTGGCGTAGAGATGATAGGTTCATCAGCAAGCGTACTGATTGGTTCATCAAAAGAACCACCCTCTATATCTAGTCCCGGATCAATTGTTGTAGGAACATTTGCTGAAGGTTGATTAATAGAGTAGAGATTTGAAGGTTGTTCAAAATTAAGATTTGCTGGCTTTTCAAAAGACAAACCACCAAGATTCTTAAACTTTGTCAAACCATAAGAACCTACTATGAAAAACAGGTTAATGTCAGAATGAAACTTCGTACAAAATAGTCATCTATACCTGCTTTAACTCCATGAAGTTTGACTTTTGGGAAGATTTGGGATATGGTCTTGCATTATCCTCATCTAAGGAAATATCATAATGTTGGACCTCAGAAGATATTTCTAATTTAGGACGTTTTCTATAGGATCGGAATGCCTCAAGTATTTAGGAGCTGAAAGAAAGCGGATATCTCTCTTCTTGGAGGCAATCTGAACAAATTCAGATTGCTTCACTAGTTCTGAGGATGGAATGCTCTTAAAAGTAGGGAGACAGTTGCAGTCTCTTTTCCTTGCATCCTTCTTGAAAGGATCAATTTGCTCCATTAGTGTAACACCCCAAAACTTTGGTTTCAAATTTTATAAAACATCATCTTTTCATTAAAATATCTGACCAAACCTTTAGGGTGTTACCGCCGCATCTATTGTTCAAAATAAATGCAAGGCTAATTATTAGAAATAAAAAAAATTTAACTCAAAAACCAAAGTATCAAAATAAACCAGCTAAGTTGTCTAATTTAAACCAATCCAAAACTACAATCCCAAATAACAGTACTATAACATTTATTAAACTAGGTGAACTTAAAAACTATAAATTCACTCATTCCTGCAACGTAGTCCCTTTCACCAACCTGCACAATATAAATAGGAAGAGAACAAAGGAAAACAACAACACAAAAATTAGCGAAAGCTAAGTAATTACAACTCCATCCCGTAAAATAATAATAGTTATATTTTAAAAAAATAGTTTTTATACCATACTTACAAATATAATAAAATGTAGACAAGTATAACATAAAACAGACATGTATAACGTAATACAAACAAGTATATAACACACTTAATCAATTTGAATACTCCAAGTTTATATGATTCACACAACATCAAATTTAATTATTAGAGGGGAATTGAACGTCAGTAGGCCGGGACTAATCCCAGTAACCACCTACTTCAACATGGGTCGTCACCCAATAAATTAAGAGCAATGGCCAATATCGTTTTGCAGAGCGTCCCTAGTGTGCACACCCCTCACTAATCTAATGGGTATCCGCAATGCGCACCAATAGTATTAGGAGGAAGACAATAAAGAGTTGTAACAGAATAAAATCAAGTACTGTTCATCACCTATGGAGGATCCAAGTCCACAGGATAATTCCCTCAATAATGTTTCACTTTACGTGATTAATAAATTTTAAAAGTTATGACACATCAAAAATCACATTAACATTAACAAGAACATCTTCAGTTCAATGAATATTTTTCACAACTTAGCCACTTAATAAAATTATAATAATCAACGTCCATAAATCATAGTAACCAATATATCCATCATTAAAGCCTCATAAAGTCACAATATATCAACTTATAATACCGTTCGTTACATCATTAACACACTAGTTATACCCATTAAGTACATTATCAATATTAGTATAATTTTAATACGATGGTATAATTAGGTACACTAAAAAAAAATCCAATTTCATAACAACAATACCAGTAGATACATATATATTATACGCAGGGATAATAGTACTATAGTAGTAATAATAATAATAATTTTAGTCATAGAAAGTACTATACTATTCCTGTCACATAATATACATCTAACATAAACGTAGAATCACACAACCACATGTATTACACATAGCACATACAATTCCTAACGGGATTCTAGTTGTTGATGGACATTGTGAATTACCTTGCACGCATCCCAAGTATAGCAATATCAACTAAAATTCGCCTCCTACGAAGTTTCCGTCTACAACAAATAATATTACCTAAAGTTAGTCACTTGATATAATATCCCGCAAATAATTAATCAAAATTACAAGATTAATAATAAGAAGGTTGAAAAGAAACGAAAAAAAAATCTAAAACTTTCTACTTGAAACCAAAAAAAACGTGCCATGCTCACATTGTGATTTGTGAAAGGGAAAAGAATTTTTTTTTTTTTTTTTTTTTGAAAAACTTTCATGTGGCAGCATACAGCAAGTCACAACCCACGTGAACTTGCTGCACATGTACCACTTTCTTTTTCTTTTTTTGTTTAAAAAAAATCAAAACCTGGGCATCAAAACATCCCACAGCACGCGAAAAGAAAGGTGAAGAAAGAGAAAGGAAGAAGAAAGAGAAAGAAGAAGAAGACCCGTGCTGGATTCCGGTCAAGTCGTCGGAGTCTCGGTATCGGGTTTTAAAACAATATTTTTTTTTTCTGGTTGAAACCTTCGAAACACAACAATGGTGATTCTAGATCTGAAATTTAGAACTTACCAAAGAGATGAAGAAAGTGAATTGCGTGAGAATTTTTTTGGGTGTTTGGGGATATATATATGTATGTAAATCTAGGGTTTCACTAAAAGATAAGTATTTAAAAATTTCAGAATTTTCTTTTCTCTCTATCTTTCTTTTGAACGAAAAAAAAATTCTGATTTAAAAAAAAATTCTGATTTCGAAATTTTTTTTTTTTTTTTTAAAACCATAAAAATCTAATTTAATAAGTAAAACAGTTTCATAAAAAAAATCTGATTTATTATGATTTTACTCTATTTTTCAGAATAAAATCTTATTATAACAAAATAAATTTTATAAAATAATTATAAAAATTTGGGATATTACAATTAGTCCCATGATTTCAATGTCCTCTATAGTATGGACATCCCCATAAGAACCCCCTTGATCATTGGCAGCATCATCTTCATCTTCTAAAGGAATGGGCTCAGGAATTCTTTGGCCCACAATGTTCCAGTATAGCCTACCATATCTAGAGTCCACTTGCATTCCCTCAAGGACTTTTAATTTCTTCTCGCCACCTTTTGCTAAAAAGTAATGAAAGGTAGAAAGAAATCAGATAAGATTTATTTCTCTTGAAAGTTATAAATAACTAAGGAAGTAGATCACTTACAGCCTAAAAAGAGTTCATCTTCAAAGTGGGCTATAGCATCAGCATATTGTTGGTCATTTGGAAAAACATGATCCCACCATGTTTGGACGCCTTCAACAGTTCTGGTAAACCCTCTCCAAGGAGTAATGGACATAAGGGTGAGACTAAGAGTGTTGCTTCGAAGGGATTTACCTTTCTCAAAACGATGCTTTGACATCTAAGGATCATTGCGGGTCAGGAAATAAGGTGTAGCTAATAATTGGAGCAATCCAAATTTTCTAGCTACCAGTTGTGGGTTATATACTTCAAAACCAAAGTACTCATGCTCAGCTGCTATCAAATCCTTGGACCTAAGAACACTACTCCAAAAGTTCCCACTCTTTAGGGAACTAGAGTGAATGTTTAGGGACTGCAGCCAAGTAGGCACTGCGTAAGGCACCAAGGGCCTTGTTCAGCATTGGGAAGATATTTCAGGTGTCAAGGTAGCTAGAAAACCAAGAAATGTGAGAAAAGCAAGCTTGGATGCCAGACCTCACCTGGAGATATGAGATTAAAGCTAAATTCACTATAACAGCTACATTCTTCAAGCTTGGAAAGGAATGAAAGTGGATCAAATGAAAGATCTTTTTCATTTGTGCCCCTAGCTGCTTCAAAAAAGAAGGAGGGTTGATCACCATTATACTAGGAAAATATAAGTGACCCTAGCAAGTCAAGATCCACAAGGTTCCAAATCCATTATCAGTAGAGAATATAGGGGATTCAGAGGTAAGAATGCCAAAACCTTTGAAAGATTCTCTATTCTGAAAGAGGCATCTATAAAGTTGTCCTAACAAAACAGGAGCTAAGGCAACTTCTTCAGAAGTATTGGAGATGTTAACTAGAGATAGCCATAATGTTACCACTCCTCCATATTAATGATTTATTTAACACTTTTCTTATCTTGTAAATTACTTTTCTAGTCATATTAGGTGAATATTACTTAGATAGGTTTTCGTTCTTTTTCTCACTCCTCCCTCTCACGTTAGTTTTGATATTTCTAAGTCTTAGTTTTCTTCTCCTCTTTTTCTCTCTAGTTTTAGTTGTAAACCTAGTTTTTATTCTTCTTCATTAATTCATGAGTTTCATTAGTTTCTTTCCTTGATTTCTTTGATTATGCTTTGCTTGGTAGATTTAGATTTCATTATTTATTTCATGATAGAGTAGTTTTTTATTTCTAGGGTTTGGGAATCCATGTTTATATGCTAAGATTTGATTGATATTTATTTATGGCTTGATTAGTTGTTGATTTCTCTAATTGATTAGTGTTTTTCTTATTAATTTCTCAATCTGATCAATTGTCTAATTAAATATTGCTAATATCGAGTCATAGATCGAGAGATAGTACTCTTTAGAGGCTTACCTACAACTAGCAAATCTGATTATGTTGAGCGACAATACTAGCATATATATGTTGATTTGAGAGCGTTAATGCATGACCAAGGATCCACTTGTGCTCTAGATATATAATTAATTGAACTGTGATGATATTTTGATAGTTTATAAGCATAAACATGGTGAACCATTGCCCTAGATCTTTTTAGTTTAAATTTTGGAATTTGATTCATTTAGAACTTTAATTCAATTATTCCTGATCTTGTTTAGTTTCTCCATATATTAGAAGCTAAATTAAAACGACCATCTCTCTGTGGATTCGACCCTACTTACCCTACTACGTTGTTAGAAGGTTTTGCAGGAATTATTTTTGACGGGTGTACGACAACCTATCCAATTTTGGCGCCATTGCCGGGGAGACGGTATGGTTTTATTTAGTTTTTATTGTTGGTGAAATTAAACTGTGTGTGTATATATGTGTGTGTGTGTGTGTGTATATATATATATATATATATATATATATATATATATATATATATTAAGTTCATATATATATATTAAGTTCATATGTGAACCACCCTTATGGTGAGAACCACTCATTTTTCCTCATTTTACGAAGATTTTTTATCATTTTATAACATTTTTGCTAATTTTTTTTTCACTTATTTCATGGTTTTACTCTTTTAACAATTTTGTGCTCATTTATCAATGTTTTTGCTCATTTTACGTTTTGCTCATTTTACTTTTTTTTCTCATTGAACTTTTGTATGCTCATTTTACGTTTTTCTTCTTTTACATTTTTGTACATTTTGCGTTTTTGATAACTTAATGATTTCTACTCATTTTATGTTTATGCTCATTTGTTACTTTTTTTTGCTCATTTTAGGAAGTTTTTGCTCATTTTTAGTGGTTCTCACTAGAACCCAACCCTATATATATTTTTTTCTTTCTTTTTGTGAAAAGTTTTTTGTTGTTTTCCTCTCTGTTTTAGTGTGTTGTTATGGAGTCGTATAATTATAGTTCAGATGGGGATATTTTTTTCTAATTATCAAGGGCAATTTAATTATTCTGGGTATTATAATGCGAATGATTATGTTTATGATGCATCATATGATTGTCAAAATTTACAAAATCTCTACATGAATTCTTATGAATATTCTCATTACCCTAATGAGTCTTATGTGCCTGATTATACCCAATGTTATCAACATGAAGAGAATAACTATTTTCAACCTAAAACATCAGAGCGTCAAGAATTTTTTGACATGATGAAAAAGTATATTGTTAAACATGAAGATTTAAATGAATTAGCTCATGATTACCAAAACATAGCGAAATCTATTGAATTTCTTGTTGTGCAGCAATCTACTAATCAAGAGGTGATACTTGATAATACTGATATTAGTGTTGAGAATTATGATTCGAAAGAGAAAGGCGTTGATATGACTCATGATAATTTGGTAGAAGGTAGTTTGTGTCTCTATGTTGACGAATCCATAGTTGAGAGTGAAGTGCCTGACACTTTTTCGATAAACTTTTCATCTACATATGAGTCTAAAGTTGAGAGTAAAATAGTGCATGAGTCTTTGTCGGTTCCATATGATACTATTTTTGAGTATCATGTTTCATTCTCTGAAAAACTTGACATTATTCCTTCATCTCCTATATTATATCCTCCATCGTTCCTTCTTTCTCCCCTTTTGAGTGACTTTCATAATAATGTAAATAATGTACAGTTAGTTTCTTTTCATTCTTTTGAGTCATGTAAAAAGACTAACAACTTTTCTTTTACTTCTTCTTGTAAATATAATTTTTCCTTCGATTTTTCTTTTTGTAGTTTTAGTAATTCTTTAGCACTAACTTTTTCATTTTTTACTTTCTATTCTTATATAATATGCTCTGAGATATAATATGCTCTGAGATGTCTGCAGGAACATATGATAAGCTTCTTAGAGCATTGAACTCTTATGAATGATCTACTAATCTAAGCGGTCATGCAAGAGTTGAAATTACCGCTTCTTGGGAGGCAACCGGAGTGTTAACTTAGTTTATTTTTTCTTTTCTTTACTTTTATTTTGATTTTTTTTTCATTCTTTTTGTGTGATTTTTGGTGTGTTTTTGTTGGTTCTTATGATTGTAGGTGGAAATTGGAATTGAAAAGGATATTAAAGAAGAAGAAAATTAGAACAAGGAGCATTAGCACTGTAGCAGCGCCCAATAGGCAGTAGACCACGGCCCGGCCGTGGGCTTCATCCCCACGCCATGCCTGGCCCGTGGCTCCCCTTTCCATCTCGTTGCATAAACCAACCCGCTCACCTCCTCTGCGCACCACCACCATCACCTCACATGTCATCCGGCACCAGCGGACCACCGACCCCGCACACCAGACCCCTCGCGACCCCCTCCTGGTCCTCGCACCACTAGTAGCCCCTACTCATTCTCGCATCACTAGGGGAAAAAACATAAAGGGATGCGCAGGAAGGGCTGCGCTTTTCGTAAAAGCGCAGCCCTACTAGTGAAGGGCTGCGCTTTTGTAAAAAAGCGCAGCCCTACTAAGCAGAAGGGCTGCGCTTTTTAAAAAAAAGCGCAGCCCTTCACTAGTAGGGCTGCGCTTTTTTAAATAAGCGCAGCCCTTCTGTAGGTAAGAAGGGCTGCGCTTTTAAAAAAGCGCAGCCCTACTAAGTCAAGGGCTGCGCTTTTTTAAAAAAGCGCAGCCCTTCCTGAAAAAATTTGAAATTTCGGAATCGCGGGCTTTGAAATATTGAGCGGGGATTCGTCAAATATATTATCCCTCATTCTCTCTCCTCTCTCACGTCCCTCATTATTCCTTTCCTCCTTCTCTCTCATCCTCTCTTCTCTCTCATCCTCTCTTCTCTCTCAAAAACTCCCATAAACATTTGCGACAAAAACCTTGAAATGATTTGCACTAAACATGGCGACGGAGTCCGATTGCCTATTGTGATACCTTTTCGGAAGCGGAACGAGCGAACGAGTCAAACACATCGCTACACCGTGACGTTTAGGCTTTTTAAGCCATCCGAGTTCGTTTAAGCCTCCAAATAGCCATTTTAAGTTTTTCCGAATTTTTTTTTTCCCTTAAATTATGTATTTGGGTTTTGTTTTATGTATTTAAACATTATTAGGTTGTAGTTCTTGTATTTTCAGATCTATAATGTTCTTGTATACTTCTCTTTGTTTTGATTAATGTTCTTGTATACTTCTCTTTGTTTATTTTGATTAATGTTATTCTTGTATACTTCTCTTTGTTTATTTTGATTAATGTTCTTGTATACTTCTCTTTGTATATAATTTCATGTATTTTCATCTTTGTTTTGATTAATTTTCTTGTATACTTTTTGTATACTTATTGTATACTTCTCTTTGTATATTAGTTTTTGTTCCTTTTTTTCATTTTCGTTTTATTCTTTTTATTGTTTTGGGTTTAGTATTTTCGTTTCGTTTCTCTTCTCTTCTGTTTAATTTCAGAAAATGTGAGATTATGAGTAAAAAAATGACAAAAAAAAAAATTTTTTTTTTATTTTTTTTTTGTGGTAGGAAGGGTTGCGCTAGTTAGGAAAAAGCGCAGCCCTTCTAGCCCAGAAGGGCTGCGCTTTTTCCTAACTAGCGCAGCCCTTCTGGGCTAGAAGGGCTGCGCTTTTTCCTAACTAGCGCAGCCCTTCTAGCTTAAGGGCTGCGCTTTTCTAGCGCAGCCCTACTTAAAAAGTGAAGGGCTGCTACTGAAAGGGCTGCTGTCAAAAAGCGCAGCCCTACATGCCTTTTTTAGCGCAGCCCTTCTTCATTTTTCCACTAGTGCATTCTTATCTTTCCTTCTTTCGCCACCTCTTCAACGCACAACACAACCGACCACCCACAACTCACCCGACTCGCCACCACTAGCGTCCCTGCCACCGAAACGTTCGCCGATATCCTTCTTTCCGCCCAGTACTGTGCTGCATCACACTACACCCATCCCCTAACAACAACATTCGTGTCGCCCACCAATTCTCATCCCCACCTGTTCTCCGCCTTACCGCAGCCGACCATTTCACCTGCGCACACCACCTTACTGCGCTGTCCAGCAACCGCCGTAAATTCCAAACCCCCCTAATTTCTTCTCGTCTCTCTCGTTTCTTGTTTTGGTTTCTTTACTTTCTCATCTTTTAAATTTTTTTTTCTCATTTTCTTTTTCTTTTTTTATTTCCTTTTCTTTTGTTTTTCTCTTTGTTTTTCCCATTTTCTTAACACTTCTTTACATTTTGATTGATGGTTGTTATAGGATTGTGCAAGTTGACAACAAAATAATTCAAGTTGGTCTTCAAAGAGTGGTGCTATGTGATTGTAGAGCTTATTCGACTCTTCTTTGGGTTGTAAGCCTTTCTATTTTATATTGTTTATACTCTTGATAAGACTTTTATGTTTTTGCTTAGATTTTTGTTTTGATGCCATCTTGTTGAGAATCTTTGAGCACATCAATTAAATTTTTGGATTGTTGGAGTTTGTGTATGGTTTTCGTGGTGTGTTCTCGCTTTTGGTGGGAGCTTTTGGTGTCAGGTGATTGTCGGAGTTGGTTTTGGTCGTTTCTTTAATCTTGTTTGTTGTAGTGAGGACACTGCAAATTCTGGCTTGGGAGAGGACTATTCTATCTTTTATTGCATTCTAGAGTAGATTTCATTGCTTTCGTAGGATGTTGCACGGTTTGTACCACTCATTAGGAGTGGAAGTTTACGTGTAACCAAAAAAATTGTACTGCTTTCTTAGTTGCATCTGCATATATATCATCTCATTTAGATTTCATCTCATTTTAGTTGCATCTATGGGACTATTGCTAAGACTTTTTGAAAACCTTGTTGATATTTACTACATTTGTTAAGTGTCACTTATCTTGTTCATGATACTTCATAGCACGATTGTTTCACAAATGATTGTTTGTGGTAAGATTGATTGATCTCTCTCTGGCTTGATTTAACATTAATATGCTGACACCTTAACCTAAGTGAGCTTTTGTGCCTATAAACTGAAGTATCAGTGTCAGTTTTGTTCTTTCATGGGTGATTAGTTCCTCGTTGTTGCATTGATCTTGACTTTGACTTGGTACTCCTTGTTATTTGATAAAGCATACATTTTGATATGATTGAGGCGTTTCATTTGATGATCTTAGCTCCAGAGTTATTCTTATTTTCATATTATCCTTCCTTTAGCCCCGCTGAGCCTTTTCTGAATTTGTTTGATTGATACCTACATTACAAGCCATTTGCCTCATTTGATTCTTGTCCCAAGCCTAGCTTGGGGGAGCGAGTATTAGTTTTGGTTTGGTTTGTACTGAATTGAAGTGCTCTATTTGTGATTAGAAGACTGAAAAATATGTTTAGTGAGCTTGGAAATCGAAATGAGAGTTTGTAAAAAAAAAGAAACACAAAAAAAGGTGAAAAATGAAATGAAAAAGAATGTGAAAAAGAGTTGTGAATAAAGTGAAATAAAAAGGGTTATGATTGAATTTCTTGAGTGAAAAAGGTTGTTGATTATATTTGGAGATTGTTGGTTGTTGCACGGAGTTGTTGTGATCTTTCTTGGTCATGTTTTCAGTTATATGATGCTCCCCCTTCTCGGTTTTTCCACCACAATTCCCAAATTATTTTCCATACCTTTAACCCAGCCCATTACAACCCTTAAAAGTCCTCTTGATCATTATGTATTGTATTTTGAGTATTAAGTGAGTCAAAAGTCAAAGTTAAAGAGCATTTGCTTCATCTGATTCGACTTATTTAGGTTGAGAGTCATTATTTAACCCTTAAACACATAAGAGATTTGAGTACACATAATTATACTGAGCTCTGTCATGTTTTGTAAAATCCAGCTTGGGGGAGATGGTTTGTGGTATGATTGGAGAGTTGATTGCGATACATGACATGTTATGTGGCTTTGTTTGAGATTGTTTCGATCGTTGGTTTGTGTAATGATTATATCTCTTGTGTTTTCAATTGAGTGTTTAGCCCTGTTGTAGTCCTATATTGTAGGTTGTCTTACTTTTTTCGCGTCTATGTCTTATTGCTTGAGGACAAGCAATGGTTTAGCTTGGGGGATGCTGATAAGTTATTTTCATATATAGTTTTTAGGTGCATTTAGGTTGCATTTTAGATCATTTAGTTTCATATGTAGGTTCATTATTGCATCATATTCTTAAGTTATGTTATTCTACTCCTATTTGGTATGTTTTCTTATTTTTGATGAATTTCAGGTAATGAGAACATATTTGGAGTATAGTTAGCTAAGCTTGAGGATTAGGAACACTTGGAAAGAAGCTACAATGCATAAGGATCGTATGGATATGTCATAGTACGAGTTTGAGCTAAAAAGAAAGTGGAAAATCATTAGAAGAAATGTGAAAAAGGAGTCACGTATACTCTTCTGATCATAACTTTTGACGTGCTTATTAAAATCTAGTAATTCCAAAATATTTGCAAACTAGACTTGAAGAGATTTCCAACGATAGGTGGCAAGCCCCGAGGAGACTTCTAGTCAAGGAGTTATAACTTTCATAAGATTGCATTGTTTCTGCTGGAATCTGCCACACGTACACGCGGATCACTAGACCGCTCATTAATGATTTATTTAAGACTTTCCTTATCTTGTAAATTATTTTCTAGTCATATTAGGTGAATATTACTTAGATAGGTTTTCATTCTTTTTCTCTCTCCTCCCTCTGAGGAGTTTAGTTTTCTTCTCCTCTTTTTCTCTCTAGTTTTAGTTGTAAACCCTAGTTTTTATTCTTCTTCATTAATTCATGAGTTTCATTAGTTTCTTTCCTTGATTTCTTTGATTATGCTTTCCTTGGTAGATTTAGATTTCATTATTTATTTCATGATAGAGTAGTTTTTTATTTCTAGGGTTTGGGAATCCATGTTTATGTGCTAAGATTTGATTGATATTTATTCATGGTTTGATTAGTTGTTTATTTCTCTAATTGATTAGTGTTTTTCTTTTTAATTTTTCAATCTGGTCAATTGTCTAATTAAATATTGCTAATATCGAGTCATAGATCGAGAGATAGTACACTTTAGAGGCTTACCTACAATTAGCAAATCTGATTATGTTGAGCGACCGTACTAGCATATATATGTTGATTTGCATTGAGAGCGTTAATGCATGACCAAGGATTCACTTGTGCTCTAGATATATGATTAATTGAACTGTGATGATATTTTGATAGTTTATAAGCATAAACATGGTGAACCATTGTCCTAGATCTTTTTAGTTTAAATTTTGTAATTTGATTCATTTAGAACTTTAATTCAATTATTCCTGATCTTGTTTAGTTTCTCCATATATTAGAAGCTAGATTAAAACGACCATCTCTCTGTGGATTCGACCCTACTTACCCTACTACATTGTTAGAAGGTTTTGCAAGAATTATTTTTGACGGGTGTACGACAACCTATCAATGGCATTGCATAATTGACGAACTACCTTAGATTGCATGGTAGCAGCCTTTTTAGCCAAGGTCTCACAAATTTCATTTTCATGATGAGCTCTTTCTTTAGACATGGTGAATTTAAATTTGATAAATGTATGTGAGTTTGCAAAAAGAATTAAATTGGTATTAAAGATTTTAAGTTTTCCTGAAATTCTTAAAGGGATATTAATGGAGAAGACAATCGAAATTAAAGTACGTGCAAGAGGCGTGTCATTTTTAGTTTAGGTCATCTTTCACTAGGCTAAGGTAGCGTCAAGTTTTAATGAATTTAAAATATAGAGGTTTGTAAGTCATAAAGAAACCCCTTTAAATGAGTAATGACTAGGAAGCCTAGTTTCAGGAGATTATCTGTAAGGCTCACTTTAAAACAAAGAGGCGTAACTTTTGAGATACCAGGTTTTCAAGAGATGGTAAAATTCCTTATAAAAAGAGATAGTGTAATGATTCTAAAGTCATATCCATCTCTTGATCATTTTTACTATGAAAAACTTCTCATCTCCCCAAACTTTATCTCTCTAAAAAAACTCTTTGCCAATGGACCCTCAGCCATCCTCTAAATCATGCCTTACTAATGAGGTAAACCCCCAAGAGGTTGACAAATCTCAAAGGCGCATTCCTTCCCCTCTTCCTTTCATACCAGAGGAATCAGAGGGGGAGGAAGAGGAGAAGGAGTCAGAGGATGACGAAAGAGGAGACCCTTTCTCCTCAGAGAATTCCTCTTCTCCAGGAAACTCATCTTCTTCGTCAGACAATTATGATGGAGATGATTAGGATGATGAGGAAGAGGAGGAAGAAGAAGAAGACCAACCTCCTGCCCACCAATAGGAGGAGGAAAAAGAAGAAGGTGACGAGACTCCTGCTCAAAGGCGGAGGAATCGTGGGGGGCTATCGCCAAGAGGCAGACTATGCTTCCTCCCCTAACGAATATGGCCCGGCCCAAGGAAACACCAATGGCAGTAACTTTGAGGCAGACTCATACGCCTTCAAGCCCTCATCTCCTAAGGATAGAGTAGATTAGGCCTAGAAAATTTAGGACTTAGTTTCTAAATTAGGTTGAAAATTTCTAAAAATTTTCAATCTCTAGGTTGTATGTTTTTTTTAATTATATATGAAAGATAAAAAATTAACATTTTCTCATATTATTGCTCGCAATTTTTTTTACATTATTTGTTGATTATTCGTCCAATCAACAGAATTAGGCATTTAAAAAATGAATGGTTTAAAATAACCATCACATCAAATAATGTATATTGAAATTGTTATGGTTATAAGTTATATAAAGCGTTCCTTGGGATACTAAAAATTGATATTCATTTAACCTTGGGTACATAATTACTTCTAATAATAATGATGAGAAATCTCACATGCACACGCCATTAATGGTTAATGGTTAAACTCTAAAAAGTAAAAATACAATTTAAGAGTTAGTGGGCAATTTTTGATAACCCATGTTTACCCACTAAGGACTAAAATTTGGGAGTTAAGATTATTAAAATCCATAATTAAAATCTATAATGATGAGATAATAACAAGTGATGCTTAGTTATACCTAAAAAATAAGAATAACGGTTTAACATAAACATATTATAAATACGCTATATGATAGTTAAATTATCTCACTTCTGAAAAACCTCCACTTTTCACAAAGATTCATAAAATCCTAAGTGATGGCTAATTAACAAGTTGCAATCCCTCCTAATTTATGTGGAGAATGTTGGAGACATGGTTTTAACATTGATATTGTTAAAGAGGATTAAGAGGAGTTTAAGGAGGAAGAAATTAAGACGGGGCAAGCCAAAATCCTCAAATGTTTTGGAAAGGATTCCAAAATCCAGCCGAAAGAAATAGAGGAAAAAGGTTCGGGCGCCTCAAACATATGAAGTGACATAGACTTTCTAGTGACAAACCTTTGGCCAAGACTAGGAAAAGAGGACATGCTCAATCTCCTAATAGTCTGTAAGGCATGGGGTGAGAATATTGCAAAAATAATATTTCCCTCCTGACCCGGCTTTATGTACCACAAATCCATTATCTGTGAAAGCAACCTAAGTTTTTGTAACAAAATACCGAGCTGTTCAGTTGGACAATAATACAAGCATTAAAAAGCTGATACAGTACAAGTGTACATGTCTTATATGGCAAGAACACTGGCAGGAGATGGGATTTCCAATGCCCTTGAATGAAGATTTTTTGGATGATGATGATCCTGATGTGCATGAACATGAAGAACCACAAATCATCATCAGCTTTGCTCATCTTAGGATGAATTAAATAAGATGAGATGCTTAGCATAGTTTATCAATTGTCATATTTATCATATGTAGTATATCTCTTTAGGAGACTATGTAGTGACTTTTGATAATTAATAAAGATATGTGTTAGAAATATTGTGTTTGTTGAAGTTTATTTTCACAAAATGAATATACTTAGATTTTTATTTCCATCAACGTACCAAATTACGTACATAAATTCAAATGTTCAATTATAAACTCAAATGTTTAAAAGTGAATGATGAACTAAGGAAGTAAAAATCTAGGTAAGGTCTAAAATATGATATCATCATGAGGCTTGCCAACAAATTGGTAAAAAGGTCTTCTAAACTTCTCAAAAAAGGGTCCAAATATTTAGTTATTTACTGACCCTAACCGTCATTATAAAAATGACCGTTAAGAAAATAAATTGGTTATTTAAAGGAGTTGATCTAACAAGCGTCTTTACCATTTCATTCTCATCTTACAAACACTCAAAAAAGATGGATTTTTGATGCTTATGAAAATTTGGCGGCTGAATTCGATGATGATTGCTTTAATCATCATCATGCTCTTAATGTCATTAATGAAGACAAGGAAGCCTTCATAGTGACCAAGACACATCAATGGGGGGAGAAGATGGCAAGGATCTTTGTCGTTGATCCTATAGTGGAGCCAGAAGATCTAGCGCTAGCATAATCAAGCGCCATCAAGGTTGGTGCCAGTATGAATTTATTGACCACTTACATATGGCCAAAATTGGCAGAGAGATCACAAGATCAACTACTGACAGTCTGCAAGACCCCAGACTTTGAATTGGGCATATGCAAAACACCTAGTTCTTACTTATACCCAAATATCTGTCAAAGTGGGAAGGGTGGGAGAAAGTCAAGTTGAGATCGAGGGAAGAATAGTACAATTCAAATGTGTATGTCGACTTTGGGAGCTATAAGCCTCAGAGAGCTTCTTCCCATGGATGTATTTGGCCCTGATCAATAGGATATATGCATGGGATAACAGTTATCACGGGATAATCTTCAACGCCAGATTTAATTACTCTCCTGAAGATGGTCATTATTTTTGCGATCATAAGACATGCAGCAGGACGAGAAATAGGAGATGAAGATTATCACGTTATGGTATGACTTGTTTGTAGGGAGCATCTCCAGATGCCGTCCATTAATGCTTTTAATTAAAAATGTAATTTTTCTACAAATAGATGAATTTTAATATTTATGTTTATGAAATCACTTCTAAAAGTAATTTTCTTGATTGTTGTTATTAATTTTTTATTGTTCGTAAACAATTAAATGTTATTTCATCAAAATGAAATAAATTAATACGTGTCTGTTAATGCTTATTTTTCTCCATAAACTGTCCCAATAACTAAGCAGTTAACAAAATGAGTGGATGGAAAAAATTCAGATCCTAATAAGTGAAACACTGGTCTCAAAAAGCTCTCACATAAACGAGAGAAGTGTTTCACTTATTTTAGAACGGATGAAGTATATATATATATAGTCTCCCAAAGGTTTGAAATTTAAGGATGGACTTTACTCGCCTTGTTTCGCCAAGCTGCTCCAAAATATGTACCATATCCATTAAAATGCCCAAATCATCATAAGCCATTGGATATCATATCTGGAGATAAGGATGAATTTATGAAGAGAGAATCCATTAAATGTAATTCTTCTATTAATAAATATTTTGGCAACAATCCTATTACACGAAAGGATCCGAAACATATAGATATATCTAAGGCCTTCCAAATAGGGTCAGATTTAGATTTAATGCAAGAGTGCATATTTCCAAAAGTTGATAAAAATGATCAAGTCACTTCTTTGTAGGTATGCAAAGCATGGCGTAAGACCATAATGGAAGAAATTTGGCAACCTAATATGCCTTGGAGATATTTAAAAAGGCTTTTTGTTAAAGGAAGTACAAAAAGCATGAAAATATTTAGAATGGTGGATGGATCATCTTCAAGAGAATGCGCATGTCAAATATGGCATAATCTCATGATTCATGATGTAGATCCTTATTGGATATTACAAAATTATCCTATAGGACCACGTCATAAGCAAACCTTCTTGATGGACTTCACAATGGCTAGAAGAAAAAGGGGAAGGAATACAGGATAGATTGTTCTTCTCAACTACATTTAGTCATCCTAGAGAAAGGTATGTTGATCACCTTAGAATAATGGAAGAAGCCACCTTCAGAATATTATTAAATGATATTGGCTATAACCATTAGCATGACTCTTTGCTAAGAATTTGTGGATTCTGAGCACATCACCTCACAAATCAGAAGGACAATTGTTACTAGATGACGGCTAACATTTATTATGATACATTGTATTAGGCCCCAAAGGGTTTAATATTTATGCTAAGATAGAAGCCCAATCATATTATGAGGCCCATGGGAGAAAGTCAACAAAAGTCAAAGACTAGAAGTCCATAAGAGAAAGTCAATAGAAGTCAAGAATCAAGTGGAAGGTTCAGGAGATGGAGGTCAAACCACTACGTAGATGTGGGGAATCAATAATCATGGGGCAAGTTACATGGGTAGCGAGACGTGGTCATTCCAGCACCAAAAAAGGCAGTTATGATTTGAATCATAAATGATTCAAATCATTTCCCTCCAAAAGATGCATGGAAGTTACGTATAATGATGAAGTATATATACAAGTGGAAGGATCAAGTGAAAGACAACAAACACAACACACAACAACGTGCAATTTACTTTCTTTCTAGCGTAGCCTTAACCTAGCCTAGCCTAGCCAACCCCCTTCTGAGGTTATAGTTTAGTCGTTAGACCTAGAGCATGTATTAAGTGACAAGTGTGTTCATATCCAGTTTTAACCGGATCTCATGGAGGTAATCATCTTCGTGTTTTCCCTCTATTTGTCCAGCCTGGATTATCCTCATGTGTGTTATAAAAAGTCTTTCTAGAAGTTTGTGATTTTGATGGAAATGTTCAGTTTTAATTAATAGATTAATTATTGCGTCTTTCGTTCTGTTTAATACTTATCGCCTGAATTCATTAGGCGTTGTGGTTTAATTAATTAGATTACAACAAAGTACATTAGCAAGGTTTTATGCAATTAAAACCGGTAACTCCCAAGGACTAAGATTCATGTAGCGCTCAGTATCTAACTATTAGGTGGACATTGACTTGTTTGCAAAGTCAACCAACTGATTTTGCACCAACAACCAATAATAAGGAAATTTAAATTTGACCACTTATTAGAAAATGCTACTATATAAGCAAGCTACAAGACCTGATAAGATATGACTAACAAGTCTATTGGAGTAACATCCCAGCAAGAAGATGGTAATTTAACATGAAAAATCGATATTTTCTAAATAAAATGTTAAAAAAGATGAAGAATCAGTAATTAATCTTGGGATTATGTGGATGGAGGATAATTGAAAAAAGTGAAAGTATTGGGTCAGAACGTCTGACGTATTGTTTACTGTTAGACGGGCTGAGCCCAATACATCTTCTCTCATTGATACAACACCTTTCCTTCCATCAGTATTGCGCTCGAAGTTTAGCAACCCTTTGTCTGTCGTCTTGCACAAAAGATCGATGGAAGTTACCTAGATTTTGGCCAAAGTAAACTGCAAAAAGACCCAGAATAAACAGATACAAAATCTGTAAAAAAAACCCAAAAGATTAAAAAAAATCAAAGCAAACCAACCTCATAAAAACTCAAATGAAAGCCAAAAATAATTCACACTCTCCAGGTCAGGGAGTGATATGAAAGAACGAAATATCGCGACAAACACCAACGAAATCGACGAGATACAACCACGAAATTTCGATGAATTTGATTTCCGGAAGCAATGATTTAGATGAAAGGGAAATGATATCAAATGCAGTGCTACTTCTAGAAGGACCTGGATCTAATAAAGAAGAAAAAAAATCAGCTAAGAGGAATGAAGAAGAAGGAGAAAGTGAGAGAAAGCAGAGGTTAGTGTTTTGTTTTTCAGTTGGACTTTGTTTTCTTTCAGTTGGACTTTGTTTCGTAATATGTATACCAACTGAAACAAATAATGGACCAACTGAAACAAAAAATGGACCAACTGAAAGAAATAATGGGCCAACTGAAAGAAATAATGGACTAACTGAAAAAAAATGAAGACTAACTGAAAAAAAATAAAGACTACCTGGAAAAAAATGAAGACTACCTGAAAAAAATTAAGACTAAATGAAAAAAATTGGAACCACCTGAAAGTCATCCGACCAAAGATTATGGTCGGACGAGTCCGACACAATACGTTCTCTTGAAAAAAATAGCCTCGACTATTGTTATAGCTTTACAAATTCTATAATAAGCTATACCAAGTCTATTTGGGACAAGCCCATCAACAGGAAACCAAATAAGATCTCAAAAGCAGTTGTAGCCTGGGTCTATCTAGAAGAAGGAAGGGAGTTGTGTGGTTGCAACTTGCAACATCAACTTTACAGGAGCAAGATATTTATTGGAAGTAATTTTTTAGCAAATTCATCGAAACAAACAATTTTTTACTGAAAATTGAAAAAAAGAAGAAAAAAAAGAAAGTACAATTACCCTAGTTGACTTATGTGTTTTCATCTTCCAGCGAGCATTAAAGTTTAATTATTATTTGCACCTGCACAACTCAAACAATCTCAAAACAACAAAAACACTATCAATTAAAGTTGAATAACTTATTGAGTTTTTTGCGGGAATATACCAAGGTAAGGGCGTTTTGTGAGGATATATCTTACTAATTTTATTTGTGGGGATATACCAACCTAAATTTAAGTTTTGTTAAATGGTACCAAAAACACTATTTTTGGCGAGAAAGTCAGATTTTCGGCCTTTGACTTGCTTAATTATTCTTTGTATAGTGTGTAATATTCAATTGCTTCTATTACATTCACTTTCCTCCAGCTTCATCACTGTCACTCTGTGGCTCACTCGCGAGTTCCTACCAAGGCAAAGGCCGAAAATTTGACTTTCTCGCTGAAAATAGTGTTTTTAGTACCTTTTAACAAAACTTGAATTTAGATTGGTATATCTCCACAAAAAAATTAATGAGATATATCCTCCCAAAATGCCCTATTACCCTGATATATCCCCGCAAAATCTAACTTATTGTTTAGGTTTTAATGCCTGGAGATTCAATCCAAACACTTGATATCAACTCTAGCTTTTCAATTTGATAAATCCTCCAAAACAAATCAACTCGTGGTTTATTTTTTCACTCTATTAGGAACTTCAAAGAAAACATTATTTTTAGTTTAGAAATTTGAACCACAAAAGCATACTACCTCCGTTCTTTTTTAGTTGCAACGTTTGACAAATTGCACTATTCATGTTCTCTTATTTGACCACATTTATTGATTTATATGTTAAAGAAAATATAGTCATGTGGGGTCTTGTTTGATTCGTTTCGATGTAAGCTTTCATAATATCAAATTTTTATAATTTTTACTTACATACAATTAGAGATAAAACGATTTGAAATTGTACATTGGCAAGCGTGAAAGTCAAAACGTTGCAACTAAATAAAAACAGAGGTAGTATATTATAGTTTTACAAAATTCGCTTATGAATCAAAGCAGACATCAAATAAACTTTGATTGAAATTACCAATCCAATTGTCCTTTCGTGAACCCTAACATGAAGACCTTCGACAAAGGCAAATAATGAATCAAATTAAACAATTTACAAACTCTAGACCAATTGAATTTCACATCTATGACTTCTTCATAAGTATAAAAATTGTCCAACATCTCATTGAAATATGATAGCAAAAGAGTATATAATGATTAAAAATCCACACACAACCAAGCGATACAAATCTCAGACACAAAATAAAGCAACACATCAATAACAAACAACTATCTAAGTATAAGAAAAGATAAAATTAGACAATGACTCGAAAATTTCTGAAAATTACTTGAATAATACTAAATCATTTCTTTAATTGTTGAAGCCAATTGTGAATAACTCGAAAACATCTGTTGCAAACTCTAATAATATATTAATATAAGAAAAGATAAAAAGAAAAAGCTAAACATCAGGAAATTCGAACAAATGTAAAGTGAAATTGAACTTGAGAAACCTTGAAATTGATCAATCGAGTTAAACTGAGTAAGTACACGAGAGGATAATTAGGAGAAAGAAAATAATACCAACACATGCTTAGATCAACTGGTAAGGGAGTTGTTCTAGCTTAACCAGAGGTCTCGGGTTCGAGCCCTGGGAACGCAGCAGTGTATGTTGGGAGAGCTTTCCCCCCAATTGGGGCCTGACCCGGCTCGAATCCGGATTAGTCGGATCCAAAAATGAATTTCGGAAACCGGATGGGTTCACCAAAAAAAAAAAAAATGATATCAAAAAGCAATTATCTAGCTGAAAAAGTACTTAATTAAGAATCTACAAAACAAAATGTATCGAAATTAAACCTATTTTAACTCGATTAAAGTTGAAATCTATTCAAATCGAACTTCACCAAAATTCAGTTTATCTTTTCAAACATATATTATAAAGATGAAGACAAACCTAAATTACTATGAAAATTGGGGCAAAAAGATCGAATTGAAGCATAATCAAATTAGATCTAGGCTACTAGCGAGATATAGAGAGAACACATCATTTTTTAAGATTAAATCCGTCTACAATCAATCAAAGTGTGAGTATTATTTGCCATTGATTGAATTTGAAATCGAAGATGAACAATTTGTGAAATCAAAGATTAAGAGAGAGAAAGTGAGAGAGATGAGATTTGAGGTAAGCAAAATAATAATCAAGATATAAAATGAAAAATTTGAGATCTCATATACGCAAATTATGTTTTTAGAAAGAAATCTGACTATTCCCTAATTAACTTACTTTGAAAATCATAATTAGTACTTATTATTTGTTACTTTTTTCTTATATAAAGAAGGGCATATGTATTTGTTTCGCATCGTCAACCGATGTTAATGATCCTTTTTGGGACCACGGGAACAGATGTGAAGTATCAGTTATCCTTTCTTCTACTAGTGCACAATAGGCAAAAACTTTAGTTGCTCCAATATTTGTGAAAGTTGATCAGTTCAAAAACTCCGAGAATAGCAAACGATCTTCACATTTTACAAAACTTTCTAGTCGTAAATCAGGAGAACCAATTACTCCAAGTTATCTTAAAACTACTTGAATTTGTATGAAAACTTCGTTCAATTTTTTCCACTTATGTGGCTCCATTTCTTGTCCGTAGCTTATGAAATTTAGTCTTGAGAGAGAATAGGATGTCTTATTGTGATACTAACTTTTTGTTTGTATATTAGTAGCGAGCGATAACGTTAAAGTTCGAGGACGAACTTTCTTTTAAGGGAGAGTAGATGTAATATCCCAAATTTTTATAACTATTTTATAAAATTAATTTTGTTATAATAAGATTTTATATATATATAATTCTGAAAAATAAAGTAAAATCATAATAAATCAGATTTTTATGAAACTGTTTTTATGTATTAAATCAGATTTTTTTTTAAAAGAAATTTCGAAATCAAAATTTTGAAATTAAATCAGATTTTTATCTTTTGAAGAAAAAAAAAAATTGGAATTTGATTTTCAGATTTTTCGTCCAAAACGAAAAATAGAGAGAAAAGAAAATTCTGAAATTATAATTTGAGTTGGTTTTGGAAAAGGATTAGATTTTTGTAAATACTTATCTTTTAGTGAAACCCTAGATTTACATATATATATATATATACCCCCAAAACACCAAAAAAATTCTCACGTAATACACTTTCTTCATCTTTTTGGTAAGTTTTAAATTTCAGATCTAAAATCACCATTGTTGTGTTTGAAGGTTTCAACAAAAAAAAAAAAACTTTTAAAATCCGATGACTTGGCCGGAGTCCGGCGTCGGTTTTCTTCTTCTCTTCTTCTTCTGTTTTCTTCTTTCTTCTTCCTTCTTCCTTCTTCTTTCTTCTTTCTATTTCTTCCTTCCTCTTTCTTATTTCATTTGGCTTTGCGTGCGATGCTTCACAGTAGCTCCAAGATTTGATGTTTTTAAAATAAAAAAATAAAAAAAGAAAAAGAAAAAGGAATTACATGTGCATTAAAGTCCACGAGAGATTAGACTTACTGTAACATGAAAGTTGAAAAAAAATTTCAAGAAAAAATTTCCTTTCAATCTGTGACGACGCTGTCACGTTTTTTTTCAAGTAAAAGCTTTTTAATTTTTTTTTCTTTTCAACCTTGGTTATTTAACTTTGTCAACTATTAAGTATTAACCTTGTAAGCTTTGATTAATTTTTCTTTCGGAATATTATATTAAGTGACTAACATTAGGTAATATTATTTGTTGTAGACGGAAACTTCGTAGAAGGCGATTTTTGTTGATATTGCTATACTTGGGACGCGTTTGAAGTCATTTACAATGTCCATCAACAACTAGAATCCCGTTAGGAAATCTGCCAATGAATGTTATAGTGTTTATATTGTGTGTTTGTTGATTATCTATATTTTATGTTAGATGTATATATGTGACAGGAATGATATAGTACTTTCTATGACTAAAATTATTATTATTATTATTACTATAGTACTATTATCCCTGCGTATAATATATATGTATCTACTGGTATTGTTATGAATTTGGATTTATAATGTACCTAATTATACCATCGTATTAAAATTATGCTAATATTGACAATGTACTTAATGGGTATAACTAGTGTGTTAATGATGTACGAACGGTATTATAAGTTGAATATATTGTGACTCATGAGGCTCTAATGATGGATATATTGGTTACTATGAATTATGGACGTTGATTATATTAAGTGGCTAAGTTGTAAAAATATTATTGAACTAAAGATGTTCCCTAATGTTAATGTGATGTTTGATGTGTCACAACTTTTAAAAATCTATTAATCACGTAAAGTGGAAATTGAGGGAATTATCCTGTGGATTTGGATCCTCCATAGGTGATGAACAGTACTTGATTTTATTCTGTTACAACTCTTTATTGTCTTCCTCCTAATACTATTGGTGCGCATTGCGGATACCCATTAGATTAGTGAGGGGTGTGCACACTAGGGACGTTCTGCAAAACGATATTGGCCATTACTCTTAATTATCTGGGTGACGACCCATGTTGAAGTAGGTGGTTACTGGGATTAGTCCCGGCCTACTGACGTTCAATTCCCTTCTAATAAATAAATTGTTGTGTATGACTCATATAAACTTGAGTATATAAATTGATTTAATTATTATATACTTGTTGTATTATGTTATCTTGCTGCATTGTATTATATTTGTATGTATGTTATAAAAATTATTTTTAAAATATAACTATTATTATTATTATTTTACGGGATGGAGTTGTAATTACTTAGCTTTCGCTAATTTTTCTGTTTTGTTTTTCTTTGCTCTTTTCCTATTTATATTGTGCAGGTTGGTGAAAGGGACTACGTTGCAGGAATGAGTGAATTTATAGTTTTTAAGTTCACCTAGTTTAATAAAACAGTACTGTCATTTGAGATTGTTTAGTTTTGTTTGGTTAAATTAGACAACTTAGTTTGGTTTATTTTGATACTTTGGTGAGTTAAATTTTTATTTCTAATAATTAGCCTTGCATTTATTTTGAACAATAGATGCGGCGGTAACACCCTAAAGGTTTGGTCAGATATTTTAATGAAAAGTGAATATTTTATAAAGTTTTAGAACCAAAGTTTTGGGGTGTTACAAATTGGTATCAGAGCTTAGGTTATAATAAATAATATAAATTAGGAGTTAATAAAATTTGTTAAATAATTAGAGTCTAAGGTTAAATTATAGTAATAAACATTAAAATAAATTGTGAGAGTGGGATCGAAAAGGGTTTATGTGCCTTAATGTGAAAGCACTTATTTCAGGTGCTTATTAATTGTTTCTTTTCGTTCTTGTATGTTTAGATGTTGTAACTACAAGAAAATTTGTGCTCGGATGACCGACCATAGGATTTAGAAATTTATATTAAGGTCGTTATACTAAGTTTTTAGTAGTATTGAAATTCTCTAAGTTCCTATTATGTTTTTATTAGGAATCTTATTACTTGACTATTTGAGTTGAATAGAGTTTAAGTTCTTGTTATAATTATTGCTTACTTGTCAAATTGATGTTATGTGGAAGCATGCAAAGGTTGTCTTGAAATGTTATGATGAAATATAGTTTGGTTGAGTCATGTAATTTTCTTATGATGAAAGTTTGTATTGAGTAAATAAAACGATGTGCAAGACCATGTATGGGTGAATAGATGTAGTAATACCAATGCTAATGTGCAGGAATTGTATGCAAACCTATCAAGTATACACTAGATCTCGTAGGAGGACTTTTGAACAAATGGCTGAAACCCCTGAACAACTCTTGAGAGATTGAGATCTCTTGAACAACTTTCGCAACGTATGGGTTTAGTGTTACAAAACCAATTAGGGAATAATGGTGGAGAGGACCCACAAGCTGCTATGGCAAAGAAGTTAGCAACCCTTAAACCTCCAATCTTTGTAGGAAAGGAAGACCCCTTACTCTTAGAGAACTGGCTAAGAGACTTTGATAAGTTATTCACTGCTACTGGGACACCTGAAGCTCAAAAAGTAGACCAAGCTACCTTTTATTTGAGGGAGGATGCAGACACTTGGTGGGAGAGTCAAGGACCTATTGTTAGAGCTCAGGAAAACTTTAATTGGAATGCTTTTAAGGTTGCTATTAAGGATAGATTTTTCCCTGAACATATTAGGAGGCAGAAATACAATGAGTTCACTAGATTTAACCAGGGAGGTACTATGTCTGTGCAAGAGTATGCCCAAAAGTTCAATGAGTTAGCTAGATTTTGCCCTAATGTTGTGCCAGATGAGAGAGCTAAGGCTCAAAAGTTTGAGGATGGTTTAGCATTTAGAATTCAGACCAGACTTGGGGAGCAACTTCTGCAACTTTTCAGGAGCTTATGCTAAGGCTTCTAATATTGAGAGGATTTTGAGGCGTGAAGAGGAAGTTATGGGGAGGAATAAGAGAAAAGACCCACCTAGCAACCAAAATGACCATGGAAATGACAAGAAACCTCGATATGGGGGTAACAATAATAATGGGGGCAATAATCACACTAATGGTGGTGGTAATTATCAAGGGAATCGTAGCAACTACCAAGGTCAGGGGAGATCAAACCAGCAAGGATCCCGTACCCAGAACCCTACTTGTAGAAAGTGTAACAAAAGCCACCCAGGATTTACCTGTCAAGGAGACCCAATAACTTGTTATGCTTGTGGAGAGAAAGGGCATAAGGCTAATCAGTGTCCCAAGCGTCAGAATAATGGACAAAATGGAAACAATGGGGGAAATAGGAATGGTCATGGGCCTAATCAGAACCAGAATAACAATAACCGTCCCTACAACAACAACAACTCCCAGGGTCAGACTTCGAATGCTCAAGGGGGAACAATACTCAGCATAATGGTCAGAATAACAATCGAGCAAATGGAGGAAACAACAATCAGAACGGCAATGGAAATGGTGCTCGAGGCAACAATGGAAGAATCTATGTTATGAACCAGAATGAAGCAGACACCAACGCCAATGTTGTGACGGGTACTTTCCTCGTAAACTCTAACCCTGCTTACTTGCTTTTTGATTCTGGGGCGTCTCATTCTTTCATAGCTAGTTCATTTGTTGAAAAGTTAGGTCTAAAACCCTCAATCTTGTGTCAAACTTTCATTACAATACCTTCAGGAGAAGTAGTTCCTTGTAGTTCTCTATACCAAGACATACCCATTACCATATTAGGATCTGATTTGCCGGCTGATCTTATTCAGTTTGACCTACCCGACTTTGATGTAATATTGGGAATGGATTGGCTTGCTAAGTATAGAGCTAGGATAGAGTGTCATACTCAAAAGGTGTCTCTTAGGGGGCCAAAGGGAAATAGAATATCCTATCAAGGAATTGTTTCTAAACCTGGAGTCAGTATTGTGTCAGCCATGTCATTCAAAACCTATATTAGGAAGGGCTACCCATATATTTGTGCCATGTGAAGGATGTGAGTGTGGAGGATGGAGAGATATCTCAAATACCTGTGGTGAGTGAGTTCCAAGATGTTTTCCAGAAGAAATTCCAGGGATGCCGCCAGTGAGAGAAATGGATTTTAAGATTGACCTAGTGCCTGGAACTGGAGCTATTTCTAAGGCACCATATAGGATGGCACCTGCAGAGATGCAAGAGTTGAAAGTGCAATTGGAGGAATTATTGGAGAAAGGGTACATTAGGCCAAGTGTTTCACCTTGGGGAGCACCAGTGTTATTTGTTCGAAAGAAGGATGGAACCTTGAGGTTGTGTGTTGATTACAGAGAGTTGAATAATGTCACAATAAAGAATAAGTACCCATTGCCTAGGATTGAGGATTTATTTGATCAACTTAAGGGTGCTGGAATTTTCTCTAAGATTGATTTGAGGTCTGGGTATCACCAATTGAGAATTTCGGAGGAAGATATACCAAAAACAGCGTTTCGTACGAGGTATGGGCATTATGAGTTCACAGTGATGCCATTTGGACTTACTAATGCACCTGCAGCATTTATGGATCTTATGAATAGAACATTTCAGCCGTATTTAGATAGATTTGTGGTGGTGTTCATAGATGATATATTGGTGTATTCGAAGGAAAGAAGAGCATGAAGGTCATTTAAGGAAAGTTTTGGAGATACTTCGAGAGAAAAGGTTGTATGCTAAGTTATCAAAATGTGAGTTTTGGCTTGAGAAAGTTGCATTTTTAGGTCATGTGATTTCGAAGGAAGGTGTTGCTGTAGATCCATCAAAGATACAAGCAGTAACAGAATGGGTGAGACCTAGTAATGTGACTGAGATTAGAAGTTTCTTAGGACTTGCTGGCTACTATAGGAGGTTTGTGCAAGATTTCTCAAAAGTAGCTCAACCTTTGACAAATTTGATGAAGAAAACAACTCGATTTCAGTGGGATGAGAGGTGTGAGAAAGCTTTTCAGGAATTGAAGCAAAGACTTACTTCAGCACCAGTTTTGACGTTACCATCTGGATTAGAAGGTTTTGAGGTGTATAGTGACGCTTCTAAGAATGGGTTAGGATGTGTATTGATGCAACATGGTAAGGTGGTAGCATATGCTTCGAGACAACTTAAGCCTTATGAACAGAATTACCCTACTCATGATTTAGAGTTAGCTGCTGTAGTATTCGCATTGAAGATTTGGAGCATTATTTGTATGGTGTGTCATGTAAGATTTTCACTGATCATAAAAGTCTGAAGTATATATTTACTCAGAAGGAGTTGAACATGAGACAGAGGAGATGGCTTGAACTTATTAAGGATTATGATTTGAGATATTGTATCATGAGGGTAAAGCGAATAAAGTTGCTGATGCATTGAGTAGGAAGACTAGTCATTCGATGAACATGATGGTGTTATCTGAGAGATTGTGTGAAGATTTCAGGAGCATGAGTTTAGAAGTCATGGAGCAAGGGCAAGTGGAAGCTCAATTGAATGCACTATGCGTGCAACCCACCTTATTCGATGAGATTCGAGAGAAGCAAAGTAGTGATGAGTGGATGGTGAAGATAAAGAAAATGAAAGAAGATGGAGTTGTCATCGAGTTTGACATTGATGAAAATGGTGTTGTGAAGTACAAGGGAAGATGGTGTGTCCTAAGGATGAGGAGTTAAAAAGAAAGATTTTGGAAGAAGCTCATAATACGCCATATTCTGTGCATCCTGGAGGAGATAAACTTATAAGGATTTGAAGCAGCATTTTTGGTGGAAAAACATGAAACGTGAAGTGGCAGAGTTTGTTGCAAAGTGTTTGACGTGTCAGAAAGTGAAGATTCAGCATATGAGACCTGGTGGAATGATGCAACCTTTAGAAGTGCCGAGTTGGAAATGGGAGTCTATTTCAATGGATTTTGTGATGGGATTACCACTTACTAAGTCAGCTAAGAATGCCATATGGGTTATAGTGGATCGATTGACAAAGTCGGCCAGTTTATAGCAATGAAGGATACATGGAGTATGCAACAGTTGGCTAGTGCATATGTGCGAGAGGTTGTGAGATTGCATGGAGTACCAAAGGATTCGTTTCAGATAGAGACTCAGATTTTTGTCCAAGTTTTGGGAGAGGTTACAACAAGCCTTTGGGACATTGCTCAAATTTAGTACAGCTTTCCACCCTGCAACAGATGGACAGACAGAGAGAACAATTCAAACATTGGAGGATATGTTGAGAGCATGTGTGATAGACTTTGGAGGATCTTGGGATGATTATTTGCCAACTATAGAGTTTTCGTATAACAACAGTTATCACTCAAGCATAAAGATGGCACCGTATGAAGCATTGTATGGGCGAAAATGTAGGAGTCCTTTGTGTTGGAGTGACATAAGTGAGACGATGACTTTAGGGCCTGAGATGATTGAAGAAACAACGAAACAAGTTAGGCTTATTCAGGAGCACATGAGGGCAGCTCAAGATAGACAAAAGGCTTACGCAGATCAGAATAGAAGGGAGATGGAATTTGAGGTTGGGGAGAAGGCTTTGCTAAAAGTGTCACCAACAAAGGGGGTCATGAGATTTGGTAGGAAAGGAAAGTTGAGTCCACGTTACATTGGACCATATGAGATCTTGGAACGAATTGGGAAAGTAGCCTATAGATTAGCCTTACCAATGGAGTTAGCTAATGTCCATAACGTCTTTCATGTGTCTCAACTTCGAAAATATGTCCATGATCCTACCCATATCATTCAACCTGAAACCATTGAACTAGATGAAACCTTATCCTTTGAGCAACGCCCAGTTAGGATTCTTGATACCAAAACGAGAAGTACCCGGAACAAGGCGGTAAAACTAGTCAAGGTGTTATGGTCAAGTCAAACTTCTGAAGAGGCTACTTGGGAAGCCGAAGATGATATGAAAAACCGATATCCCGAACTTTCCAGCAGGTACGCTTGAGTTTCGGGGACGAAACTCTTTAAGGGGGTAGATGTGATACTAACTTTTTGTTTGATATTAGTAGCGAGCGATAACGTTAAAGTTCGAGGACGAACTTTCTTTTAAGGGAGAGTAGATGTAATATCCCAAATTTTTATAACTATTTTATAAAATTAATTTTGTTATAATAAGATTTTATATATATAAATTCTGAAAAATAAAGTAAAATCATAATAAATCAGATTTTTATGAAACTGTTTTTATGTATTAAATCAGATTTTTTTTAAAAGAAATTTCGAAATCAAAATTTTGAAATTAAATCAGATTTTTATCTTTTGAAGAAAAAAAAAATCGGAATTTGATTTTCAGATTTTTCGTCCAAAACGAAAAATAGAGAGAAAAGAAAATTCTGAAATTATAATTTGAGTTGGTTTTGGAAAAGGATTAGATTTTTGTAAATACTTATCTTTTAGTGAAACCCTAGATTTACATATATATATATATACCCCCAAAACACCAAAAAAATTCTCACGTAATACACTTTCTTCATCTTTTTGGTAAGTTTTAAATTTCAGATCTAAAATCACCATTGTTGTTTTGAAGGTTTCAACAAAAAAAAAAAACTTTTAAAATCCGATGACTTGGCCGGAGTCCGGCGTCGGTTTCTTCTTCTCTTCTTCTTCTGTTTCTTCTTTCTTCTTCTTCTTCCTTCTTCTTTCTTCTTTCTATTTCTTCCTTCCTCTTTCTTATTTCATTTGGCTTTGCGTGCGATGCTTCACAGTAGCTCCAAGATTTGATGTTTTTAAAATAAAAAAAAAAAAAAAAGAAAAAGAAAAAGGAATTACATGTGCATTAAAGTCCACGAGAGATTAGACTTACTGTAACATGAAAGTTGAAAAAAATTTCAAGAAAAAATTTCCTTTCAATCTGTGACGACGCTGTCACGTTTTTTTTCAAGTAAAAGCTTTTTAATTTTTTTTTCTTTTCAACCTTGGTTATTTAACTTTGTCAACTATTAAGTATTAACCTTGTAAGCTTTGATTAATTTTTCTTTCGGAATATTATATTAAGTGACTAACATTAGGTAATATTATTTGTTGTAGACGGAAACTTCGTAGAAGGCGATTTTTAGTTGATATTGCTATACTTGGGACGCGTTTGAGGTAATTCACAATGTCCATCAACAACTAGAATCCCGTTAGGAATTGTATGTGCTATGTGTAATGCATGTGGTTATGTGATTCTATATTTATGTTAGATGTATATTATGTGACAGGAATCGTATAGTACTTTCTATGACTAAAATTATTATTATTATTATACTATAGTACTATTATCCCTGCGTATAATATATATGTATCTACTGGTATTGTTGTTATGAATTTGGATTTATAATGTACCTAATTATACCATCGTATTAAAATTATGCTAATATTGACAATGTACTTAATGGGTATAACTAGTGTGTTAATGATGTAGCGAACGGTATTATAAGTTGACATATATTGTAACTCTATGAGGCTCTAATGATGGATATATTGGTTACTACGAATTATGGACGTTGATTAGTATTAAGTGGCTAAGTTGTGAAAAATATTATTTGAACTAAAGATGTTCCTGCTAATGTTAATGTGATGTTTGATGTGTCACAACTTTTAAAAATCTATTAATCACGTAAAGTGGAAATTGAGGGAATTATCCTGTGGATTTGGATCCTCCATAGGTGATGAACAGTACTTGATTTTATTATGTTACAACTCTTTATTGTCTTCCTCCTAATACTATTGGTGCGCATTGCGGATACCCATTAGATTAGTGAGGGGTGTGCACACTAGGGACGCCTGCAAAACGATATTGGCCATTGCTCTTAATTTATTGGGTGACGACCCATGTTGAAGTAGGTGGTTACTGGGATTAGTCCCGGCCTACTGACGTTCGATCCCCTCTAATAATTAAATGTGACGTTGTGTGCATCATATAAACTTGGAGTATATAAATTGATTAAGTGTGTTATGTACTTGTTTGTATTACGTTATACTTGTCTGCATTGTATTATATTTGTATGTATGTTATAAAAATTATATTTAAAATACAACTATTATTATTATTATTTTACGGGATGGAGTTGTAATTACTTAGCTTTCGCTAATTTTTGTGTTTTTGTTTTTCTTTGCTCTTTTCCTATTTATATTGTGCAGGATTGGTGAAAGGGACTACGTTGCAGGAATGAGTGAATTTATAGTTTTTAAGTTCACCTAGTTTAATAACAGTACTGTCATTTGAGATTGTTTAGTTTTGGTTTGGTTTAAATTAGACAACTTAGTTTGGTTATTTTGATACTTTGGTTTGTGAGTTAAATTTTTATTTCTTAAAATTAGCCTTGCATTTATTTTGAACAATAGATGCGGCGGTAACACCCTAAAGGTTTGGTCAGATATTTTAATGAAAAGTGAATATTTTATAAAGTTTTAGAACCAAAGTTTTGGGGTGTTACACTTATATCCAATGAACCAAATTACACCGGAATCGGACATTCCACACACTTACACGATTTCGATAAGATGTTGTTGCTCTTATACCAACTTTATGTGAAACTAAATCCAAGTCTCAATACTTAAACTGAGTTTTATGATTGTCAAAAAAGTAACAAAAGGACTCGAAAGTCTCGATTTTGAGGGTGTTCTGAGGTAACAATTACAAGGAAAAAGCACAATAACTCATGCTAACAATTTCGAATCACTCTTCTAAACAAGCAAATGCTCAACTTTCAAACTCAAACAATATGACTTAATCATCTTAAACGTGCCTCATATATATAAGCAATTTTAAAGCGCTCCTAAATCCTAATCCTACCAAGAATATAATTAAACAGCTTCTAACAAGCTTTAAGGACGTAAATTTTTTCCTAATAGAATAGGAAAACCTTGAAAACAAAAGACTTCTAAAATAACTAGACTCGCAATTATAGCATTCTGACATCATCAGAGTTCTAACAAAATTATACTTCTAACATAGTTAGAGTTCTAACAAGATAAGAGTCTTAATCATACTAGACTTTTATGAAATAATAACTTGGACTTGTAACAAAAGACCTAAATGCATTAAAAATTCTGGAATAAACACAATCGCAACAAAACTAGGAAACTACGAAAAATTTAATAAAACTAAGATTCTTCAAAAAGGTTGAAATCATCCTTAATTCAAAACACTGCCAGAATGTTGTTTTTATTTTTAGGGTTCATCTAGTGGGGGCTAGGACAAAAAACATTTTCCTGCAAAATTATTTTGATCTTATTTCCAATTTTATATTATTTGATTTGTAAAGGAGTATAATATGTCCGAGGAGTAAAATTACTCTGCCAAATGATGGAACCATTTTCCTTTCGAAATGAAGGAAAAACTACTTTTATTCCTTTTTCTTATATTCCATGTACTCCTCTTACTACCACCTTACTTTCCCATTTATTTTCCTTTTGTTAATCGAGAATAATGAAACAAGATGCTTTACAGAATAATAACGGAAAATATGCTGCATGGAAGATAATGAAACAGATTATTATTACTTGCCAACACAAAAAATACACATTATTTTCAGTATTGAAAAAAAAAACAAGATGTCCTCCAACTGTTCATTTTATACAATTATACACGATTTTGTTGGTAGGTTGATGCTGAAAACAAGAGACTGCTGTCACCTTAAGGGAGTGATGAACGTTAAAAAAAAAAAAAAAAGATGTCCTCAGATCACACACAACAAATAATGTTACATTTTGTGCAAGATTTCCTCTCATCTTCAAATATGGCAGAGGGGGAATTCTGAAATGAGAAAAAGCTTGCTTGTCAGGTATGTGCTTTTAGTTATAATGCTAGTTGGGACCTTGTACCGAATTTATAGTTTCTCCACTCCAACAGGAATGCACAGGAGGTAGTTGATATTCATCAGGCTTCAGTGCCAAAGCAAAATCAGGCAGTGTTGGTGCAGTCTCCATGATTCTGCACACAAACAAGTAATTTGAAGCTTTAATTTAACACTCAATTTTCAGGCAACATTTTTTTTTCCCTTGTGTTCTTTTGAATAGGTAAGGAGTCAACAAGAAGTCAACAGCAATATCTCAAGGATAAACCTACTAAGCCCTACACACAACAAAGAAAAAAGTGTGATGAATCAAAGAGGTAGAATCGATAAGTATGAATATTTTATAACCTCACGAGCTAATACTTCTAGGATTTTAAGAGTATTGAACCATATGATCGAATTCAGATGGCGGGTATAGTTGTAACCCCGAAATGAAAAAAGAAAAGCTGCACATCATGGACTGGAGGAGGGTAGTCTCACAAAGAACTTATAACTATGTTATCTCATTCTCTATCTAGTGATTGATATCTCATTCTCTATCTAGTGAGTATCCACTGCTTCTTACAATGTTGAATTATATAATCAACTATGGCGAAGAGTTGAAACCCACGACTTTTATTGGAGCAAAAGGTATAATAATGGTCTTATAAAGTGTCCAGTCTAGTGATGATTGGTATATGTACTTGACTTTTGATTTGTTTTAAATAGTTTTTATACTATTTTAGGCTAAATTTCTTCCTTTTCTTTCTTTTTGTGCATTTTCTTTGGGTGTTTGTTTTTATTTCAGGATTTGGGAGCACGCTTTGCGGATCTATGCACAAACACGAGGCAAAGCATTGAAGAAATGGAGTACCAAGGGGCTCGAAAGAGGAGAAGAAAGAGAGGGTGCTGACCCGACCCAGCCAGCACTCACAGTTCACACATATCAGTGGACCCGCCCGGGTCTGCTGACCCAAGGGCTTGGGTTCACAGATCCGCCCGGGTCATATATGTTAAGCATCCTACCTGTTCGTGCCACCCGGTCCTATATAAGAGGGACTCCTCTTATTTTAGGTTAAGCAATTTTATTTTGAGATTAGAGAGATTAAATCTTGTTTTAGCATTCAAACTTTAGAACCCTAGGAAAGAAAAAGTTGAGGTTGAAGCTTCTTAACTCCATTTTCACCATTTATGCAAGCTTAAAGTTGGTAATTCCTTGTTTATTTCTTCTTTTTCTTTCCTTATTCTTGTTTATTTCATGGTTTGTTTGCTTAAATCTTGTTTTATTAGTTGATTATTTGCACTTTTTCCTCTTTCCTCCATGGTTATGGTGACAAAGTTATTTCAAACTTTGTTTTGTTTTATTTTCATAATGTGTGAGTGGTTTCTTACTAGGGAAAGGGATGTAAGCTTCATTTACTCTTTGGATCATAAATCAAAGTTAAGGGGTTAACATCCCTAGTACTCATCAAAATTTGAATAAAGGCCATCACCACAAATCACCACCACCTCACTGCCATCGATCCACCAAATCACCACCATCCCCCTACTCATCCACCTTGTTTTCGCCAGTTTCACACATCACACCACACTCACCACCACCACCACTGCAAAAACCCTAACCACGAAAAACCTTAACGATCACCACCACGAAAACTCCAGTTTGCTTGAATTTTGTCATGGGATTTGTTGTTTAGGATTGGGTGGGTTTCAAATTTCCTGGGTTAGGTTGGATTTCGTCTTGGTTTGGGGTTCGTCGCTGTTTTGGGTTAAGGATGCTCGATTTTGTATTTCTCCTTTGCATTTTCTGGTTTTTTGCTCGAATTTGTGTTGTTGCTCGATCTTTGCTTTTGATTTTGGTTAGAACTTTGTGGAGGTGTTCGAATTTTCTGGGTTGTTTTTGCTGGTGGCGACTGGTGTGGTGGTCGGTTAAAATGGTGGTTGTTTCGGTGGTGGGGCAGCGATGAAGGCGGTGGTTGTTGGTGGGGGTGGTCGATGGTGAAGGTGGTGGTTGGTGTGGTGGTCGGTGATGAAGTTGGTGTTTAATTATGTACTTTTCTCTCCTTTTTTCCTAATACACCTCCTAATTTACCGTACCATTTTCTTTATAGGAGTTTGTGCCGAACAAATTTGTTGCAGTTATTTTGTTACGGAGGATATATATATTCTTGCAATCACCTAATTCAAATTTTTATTTGACATTATATACTTCCTTCGTTTAAAAATAGTTGCATCATCTCATGTTTTCACGCTTGTTGATGCATAGTTTCAAAGATTAATATCTTTAATTATCAATAACTAAAGATTATAAAAATCTGATATTAAAAAAATAAACCTTGACACGAATCTAACAAGATCACATATGACTGTTTTTCCTAAAATATAAATCACAAAAGATAATTAAAGTGTAAGATATGGATAGTAAACACTATGCAAATGGTGCAACTATTTCTAAACAGAGGAATTATCACATAGAATATCAATGCACTAATATACTTTAGGATACCATGCAAAATGTTGATCAACTTAAAAACAAAATACTTACTTTTCATGCGTATACAAGTCTCGGTTGATCCGCACCTTGCTAGCGGTATCTTTTGGTATTTTCTCAGAGAGATACTTCATGGTTCCCCAAGAGGGTGGATTTCTGCAATAGAAAGCTTAAATTAAAGCTGCCTGATAAAATAACAAATAACTCAATAAAAAACAGAATACAGAAGGTAGACTTCCACATTTAAACACCCATCATAACAAATGCAATAGGACAGATGGCACAAAGGAGTTAATTAAAAGAAATGAAAGGTTTCAGATGTATAGAAAGATAAACATCAAACAACGAGGAGTAGGTTTTCTCCTCAATATAAAGCTTCCCATGTTAAATGTGAGCAACATGGACAAGCATGTCAAATTCGCTAAAGGTTCGCCCTTGGAATAAAGCCTTATGCGCATATTAACTTATACAATGACCCTCAAATGCTAAAAAATTCGGTGCATTGTAAATGAAGCTACACCATGCACTTTTCTTTAATAAGGAGATGTTAGCTCTATTCCACCCATCCACTAGCACCAACAGAACCATAAGACAGTCAAAAACAAAAAATCCCACTGCCAGAAATTCGAAATACAGCTCACAAATCGAGCTTATTCCATTGATTGTTTGTCCACAGAACTGCTAAAACTCTGTTTTAAATTACCTTTCAACTGAATTTAAAAAGATCTTCCTTTTAGTTTTCCTCCCCAGAGTACTCACCTTGGGCACGAACTAGTTTTATGAATATAGTATTTGAGTGCACTAATTACATGCTTCTAATACTTAAAAGCTGGAAAACTGTTTCAATAGTTTTCCGTAGATAGGTTTCATGTTATAGTTCTCCTCTCGAGAAAGCTCTGGTGGTGCATGATAAGGTGACTAGCTATTTGGCGTCAATTGCCACATGGGAAGGAAGAAGGAGATTATCGGCCAGCTCGCCGACTCCGGGACCTGATTCTCATCCACCATCAATTGTAGCTGCGGCCTCTAGTAATACAGAAAAAGCCAATGGAACAGTAATTCACCCTGTTACTCCACCGCCAACAAACGCGAGTCCAACTCCAGCAAGTGTGAGCACTGTTTCTCCAGTAGTTCCTACTACACCATAAAATCTAAGTGAATATGCTCGTCAGAAAATGAAAGGGTTCACTGGCCATACTCGCATCTCTGATAAAGGTATGGGTCTCAACTTTGTGGCACCTGTAACTTTGGAAGGCACTCCAACTGATAGATTGGATAAGAATGAAGTTGACATAAATTTGGCGTTATTTGGACTTGGGTGGGTAACTATGATTTTTCTCCTAGAGGTAAAATATGGATAGACTAAAAATCAGGTGAAATAAAGATTAACATGATCAACAAATCTCGTCAATGTATGGTGGCTAAAATAGGAAATGAAGGTTGTACTGAGCCTTTTATAATAATTGGAGACTTAAATGCTTGTGAATCAGGCTTCTGATACAGTGAATGGAGTTACAGTTATTGAAGGAGAAGCCCAAGACTCATCCAACTTCATTTTAGAGGCACAAGTTATAGAAGCTCAAAGTAATGGTAATTCTCTGACTAATAAAGGGTTTGGATCTACTAGAATTTCAAGTAGAATTGAGAAAGCCTTCATCAACGGTTTCATGATTAACTTCTATCTTGATACAATGGTTAAATACCTTCCTTCTGGGATCTCTGCTCACACTCCATTAGTGGTCACAGTTGTGTCAGGGTGTCAGGGAAACAGGAGGAGGGAGGCCTTTCAAATTCAATAATATACTTGCTGATAATGAGAACTTTCTTGATATTGTGAAAGATGCTTGGACTTCAACAGGTGATCTTATAAAATGATAAATATGTGGATCGAGCTCATGGCTGTAAAAATAGTACTTAAAGGTGTTCATGCAACTCAGTACTCTCAAGCTCATATTAAAATGGAGGAATTCAGAAAGAAACTTGCAGCTATCTAGATTCCGGGCTTTACCTGAACTGACTTGTGATGAAGAGATGCAGAAGGTTGAAAAGGAATATAGTGAGACATCAAGACACTGGTCTAAAGTGGATCAGAGTATCCTAAGGCAAAAGGCTAAATTCAACTGGCTGGCTCTGGGTGATTCTAATTCAAAAAAAAAAAAAAAAAAAAAAATCACAGCAACCAAAATGCAGAAGGCCAGGAATAAAATCTGTAATTCAAAATACCCATGGTCAGCTTTTTAGCCTCCCAATGAAGTTATTCAGAATGAAATTGTCGGATTCTATCAAGGGTTATTGGGAACTTGTGCTACTGCTTTCCCTGTAATTGACTTTGACCACTGTAAGATCATGTTATAGATTAAGCTTAGAGTCTTGTGCCTCTTTAGTTAAGCATATAACTCATGTTGAGATTGATAGAGCTTTGTTTGCGATTGATGACACTAAAGTTCCTGTCTTAATGGCTTTAATGTGGCATTCTTTAAGAAGAGTTGGGAGATCATTAAATATGATGTGTAATTGTGTATGATGGTGTAATGGATTTTTTTTTCAAAATTCTTGTGTTCACCAGCCTTTAAACACAACTGCCATCACTTTAATGCCAAAATTTTCAAATGCTATATATGCAAAAGACTTCAGGCCTATTGCTTGTTCAATCCTATACAAAATTATATCAAAGATCATCACTCTAGAATGCAGCTTGTGATTAATGAAGGGTTCTAAAGTGGCGAACCCTCCTCAGGGCTTCATACGTGAAAGGTACATAACTGATAATATCAGTGGATATTCAAGAGCACGTGTCTCCAAGATGTATTATTAAAGGCGGTATTAAGAAAGCATATGACTCATTAGAATGGACTTTCTTGGAAAACGTCTTGACTGAGCATGGATTCCCTACTCTATGTGTTTCATGTAATATGGCTTCCGTAAGGAGTTAACCTTATTTCATTATGCTAAATGGAATTCCCTCTCTCCCCTTTTCTTTTTGCTATGAGTATGGAGTATCTCAGCAGATGCCCTGGTGAGCGGAAGCAAAATCCAATTTTAATTTCCACCCTAAGTGTGAAAGAATCCATCTAACCCACCTTATGTTTGTTGAGGATCTGCTCTTATTGAGCTAATCATATATGTTGTCAAAACAAGGCCGCATCGTAGCGTATCGCTCGTGTCGTAAACGTTTTCAAATCTACCGAACCGATATTACCCGCATCGTAAAGGTGTAAAAAATCGCATTATAGGCGGGTTTTAGGGATATTTCATTGTTTAAGCCAATATTCAACGGCACGACAACAACATCATCTCCGTTCCCGCATCACCGTGATTGTGACCGAAACCGTATTTTCAAACTATGCTATCATAACTCTCTTACAAAGATTATGCTATCATAACTTTGTTGGAGTTAGTGAAAGTGAAGTTTTGAGATGCTATTCACATGCCTATTGGAGAGCTTCCATTTAGGTACTTAGGAATGCCTTGCCTTCAAAAAAATCTGAATTTCTCCCAATGTAAGCTACTCATTGATAAGATAGCTGAGAGAGCTCAAGAATGGATGGCTTAATCTCTTACTTATGCCGGAAGATTACAATTAATAAGAAGCATCCTAAGTAGTATGCAAAACTACTAGGCTCATATCTTCCCTTCGTCAAAAAATTTGATTAGAGCAGTGGAGACAATTTGTAGGAAATTCATATGGACTAGTATTGACACCAAGAAAGATCTCATTACTTGGGCTTCTTTTTACACTCCAAGGGTTGCTAGCAAGTTAAATCAATATAGAAATTCGAAACAAGGAAGCTACTTTGAAGTTGCTCTCAGCCCTAACTTACAAGACTTATAAGCTTTGGGTGAAATGGGATAGTTCTTATTATCTTAAAAGGCAATATGTCTACACTTTTGGTATTAATAGCAATACTTCATGGCTACTCGGGAAAATTTTTGACACCAGGGACTTGCTTACAATAATTGCAGGGTGGGAGGCTGTTGTTATCAATGGCAAATTCTGTATCAAGAAGGCTTATTCTATCCTTAAGGGGTATTACACAAGGTGGATAAGAGGAGGCTTATTTGCAAGAATAAAGCAAGTCCAAAGAGTAAGTTTATCTTATGGATGGCACTTCTTGCTGACAGACTTAGTAAATGGAATGTTGCTTGTAGCTTAATGTGTTGTTAATGTGGGGAAGAGCATGAATCACTTCAGCATCTTTTCTTCAACTACCATTATGCTGCAAAGTGTGGAGTTCTATCTTACAAAAGATGCATAAGAGGAGTCAGGTGTACAGCTTTGGTGAAGAATGCAGAAGAGCTAAGATAAAGCTCATAGTAAAAGAGGGGTAGCTAAAGTGTATGTGATGTTGTTCACTGACTGTGTATGCAGTATGGTTCCAGAGAAATAGCAAGGTTTTTACTGATACTTGTGTCCCTCCTCATCTTCTAGTAAAAGATAATGTCTTTAGAGTTCCTTGTAACTGCATACAGGATGAGAGAATAGTCCTCATTCATTGATTTTGTCTAGCTGCTTTGGTCTAGTAGGCTAATTTTCTTAGTCTGCTTTTTTAGCAATTTGTTGCCAGGTGTTGGTTGCCTCTGCGTAGGCTTTGCTGTCTCATGATGATGGTTGTAATTTTGGTGTTTGTACCCTCCTTTTATTGGTAGTCAATAAAAATTCTGAATTGCAAAACAAAAAAATGAAAAATTTGACACTCCAAAGAAATTAGCAAATATCGAATCTAGTAAAAAAAATTAATCTGAAGTATGTAGGATAATATCTTAGAATTTTCAGATGTCCTAAAAGATAATATATGTAGGGGAACTTTCGTTGACAATATTGTGATAAAAAAAAGACAAGTAGAATTTGAGCGTTGCATGTTGCAGCCCAAGATAGAAATTGAAGTTACCATCTCCTTTCCCCTTACATCCTTTTTCTTCTTTGCTAATTGAAACTCTAGGGTCACAACCAACAGTTAACAGCTAAGGATAGGCCACACTACCACCATTATCCCAATGTCTCTAACCAGGATCCTAACTAAAGGATCAAGTATAACTCAAACGATACAAGGAGCTTGTCAAAAGGTTAAGTACTTCTGATCTGTCGTGAAAATTCTAATGGAAACGAGCTGATGCAATCTTACACATGAATCTAGAGCGAATTACCAGATAGGTAAACAAAATGATGGGTCTTTGACAATTGGCACAAAAAAGTGGCCGGCAACATATTGGTATAGAAAATAAAGGAACCTTAGGACAAATTTGTATAAAACTGTAACTTATAGTACGGAATTAAATTCAAATTAAATACTCCCTCCGTCTTTTATTAGTTTACCCCTTTTGACTTTTGACACTATTCACATACATGACTTTGACTATCTCTTGTGATTTGTATATAAGGAAAAATATAGTCATGTGAGATCTTGTTGGATTTGTCTCAATGTATATTATCCAAATATCAACTTTTTGTAACATTATCGAAAATTAGAGATATTAAGGTTCAAATTAGTATCTCGGCAAATGTGCCCCAAAGAAAGAGGTAAATTAATAGAGGAGGGAGTATAACATTAATACATTAATGCAAATATCCTCCATTCACGCACAAGTTTGAGATAAATGCGGTGGAAATAACTTAAATCCCACAAAAATTTAGGCCTATATGACGCCAAATTTATACAAATTTGTCTAATAGCCTTTATTTTTATATGAATATGCTGCGGTAGACTTTTTTTATACCAATCTGTCAACCACCACTCTTTTATGCCTATTTGGCTTACTAGAAATTGGAGCTTATTAGAACTTATCGAAGCTTATCTTAACTTAGCTTAACTTCTTGTGAATTAAGTCAGAATAACATCGAGCATATTAAAGCCTAACAAAATCTCTAATGCCGAAAAAGATGTTAACTAATTTGATTTCCTTTATGACTTTAGTTTCTCCTTTTTTCTTGCACTACTGAAGCCGAAAAAAGATCTCTAATGTGGGATGCATAGCATAACACCACTCCAAAGTGCCACCTCGTATAGCAGTTGTACCTTCCAAAGTGGCCTAGGCAACTAGCCTAGGCAACATTAATAATTTGACCTGATATTCCTCAATATCCGCAGTGGAACAAATGACCAAGCAATGCTTCTGGTTCCACCTCCATTTCCAAGTTAGCATCAAGTTAGCATTGAGTTGTAGTGGTTGGATAGGAGCGGCGTGTTGTTCTCTAATGGCCCGTTTGAGCAAGGAGACATGAAAAGGCAGGTATAATTACAAATAGTGGGGGTAACTTCAATCTGTAGGCTAAAATTCCAGTGAATTGCTCAACCTCAAAAGGCCAATAGAAACGAGCAAGTAGCTCCTAAGACGAACTCTTAGCAAGACAATTTTTGCGATAAGCCTAGACCTTCGAGTAAACTAGAGCCCCAATGGCCAATCATATTAGTTTTGTCCTTCATGGACTTCACATTCTGCTATGTTCCTAACAAGGATGAAGTCTTTTTAGCAAACATTCTTCCTAAGATGAAACACTAGTAGCCCAAACCCCAATGCATGAGCTCGTGGAGGATCACGATCAAACCTCTTAAGAGTTCCAGACAAAGTTAACTCACGAATACCTATCTTTATATAAAGGAATACTAACACGAAACCCATGTATGCAAACCACCTCCTTAATGCACGACTGGAGCAGAAGATGCAGTTAAAGGAAGCTTCAAACTTAAGAAGAGAGTAAATTTTGTTAACCGATCAACCACAACAAGAGTTGAAAATATGATGTGTTGTTTATATTATTACTTTAGGGGCATTTAGGATGCATTTTAGAGCACTTAAGTCTAGTTTACTTTCAGTATTTTGTGAAATTACTCGAATTGTGCATTGTTGTCCCTCTTATTTGTTTTCGCATTTTTAATATCATAAAAACTAAGAGGACACTTGGAGCATGGATTGCGTAAATTCGAGTACTAGGCTTGATGAGGAAGCCGCGACGCCTCACGCGACTATTGGCAACTTTGGAGTGATGCAAGGGGTTCAACGGAGGTTACCCGCCACGGTAGCCTTTCAGTGGCCACCACTTCGAGTCTACCAGCACGATAAGCTTGGGTGGCTTGACCAATACACTCGTGTCAACCTTAACCCCAAATCACTGGTGTTGAGCGCCTGAGTAGTCTTAATTTGCGAAAATCACTTCTTTTAATCGCTCTTTTTCTACAGAAGTGATTATGTAATTATACTTAGCATTCCTAAGCATAATTTAAGAGAATTTTCTGTCATTGTAAGTTAAGCTTTTTCACATTAACATTTAGTGAGATTTGATTTTCATCTTTACAATTTGTAGAGCTTTAAAACCCTAGAAGAGAAAAAGTAGATATTTTGAGGTTCTTGTAAGATACATGTTCTAGATTTTGAAATGAAGATTTCTTATTTGTCCATTGAAAATTATGCTGTATTCTTCCTTCATTCTTCTATGTTGTTATCTACTCGACATTTGGTGATTATTGTTAGACTTAGACGATGATGTTAGATCTTGCTTCATTCCTTGTATTGACATGGATTGTAAGTAGTATTATAGCTAGGTGAAGAAACGACGCATTAACGTCTTGAACCTTAGGTCGAGCTTGGGGGTTTAGGTCTGGGTGAAGTTTAGGAGACTAACTTGCTTCTTTGTTGTGTGTTTAATAATTGACCACCTTTTAAGCATGATTTGGGTACCCTTGATATAGTATGAGAAATGAAGAGTTGGTAAACCTTGGTTAGTTGCTAGGTCAGAAATGCCATAATAATAAGTTATCAAGTGGAGTATTTCTTGCTTATCATTATCATTTAAGGATCTGCTTCATTAATTAGGTATGTCATGAGAAAAGTTGTGATTAGTTGGTTTTGCCTCACTCATAAGGCTAAGAAAGTGATTTAGAATATTTTTGAATGATTGTTTTCCAAAACATATCGCATCACATCCCTAGTGCTTCATTGTCTTCCATTAGTTAGTAGTATTCCTTTCGTTCTTAATGAAATTCAAAAATCACCAAAAATTGATTTAGCTCATCGTAATTAGCAATCAATTGACGCTTATCCTACTTCCTTATAGATTCGACCCTATATTATCCTATATTGGCTAACTCAGGTTAATTTGGCATGTATACAACTAGCGCATCAGATTTTAGCATCGTTGCTGGAAAGGGACCATGTTGTTATCATGAAAGAGGTGGAGAATCGGGATGAAACTGTCGCGCATCTCTTATCTCTTAGTGGACTGAGGTTATTCTTTGTTTAAAACTACTAAAAAAGCATAAATAAGGACACAACAGGAATATACATAAGGGTGGGGCTGAGGAAGAGGGGTGGAAGATATCATCGGGCATCCCGAGCAACATGTGGAACGTTCTCAAGGAGGTAATTGGGGACTTGGGGCACCCCGACTTTATTTCCGATAAGCTTTTGGCTTTGGGAGTATGGTGGAATTTCTTTTCCTAAACAAAGTGAATTCCATCCATCCCAAACCAATGAGCATCTTGTAAGTGTTGTCACTTGATAAGTTTTGGCTCATGAAATTCGTTACATGAAATTGCTCAGCAATAGCAGTTATTAAACCATCGACAACAATGGACCGACCACGGTTAATCCTTGGGGTCCCCACCCTTTGGAGATAATGGGAAAACATCAAAGGGATGTTGAGTGGAGTTAAGTTACATAGGTAGGTACCTAACACACTTAACACTATTTACCTTTGAGTTGTCCTTTCTCTCAAAAATTGTCTTCCCCAAAAACTTGATGAAGTATCGGAGAACAGGTTGGTGGATAAGTGGTTCATTGGCATTAATACACATATATATTAAAACCATTATCTTAGACCAACAACTTGCCAGATTAAATTAGTGTCCGGGGAGTGATGCTCACTTGGAGTTTCAATTGAAAAATATCTGCAAATTCAACTATCGACAAGGATCGAGCCACATTATCAAGCCCAAAAGCTAAGAGTAGCCTTTACGCCAGTGACACATGCATATCTTTCCTTCCCAACTATCTCAAGAAAACTTTATTGAAAATCTATAAAAAGAAAATCCCCTTTGAGAGCACTTGCAATGTTAGATAAGTTCCTCCTTAATCCCTTAAAGAGTAATGATAACATCATCTGTTGAACGAGTTAGAGCAAATTCTTTTAATCTAATAGCTTGGAAACAGTCATATTGCTCTTTGCTACCAAATTCAATAAATGAAAATTCCAGATCATGTTACTCACATAGGGCATTAATCCCCATGGCGACGTCCTCCTCGTTGTTTGTCTTGCCTTCTTATCCTCTTTGGTACCACCGTTAGTCACAAAATTTTCAACAATGGTGGTTTAGAAAAAAAATTAAACTAATATGTGATGATAGTGCAATTGGAGTCGTGTTAGACCAAAAAAAAGGAAGGAAGCTTCATGTGATCTACTCCCTCCCGCTTTTTATTAGTTCACCCACTTCTTTAGGCACGAAGTTTTAGGAAAAACAGGTATGTGGGTCATAATAAGAAAGAGAGTATTAATTTATTCGCATATAGTATTGAAGTTAATTTGTGGACCAAGAAAAATGGAGTCAGACGGTAATGAGAATAATAAATTATAGGAAAGGATCATTCTAAAAACAGTAAAAAAAAAAAAAAAAAAAAAAAAAAAAAAAAAAGTGGTTAAACTAATAAAGACATCCCAAAATGGGGTGGGTAAACTAATTAAAACTACATGCAGTACTATTGAAGCAAGACGCTACACTCGGCTCAAAGGAATTAAGCCACCACAAAAGATCAATTGTTAGCTATACTTTTTGCTTTCGACAAGTTTCGTTTCTACCCTCTAAGTTACCAATTATCCTTTTTTGCATCACATTCCCAAATTTATTGTTCTAACCCTTAACCTACCCTTTTACAACCCTATTAAAGTCCCTCTCAACCTCTAGTTAATCTAGGTCAATTTAATAATGGCGGTGATTTTGTGCAGTCATATGGTTGAGCATCTCTAGGGGGATTCAAACTTGGGGACTTCGAGATGGAAAGAGGTGAGATATCACTCCTAGAAAGCCTAGAATTTTAGATGATGCGGTTCATCGGTGGATAGGATCACATATGTCACTCTCGTGCTTCATCTCCATCACTCCTCTTGTGTTTTGGTGTGTCTCTTAAATCTTGTTATAAACTCATTCAACTTGCATGCCATGTTTTTTACTTTGCATATAGAGCATTTAGTTTTCTTTAGCATGTTGCTTTTTTTCTTTAACATCTTCTTCTCCTCTTTTCTTTCTTTTTCCTAATTTTTAGTTTACTTGAGGACAAGCAAAATGCTAAGCTTAGGCGAGTTTTATAAATGCGTTTTTAACGTACTTAAGCGAGTAAGATGATTACAAGTATAAAAGATGGAAAAGAAAGCAAAGAAAGACTCAAGATAAGCTTGGTGCGCTTGCACCAGCTTGTTAAGTGCGCTCAGCCCGCCCACATGGATCACCAAAGAAGACAAGACGATAGGTGCGCCCGTACCAATTGAAATCCGGGAAATTTTTGTAAGGCCTTAGTGCCCATTTAAAACACTACTTCTATTATTATTCAAATTATGCGTTATTTTATTGAGTTCGAGAGTATTATTAGGGTTATACTTACTCCATTCTTTTTCTATTGCAACAATGGTTTTGGGCACAATTTTTGAGGAAGTGAAAGAAGTGGGTATTTTAGCATAAAAGCACCCCTTTAATTAGCTAGAGTGGGAGAGAGAAATGAATCCTTAAAAAAGTAAAAGCAACTTTATGACGTTCAGCGAGTAGTTAATGATGGTTTTAGTAAGAGAAAAGTCAACTAAAGTTGTTTTTTTTTTACCAAAGGCGGAATTGCTGCAATAGATGTAAAACTACATAAAATGCTTATTGTTGCAATAGAAAAAGAACGACAAAAGTATTCAAGAGAAAAACACATTGATACTCTTGGATTTTGTATTTGAGATTGAACTTTACTGCAAATTTTACAATTTCGAGGTATTTTAATTGAATATAGTTTGAATTAGAGAGATTATTATACTATTTTTATTTTGTTTTTCTCTCCTTTATTCAATTAGATTAGATTAATTATAGTTTCTTGATTAGTTGTTATTCTTCCCTTAGTCCTTCATTACTGATATTAAGCCTTTGATTAGTCCACATTAGGCTTAGAATCCATGATTAGTGAGTAGTTCTCTATTTAGCGTTTGGGTGAAAATATGAAAATTATGGCTTTTCTTTAGTTTTTATTGTAATTGTGGATTATAAATGAAGATTATGCATTAATCTTCGTGTTTTGAGGCTTAATATTAAATATTAATCACATTTACTATTAGCTATTTGGCTACATATATTTTTATTTGAATTTTAAATAGAATTCTCATCGCCATAAATCAACTTAATTTCTATGCAAAGATATTGGATAGAATCAAAAGGGATCCTTTTAGAGGTTTTCCATATATGATTTAGTCTCTTAATCAACTAATTAAAGACCATTCAAGAGAGAATATAATTTGTTAATTAGGAGTTTAATCTCGAGGGTTATTCTTATTCGTTGCTTGTTTAGGAGTTAAGTATATATTTTCAAAAGTGATTTTTTGGGTGTCTTTACATCACACCAAAAACCTCATCACTTTTCAAACATAAGTTTCATTATGGTCAATATCATCATAATTCTTTTCTATCTTCGTTTAATACTTCCTCTATGCTTTGATACATGCAACATTTTCGATTTTATGAAGTTCTCTGTTACTTGCAACATTTGTTGGCAAGTAGGAGACAACAATTTGGTAAATAAAATGGATTCCTAGCAAAATTTAGGCCATATTTTAAAAAAAATTGAGCTTGATCAACATTGAATGCGAGCATTTACATGCCTTTCATATAGATTTTTCGTGTTTTTATCTAATTTACTTCTCTTGTCACTACATACTATTTACTCAATTTGAAATAAACCTTGTAAAGTGTACGTTTTGATCAAATCCGAAAATTATAGAAAAAATTGGCTTAATTGTCGTCAGAGCAATTTTTTTTTTTTTGCCAAATTGTCGTCGAGGATCACTTTTTTTTTTACCATTTTTGGTCAATTGGCCCAATATGTTATCTCTTTCTCTCTTTTAGCACATGTGGGTGGTCTTCTATCTCTTTTCATCCATTGGTCGTTGAACACATTTCAGCATTACTGAGTACTAAAAGACAGAGGAAGTAGTTCACCTCATGGTATAATATGATCCCTCCATCCACTACTAGTATTGCTTGACTTTGATGACCATTAATCATTCTCTTTTAAAAATTCATATCCTTACAATATATAACTACTCGTCGGACTTCTTTTGAAGGAAATATACATAATTTTTATATTATGTATTGACAAATAAGTACGAAGATCTAATAGCCAAGTTTCTGGCTTCAACATGCAAAAAATAGCTTTTGAAGGAAGAAGTAACATTCTGTTTAGCAGCCTAGAGAATAGTCATTCCAATCTACTAGTTTGAAGCTATGAAACACGGGTACATCTCCTACGCGTCGTTTCCCATACTGGGTATAGGACACATACGCCAGAAAATCGTACCCGAAACGAATCTAGGAAGGTGGGTAGGGCTGCAAGAATTGGGTACGGGTGGTATGCGAATAAGTACGAGGTGGGTACGCTTTTGGAGCTTGCGAAACATACCCAATCAATTTCATGAAAAATAAAAGGAGGGAAAAACAAAAAAAAAATCTTGCAAATTCTCACCTAACCTTTGACCTTCGTCTCTCGCTCTCCCCTTGGCATCCTTCGACATCTCTCTTTCGAACCAAGAGACTGTAAGTCTCTCACTCTCTCTCTCTCTCTCTCTCTCTCTCTATCTCTCCTTTTTCAGTAGATCTAGGGTTTAGGGTTTTTGAATTTGATTCTTTTTTATTTTCTCTCTCTCCTTTCATATCGACTCTCCTTCTCCTTACTTGATCTCTGTTTTCTTTTATTTTTATAATTTGTTTCGTTTTTTAAATTGGCAAAAGGTAGTAGAAGACTAGAAGGCACTAGGTTCCTTCTTTTTTTTGGTTTTCATTTGTTCTTTTTTTATTTTATTAGCACCAATAGTCATCCCAATCTCAACAATTGGGTCAGTTGGTGCGAAGTCATTGCAAAGTGAGGGTTGTCCTCCATAGTGGAGGTTTATGACAAGAGTAGAAAAACAACAGGCTCTTGGAGGAACATGGAAATAACGATGTAATTTTGTAAATGAAATCTAAACATCTAGTTATTCAAGAGTTATGGCTCATATGCTTCAAATTAAGGGTAAGGAATAGCATGTAAGAAAGTGTCTCATGTTTATAAACTTGAAATGCAAAAACTTGATGACGAATTTGAGAATAAGAAAATTGATTCGAGGCCTAGAGAAATTCCTTTGCCTAGTGAATCTCTTTCTCATTTGGACTCTGACGCTACATTTAAGAAAAGGAAGTCTCATAAATCTCCTATTACTAGATGTTTCGGTATTGTAACTAGGGATCAATTGGATAAAGAAATTGCAATGATGTTTTATACGGGAGGGTTGCCATTAAATCTTGCTAGGAATCCACACTATATGAGGGCCTTTACTTTTACCCATAATATAGCAGGTACAAACCTCCTGGTTAAAATAAGCTCACAACTACATTAATTGTGCATAAAAAACCTAATGGAGATAGGCTAATGGTACCACTGAAATCAACTTGGAGAGTACAAGGGATAACAGTTTTGACTCATAGATGGAGTGATCCAACAAGAAAACCTCTCATTAATTTCATGGCTACTTTTGGTAATGGTCGAATCTTTCTTAAAGTTGTGAATTGTCTTGGTGATGTGAAAGATACGTATTTCATTGCTAATCACATGAAAGAAGTCATTCAAGAAGTAAGTCATCAAAATGTTGTGCAAATCATAACTGATAATGTAGTAAATTGTAGGTTGGGGAGCTTATTGAGAGTGAGCTTCCTCACATTTATTGGACACCACATTTGCCCATACACTTAATCTGAAGAATATTTGCGCGGCAAGGAATTTGAGTAGCAATGAGGAATCCATGGGGATGCCATTCAAATTAAAAATTTCATCATGAACAACAATATGAGATTGGCCATGTTCCAAAGTTTTTCTCCTCTTAAGTTGCTTTTAGTGGCCGATACTCGATTTGCCTCCATTATTGTGATGCTTAAGAGACCTAAGCTCATCAAACGAGGTCTTGAGGCCATGGTTATAAGTGATGAGTAGGCTTGTTATAGAGAAGAAGACATGGGGAAGGCAAACTTTGTGAAGGAGAAAGTCGTGAATGATGATTGGTGGATAAACTAGCTTACATTGTTGATTTCACAAGGCCAATCTTTGATATGATTAGGCATTGTGACACTGATAAGCATGCTTTCACTCGGTCTATGAGACGTGGGATTCCATGATTGAACAAGTGAAGCTTGAGATTTATCTAAAAAAGAATGTCGTCCTCATCCGGAGTTTAGTCCATTTTTCATGTGGATTATAAAATCTTAGTAGCTCGTTAGGTAAAAAAGCAACACTGCTCTCCATTGTCTAACACACTCCTTGTACCCGAGGTATATATTCTTTGATATTTTTTTTATCTTATTAGCTTTTATACACAAATGACAAATCCACAACTCTTTTTTTAAAATGTTGAAGGTTCTACAGTGATTAATGGCTATTTGGAGGTCCATCTAGAGTTGCTCCTCATAGAGATCGGAAAGTATCTCGAGAGAGAATGAAGTGCTTTCGTAGATTATTTGCACTTCGTGATGATGTTGGTAAAGTCATGGATGAATATGCACTGGACCTTTTGAGGATTTAACTTATATTTCAAGGATGCATTCTATGGATACTAAGAGTTGGTGGGCAAACATTGGACCTCAAACTCCTCTCCTCCAATCTATGGCATTTTAAGTGCTTGAACAACCTAGTTCATCATCTTGTAGTGAGCGAAATTGGAATACATATTCCTTCATTCACTCACTTAGGAGGAACAAGCTAAATCGAAGTCGTGCCCATGATTTTTTCATCAAAAACAATCTTCGCCTTTTATCAAGGAATTTTGCCAAATCCATGTCATACCCGTTTTTAGAAATATTGATTTTGCCGTTTTCCGTCCCCATACGCATCCTCATCCCTGTTTCCTTGCAACCTAGGTTTGAAGGGACTTTCCAAGCTAACTTGGCTGGTTCATAAATGTAAATTTCTATGGTTGAGTGTATCCTGTGTTTAATCCAGCTACGCATAACCAGCAACACACATTTGGATTTACATGGAAATGGCCAAACAAAAAGGGTGTGCAACAGAATAAGGGAAGAAAGAGTGATGTTGCAAGAAAAATAACCTTGATTGGGGAGGAGCCGTGTTAAATGCTTCACATGCCTTTTTACTCTCTTTAAGATATTCATCAGCTGCTTGCAAGGCAGCAATAGCCATTCCGTGGGATTTCTCTGTGTTTCCCTCATCCAAAATGAGTCCATGATAATAATAAGCAGTAGCCTGCATAAAGTTGAACAAAGACAATAATACACTTAAAAAATTAAATCTTGTTAGCAGGAAAATAAAAAGTAAAAGCATATCTATAAACAGGAATTAACATAGTACTTTCGTATTACATCCAAGAACTCCTTATACATAATTTTATTTGAAAGTTTTTTGCCAAGTGTTAGTGAATGCCCCATGGCTGTTCCCTAAACGTTATAACAAGAATTAACATAGTACTTTCGTATTACATGAGCATTTAAATGCTCACTTACATCATCTGTGTCTCATAATTTTATGCTCCTATATCAGTTATTTTCTGTCATCCTATGAATTCAAAGTTCAACATATCAATAAGTACACAACATTTCAGAAAAACTAAACTGCTAAATTTAACATCAAAGTAAATAAAACTCACACATCATCAACAATCCTAGGATATACTGCTGAGGTCATCCGTCATAAGAGAAGTGGCCCATCACTACATAAATGGCGACTCAAAACAAAAAATGAGTCCATGTGTCTCATAAATGGCCCCACAAAGAAACTTTATTTGATCTTTATCTATGCAAGTTTCTCAAAGAACTTAAAACCTTCAACTAGACAAGCGCAAGTATAAACAAGCAAGAAGTACACAGAAAACATGATACAAAAGCCTAAAAAGTTCAAAAAAAAGTAACTCCCAGATCAATTGGAGCATAGGAAAGATTATAAGACCAAGACAAAACGAGTGGAATTAGAAGTTGAGCTTCACCAGCTCGAACCCAAACAAGTCTATTGCAAATCTCACTCTAAAACTGAAGGTTTGTGAATTAGACCCATGTAAGTGAAGGCCAATTCCAACAATAAAAAGGGTGCAACTCTTACATCTTCAAGGCAATTGTAGGGATAGCAAGAAAACATGCCTTTGAGAAATCATCACAAAGAGCAAGGTAAATCAAAAATACATGTAATATTTATGTTTTTTCATCAGATACCTTTGCTTCAACATACTTCCACTTAATGAACAGCTGATGCTTTTCACCCCATCCATTGGATAATGGCAAGTTCATTATGTTATCTTGTGCCTGCAGAAATGTTGGCATTGACACAATCAAAAATTAACCAAAATGGAAGTGCACATTACAAATCTAGTATGCCACAAAAGCTGCGATGAGATCAAAATAATTTATATGAACAGCTTAGACAGGACATATTGTTACAGCATAAAGCCTTAGCCATGTGGCAACTACAAACTCCCTCTTTTCCCCTTCCCCCCCCCCCCCCAAAAAAAAAAAAAACACCAAAAAAAGAATAAAATAAAGAGAAATTAATTATTATAAGAAAATAAAGGAAAAAGAAAATGAAGAGGAAAAGTAGATTAGAGGAAAGTTTTAAATAGGAAGGAAAAAAACAATGAAAAAATATCCAGTTCCTTAGGGTAGATGATAGCAGGTTGACCAAAGATGAAACATGCCAGTCAAATATGCAAAGTAACGTAGAGCTAGGCTGAACTCGTAAAGAAACTCTAAAAAAAACTCACCAATGGCTCAATCTCGTTTATATACATTAAACTCACCCCAAAAAGTTTCTAAAGGACTAAATTAAATTATGATAGTTAAACTACAATGAGTCTAATATAATTGGAACTTGACGGTGTTGACCATGAGCTGAAAAGACCAAGGAAGCTTGAGAGGGTATCTATGATGGTTGGCCTAAAGTTGTGAAACTTAGAAATTCATGTGATCAACTTTTAAATTCATTTTTAGGTTAATTAGCAAGTTGTTTATTACTCACTCCGTTTCGTTTTAGCTTACTCACTTCACTTTAGAGGAGAACCAGGGAGAAAGTCCAAAAGTGAGAAACTCAAAAGATGGAGAGAGAAACTGAAAAGTACGAGAGAGAAATTTTACGCTCGGTTAATATATTAAAAATTAAACCACATGAGTAGGAAAAAATAGATGGGACATGTTAAAAAAAATATGTAGATTAAAAAAGAAATGGAGGTAGTAGTTAGCAAAATACAAAAGTTGTGGAGGCTACAATAACAAATTGTCAGATATATGTTATAGGACCCAAATGAGACAATTATACTAGCTCTTATAATTCTTGTTTTTTAGTTGGCTTAGGGAAATAAGGATAATAGAACACTTTAAACCTTTTCAGTTAGGTGTGTTTGTCCACATGGAGCTTATCTAAAAAGCGCACTCAAAGGCGCGCCCATGCACAAGGAGAGTCAAGGCGGCGAGTAAACGCATCCACCAACCAAGGTGAGGTGGACGACGATGGGCGCAAGGAGGCGCACGATTTAGGGCGCCTTTTCTCAAGGCACGAGGCGGCCACTTTCGGCTTTGAGGCGCGAGGCGGCCGCTTTCGGCTTTGAGGCGCGCGGCGGCTGCTTTTGGCTTTGAGGGGAGCGCGTATGCCACCGCCATCTTTTTTAAAAAAATTCACCTTTTTAGCCGACTTTTCTTTCATGTGCGGTGGGGTTGAAACCCTAGATCTGCACGACCTTGGACCTTGGACCTTGGACCTCGACCCTCTAGTCGATGTTGGATCGAGCTATGCTCGTTGGTGATCACTGATGCTCGCCAAAAGCTTGCCTTCTCCTCGCGGGTTCGCCGGTAAGTTTTGTCCCCAATCTCCACCTCTTGCATTCCCCTTCAGCGTGAAGGGCATCACCGGTGCCCAAGGCTACCCTGAAAGTTTTTGAAGGGGTGACCGGAATTCCCAATCTTTTTAACACCGGAGAAGAGATAAAATTGTGGGTCACCCCCGAATCTATTATTACCATCACTGACTCGTCGTTTATTTCCCCCCTAGGCTTCTTGGTTTTCGGGTTGTTCAACCCCATAACTAAGTTGAGGGAAATTTCAGTTTAGATGGGGTTGTCAAGGGGAGAGACATCATTTTCCTCTTGGGCATCTCCTCCTTAACTTCTTCCTCCCAAGCCAACAACACACTCAACTCACTACGTTTGCACTGGCCACTTCTCGTCACCTTTAAAACATTGGCCCTTCTCCATCGTCATCTACTGCTATGAGTCACTTAGCCTCATGACTTCGTTGGATGTTAGGGTATTAGAGTAGGTGGATTTAGGGGGAGAGTTATAAGATCCTGTGGATTGAAGGGGGCTTCTAGTTGGGCCTTTTGAGGGGTTGTGGGTGTTGGGCGGGTTATAGGCAGTTCGGCTCGGGTTTTTTGTGGTGCTATAAGGTTGGGTTGGGTGATTGAATTTTGTGGATGGGCTTTGTTGAGTTGGGAATTAAAGATGGAAAAGGTTTTGGGTTGGCGGGTTAGGGTTTGGGCCTCTCCTTGTTGGAGCATATATTCCAACTTTAAGGCTAGGTCCATAGCTTGGTCTAAGTTTGTTACGCTTAAGACCCCGACCTCGGCCTTGATGCTCTCCTTTGGACCATTGATGAAGTGGCCCGTTGCTATTTCTTCCGCCACATCCTCTAAGGGGACCAGCACCTCAATGAATCGCCAGCGCTACTCCAGCACCCCCTCATCTCCTTTTTGCTTAGCGTTCCGATGAATGTCAATCGAAATTGGCGAAGGAGTAACCCTTTCAACTCCTCCCACCGTCGTATTGGGTGTCACCAGTTGTCCCACTGGAGCCAGAACAAGGCGTCATTATCCAGGGCCACAACCACTGCCTCCAGCTTATCGTCCTCACTCAACCCATAAAACTTAGAAAACCTCTCCGCCTATAAAATCCAACCGTCTGGATTTTGGCCATCGAAGATCGGTAAGTCCAGTCTCTTAAAGCGCCACCCCACACCGCCTCTACCCCCTTGCTCACCGGTGTCTTTCCCTCTCCTGTCATCCGCCTTGCTAGCTCAAAATCCCAATCCTCTCTTAGATTTGGGTGAGTTGGCAAAGAACTCTGCCTCCCCTTGCGGTGGTCACCTCTGAGCGATCATCGCCTCGTGAGTTCCCTGGAACGATCAATCCTCTCGTCGGGACAAGTGAAGGTGAGTTGCAGCGCCTCAGTCACTCAACTGACATCAAGTGCAATCTCCTCCAAGGTGGTGGTCAAGTTGTTCGATCCTGTGGTTGTTTTCTGCTCGAAACGCTGTGAAGTGTTGTTCCAATTGCTGTTGGATGTTGCTTGGAGGTCTAACCACGGTGAACAAATTTTTTTTTTGAAACACAGAACAAGGAAAAAAGGGTGGGATGCAACCGGATACCAAAATCGCTACTTCCTCCGTCATAAAAAAACTCTTTACACTTTCCTTTTTTTTTGTCCCAAAACTATGTTGCTCGGACTCGAAAACCTATGTCCGACACGGGTGCGTGTTCAAGTATCCAACTCGGCTATTTTTTGGAACTTTTTCAATTTTTTTGCCAAAATGAAGTGTTTAGGTGTCTTACCCATGTCCGAGTGTCGAGGATCCGACATGGGTACTTGAGGTGAAATGAAGAGTCCGAGCAACATAATCCCAAAATACTCTTTACACTATTTTGGGATATGACCCACTATTATTTTTATCATTTTACCTTTTATCTATTGGCCCACACTTTCTTATTCAAATAAAATAATACCACTCTTATTACCTACCAACTCTAACCAAGGCCCACATTCTCTCTCCTTAAAATAAAATAATACTACTTTTACTAATTACCGACTCCTATCACATCTACTTTTCAATAAAATAACAACTGATAACCAAACAACTCAGCATCTAAAACTACGTGTTGTGATAAGTGTCAAGAGTAGTATGGGACGGAGGGAGTATGAATTAACAAGGAAATAGAAAATTAACACAAAATGGACGGGGAATAGATTTGGATTAGAATGACCAAGGAAATCAACTAATACATTACTTTCGAGAGGTTGAGTCTCTCCTAATGGTGACTTTCTCCTTCTACTTTTCTAGATGATTCCTACTACCGACCTCAGCCCCTATTTCTTGTCACACACACTACCATTCTCCACTACAGAATAATTAGAGCCACATATTCTTGTGCTAACAAACAAAAGAAGTAAAAGGACCATTCTATCCTTTCTAGAAGAAACACTTAACTAACATTCCTTGCCTTCCTTCTAGCATAAGTCACCGTAATAGGAGGTCTTGTATAATTCGTTGCATCATAATTCGGCTTGGCTTGGCTTGGCTTAGCTTAGCGTCACTTTACCTTATCTTATTAAGGTGGTGGGAAATTCCGAGTTCTAATTAGGTTTCTCAATATCTCTTTCCATTGAGCCTATCTTCATAAAAAAATTCCTTTTAAAGGATGCCTTCAATCCAGTCATGCTTTGTTCCACCTTTTATCAAACATAAGTTCATCGAACTAGTTAAACTTCTCTAAGATCTCACCTAGTAATTATGACCATCTTCTAAGGATGTAATCCACTTCATCTAGTCATCAAAAGTAATGGTCTTTTAAATACAATACCAGATTCCTTTAAACTCCCATGTTAGCTTCAGTGTCGTGCAAGATCATTAATGAGCCTTTTCTTAAACATGACAAGAGGGTCCCAAACAATTCCTTAAACATGACATTTAACACTTTTTTACAAAGCATTTGCTTCTACCCATATGTTCAATGTATAAATAGTACCAACATTAATTAAGCCCGTTATCAACAAATTATAAACTCAAACTAATTAATAGTCATTTAGGTTTAGTCAATTGCGAGAGCTGAAAACTCATTTTATTTCGGTTAAATTTATAAGAGCGAGCATGCATGTGTGCCAACTCTAATTGTCCTTAGCTTGGACCTTTCCAGTCTTTATGACAAGGGAGCCTAAAAAAATCAAGAGAATCTATGTCATCATCTAAGGATTAAAAGCAAGTCTCCCAAAAGGAATTAAGCCAATCATGTTCAAGTTATTAGTTGATGAGTTAGTAAAGTTAAATTGCTTCAAGGAAATTTCCCCAATTTCTAGCTCAAATGTTATTAAAAGAAAAAGTAATTTAAGAAGATTAATCATGAATCTTAATTAACATAAGAGTGGAGTGCATTTTATATAATCTCAATCAGAACCAGCTTAACCACATAGCTAAGGGAACATTAACAAAGAATACTTGTGTCTCAAATTAATTGCCACATGTACCCAGGTGGATAAACTCACTAACTTTGATCATAGATTCATTACATCATATTGAGTTAAACAGTACTGAAATATTTTAGATTAACCCTAAGCAATGTTTTCACACGATTATAAACATACAGTTCTTATTTAACAACCTAATTTAACAACCAACATTAATAATAGTCACAACATCATATAGATCTTAAAAGTCAAAGTTAATATCATTTGATTACAAAAGTCATATGGGGCCTTAAAGGAAGTATTAAATGTTACAAAATATACCTGTTGCCAGTATTTTACCATTTCACATGCTAGCCTTCGCTTAACAGCAAGTGTAGCTTTAGCACTATCAATTGCCATTCCCAATTGGATATCTACACCCTGTATCAATCAATTTACAAAGATTTAAATCAGAGAAGAATATAAAGTTGTTCTCTTCGATCGGCAAGATTTCCATCAATAGCATTACTCAACAATCTTGTCCTTTAAAGCAAGGGTCGAAACGGAAGCCGAAAGCACATTGGTTTCACTACAGCTAGTAGAATACAGATGTATGCTAGGGAACCTATTGCTTGTGTTCCTGTGCCAAAATTTCTTGACAAGCATAATTTCTCTAACAGTCAAGACCTGGTTGAGCATTGATAGGATACAGCGACAAGGAATCTAATCGACCTATAACCTTGATTCCCTTTGACTGTTTTCAAACTATACAGGCTTGTCAAAATTGCACTTAGGTATAAGTTACTCGGACACTTTCCCCTAAAATAAGTTTCAATAATATATGACAAAAATATCAAAAACAAAAAAGAAAATGACTTGACAAAAAGTTCCTCGACCATTTAAAACAGCAAAAGAAATTCGAGCAGCATCCAAAGGGTGTCCACCCCAGGGAATTAAAACTCTCCCGTTCCGTTACAGAACGGCCGTTCTGTAACGGATTTTGGATTTGCCGTTCCGCGAAATCCCGTTACGGAACGCCATAATAAAATTCACATACTTCTCGCCGCGTTGTCCGTTCCGTAACACGAACTCGCCGCGTTAGAACGCTTTTATCACCGTTACATCCGTTTTTTTCAAACATTGGCCAAATTCTTTCTATGATTTAATTATATAGTTGATGAAACATGATATTCTATTAGATTTGATTACATTATGTTGTAATAATGCTTCATAACCTAAAAAAATGCAAATAAAGTTGAAACATAGTTATGTGAATTTTTTTTAAAATTCACGCCGCGTCGGCCGCGAAACGTTCTATTTGCCCGTTACAAGCCGTTCCCGCGACAACGTGACCGTTCCCGCGAACGCGACCGCGATCGAGTTTTTTTTCCCTGGTCCACCCTTATTGACGGAGAAAGAGTTCCGAAATACTGCATTACAAATCCTAAAAGAAGATAAGGGTAACGAAGCCAATGCCAAGTGTCAAACAAGGCACTCAGGTGGTCACCAACATTTTTCCTCCATATCACTAATATTACAACAAAATTTGACTTTTGCACTATTCACACGACCACTTTTAACATATTTTCAGTAATCCATCCCTCATCCAGCTTGAGGGTTCCAACCTAATGCCATTCATAGAATAATCCAATTGATCATCAATTCAAATTTTTCAGTATTACATATCTGGCGCATTTTCCTCTAGCCAGTAAGATACTCAGCGAAAAAGAATAACCAACTTATCACTTGAATTATCCTTTGTGACAAGTAAAGACCTCAACGAACAAGTATGACTAACTTATCACTTAAAAGAGCACACTAGCCCCATAACTTCATTTACCAGTATCATGTTGCAGTCGGAAGAGAGGATCTTAGGCATTCAACATGTACTCAATATTTACAAGAAGAGCAAATTTGGCACTATACAGCAACCAACTAATAACAGAGATTTTCAGAAACAGAAACCACTACTGAAAACTGGAAATTTCACGTTTACGCACTTCCAGTTTTGAATAATCTTGACTGCCCATTAAATAAATTGATTTTCCTGTCATGAAATTACTTAGACAAGAGTCTTACAATACAACATGGTCATAGATGACAAACAAACAAAATAGGGTGACATCAGTTCCCAAAGATGCAGGGAGTATGTACACACGTGTGCATGCATATATATACCTGCAATTGAAAAAAAAAATATATGTACTAGTATTCCTAAATTTCAAAAACTATGCTCCTCACTAAAATTTTGCACATCCTTTTCATTCTTCTATTATCACGTACTTCACACACCAGTGTCACATAGTTCGCGGACCGCTTCGGATCGCAGATTGGGTACGGGAACGTAATTTGCTAGTTCGCTAGCGGATTTTTTTTGGTACGCTTTTTAGGGTCATAATTCATGCTTAAATTTAATTTGGATACTAGATTTTTTTAGTAAATATGTTCAAGTATTCCATATTGTTGAGGTTTAAAAGTTATAGATTCTAATTTAATTTCAAGCTAAAACCAAACAAAAAGCGATAAGATTTTACTTGCATTAGGGGAAAAATATAAGTGTTTGATAAGTGTGTAATAAAGTGGAATAATTTATTCAGTGTACAAAAGCAGTAATTCAAGACAATGCAATACAGCTGTAAAGGATGTAGAAAAGTTTAAATTATTTAAAAAAGAATAAGAAAAGTCAGGCTGGCGGGGTAAAGAGAGAGGTTTACTTCATATATCACAATATCACCTGGGTTTCTTTTGTTCCCAATATTTATTTAAACAAAAAAAGGAAAAAGAAAAAACATTTTCTTCCCATAATCTTTCCCTTCTTCATCCATCACGATAGTACTTCACCATTGCCGGAAAATAAACAGTTGTCTCATGACTGAACAGATGGAACCGACACCATTCTATTTCGCTCGGCATACTTAACAAAAGCCCCAACATCTTCAATTAACAGAAATCTAGAGTTTTAGTAATGAATTGAACAATGGACTAAAATAAATTAGACAGTCCAACAACTCAATCTAGCAAAAATAGGATGAAAAAGGTAAAGATTAGGGGAGTGGGGGGTTCGCCAATAATCAACCCTCACATCCAAATTAAGCTAGCGGGAAATACATTAGAGGTTATTGCAAGGAAGGAATCATTCAAACAAAACCCTAATTATTTTCTCGAGCTAATTATAGAAGCCCGATTAGTTACTCATGGCCTATTCTCATGGCATGAGTAACTAATCTAACAAAGTCATAAACATGATGATTAATCAAGACACCCTAAAGTAAGAGATGTCTATTTTCCTGGAAATCTCAATTTAACAATCAAACCAAGTCTATCCGTAGGTGGTGATCAAACCATCAACAAACCAATGAAAACATGACGGTTAATGAAGAAACCCTAAACTAGAGAACCAAGGGAAAACTTCAAGAGATTTCTTTATCATAAAAATGGAGGGGAAAGAGAAAGGGAATATAATATTCCAAGAAAACAAGATCTAACAGAAATAAAGCAGAAAATAAGCAAAGATTAGGAATAGAGATAATGAAATTAACAAGAAATTACCAACTTTCATCTTCAGTAAATTCTTAAATGAAGTTCAAAAGTTTGAATATCCACCTAGTCTCTCTTAGGGTTCTAAGATTTGAATGCTAATCATTATTGAAATTTCACTAGATATTAAGAGTTATATGCAAAAAATACTGCTACTTCACTTAGAAGTACTACCTCCGGTCTTTATTAGTTTACCCGTATTCCTTTTTGGGATGTCCCTTATTAGTTTACCCATTTCTTTTGTTTCAACTTTTGGAATGGGACCACTAACTTTTCATCGCACATACAATCCACTTTAATATAAAATAATAGTTTCTCTCTTTCTACGTCACACAACATTGTTTCTCCTAAAACTTTGTGCAAAAGAAACGGATAAACTAATAAAAACAGGAGATAGTATATACTAACTGGTATAAGGTTAGGGATAACTCGGTGGTTAGAGCATTTTCTCTCGGTTGGGATCTCCTTGGCAAGTTGGGATCCCCTTTCGCAACTCATTAAGGTTTCTCCTTACTAGAAAGAATAATACTAACTGATATGTTATATTATTAACATTTTTTGTTGGTATACCTATTTGTTATGGTTATGTTTTACACAAAATGAGTAACTTTTGAGTATGTTCTTTATAATAGAAGTATGATTTGTAGAAGATTAATTTTAAGCCCCTTCCCCCCATGTTTTAGTAGCTAATCTTATTCATGACTATTTATGTAGTGGTAGTTTGTTCTCTAGTGTGTAATTCGAGTTTTATTTAATGCAAATTTTTCCGATGTAAAAAGAAAAGATTAATATTACTCTATATAGGGAAAAAGAGTATTTTTTTGCCTCTAGTTTTAGTATTAATGGGATGTTATGATTAATATTTTTTTAATATTATATTATTTTTCAAAGGAAGATACTAAAGTTAATTATTATAGATACCATAATTTTCTTATATGTATAGAACATAGGGGCTCGAGGCTCTATTTTTTTCTTTGCCAAAAAAGAAAATTGTCAAGTTAATTGATGTTTGACCTTGTTTCCTAGTAGATCTAACCCTCTGTATAACCTACATTAGGTAAACCACACACACGCACGCGCACATACAAAAATATAACTGTCTAACTTGTATCTAGCCTGCATGTTAAGAAAACCCTTTACAAGGGTAGCATAAACCGTCATAAATATCAACTAATAGTCATTCTAATAAAGTAGATAATTTATTTCGGATTTACAAAATACGGAAGAGCAACACAATTTACGTGATGAGGTTTCAGAGTATGAGGTAAACAAGTTAGAAGCTAGAATTACCTGACCAAGTGCCTGCAGAGAAAGAGCACGTATAGCTCCTTCAGCTAGGTCTACTGGCAAGTTTCTCCTATAGTAAAAAATGATGATACTCTGAGCACTATGACTAAGGATACTTTTTATTGTAATAGAAGAACAAATGGCACAATTCAGAAGTACATGATTCTGACCTCATTTCAGCTGAAAGTTGTGGATAAACATGGCGTACAGCACAATCAAGGTATCCTGCTGCCTTCAAGAAGACATCAACAGAAGCACGCCTGCTTTCTGCATGAAATAAACAACAATTTCGAAGACTTAAAATGAAGAAAAGCGGTCTTCTGAACTCTCCCAATTATCTAATGTTCACTTATGTAAAAAATGCACGGAAGACGAAGAATTAGTTTAGCTGCACATAGCAAAGAAACTGAATACGGATCACCTATAAACCAATCACTCCAATATACAATATTTGTAACACAAATTAACCAAATTGATTTTGCAAGAAATACGAGAGACAGAAGACGAGCTGGTTATCTAAAATTTAAATGCAAATTAACCATATACTTCCTCCGTTCTTTCTATTGCAACAATGATAAATTTACACTATTCACTCACCATCCTCAACTATCTATTGTGATTTTTACATACGAAAAAAATATTGTCATGTGGCTTATTAGATTTGTCTCGATATATACTTTTAAAATACCAAATTTTTACTAAAAAGTAATTAAAGATATTGATATTTAAAGATGTGCATTCGCAAGCGTGAAAAGTCAATTGTTGCAATAGAAAAAGAACAGAGGAAGTAGATTTTAAAATGCAAGTTTGAGAAAGACGGTATGCATTAATTAGTTAAAAAGCAAATTTAACAGACTTTGAAGTGAATTTTTCAGAAAGATAATTCGTCTGACATAGTCAGCCTAACTCAGGGTGGCGTGCAGAGACATTGTGGCCAAAGTAGTCTATTGAAAAAGAAACAAATGTTTCGAGATTGCTTCTTTGACTTCCACTCTTGCACACTTGCTGAGACATCTTTTTAGTTTTCCCTCATATTCTCTAATATACAAGTGATTGAATAGCGCTTGAAACACCTGATGAAGTCATCAGCAGTTTCTTCAACGACTCTAACAACTATCCCTACGGTTGGCCAAAAACAGAGAAGATCATGAGCAATTCAACCTCGGAATGCAAGTTCAGCTCGGTGTGATTTGCTTTAAAATGAGTTGAGTTCGAAATAAGTATTGCACTTCTAGTTCTTTGAACTCCATATCAGTTATCCTAGGCTCATAAACTTCACAAAAAATAGCAAATATCTTTTGAATTTAAAAAAGATTGTTAATATCCTTAACCCCTTAGTCTTAAAAGGCGCTAGGCGCACCTTTGGTGCTAAAAACCTTTAAAATTAATTATGGAACCTATTTATACTTAAATCAAAATAATTATAACATCAAAGATGCATAATAGAACATATTAATTGTAAATTATATTATTCTCTAAAAAAGATTGTAAACTATTATTTTAAAGATATATGATGAGAGGAAAAGTAACTTTGCCATGGACAGAAGACTTGCAAATGGAAAAGCAAAAACCACCTCAAAAAAAACATAATGTGGGCTTTTACTTCAACTTTTCACGTGAAAGTGAACTATAGAGTGGGGACCACAAGAAAAAGAAAAGAAGAGAAAAGTGATAAAGATAAGGGTCTAATTTAGAAACCGGCTTGAGAGGAAGAACACGAGAGAAAAAGGGTAAATCGAAGCCCGTTACAAAAAAAAACCTTCACCCGCGTCGGCTACTGAAGGAATAAAGCACCAGTAACCACGGGAAAATTCAATTCGGCCCTCTCTGTCATGAACACAAAGCCCAAATGTCAACTTTTACCAAAATTTAGAAATTAGGGTTCCACCAAATTGGGGCCTTTTGGTTTACGATCCAAATAGAAGCCATTTTGGGCAACTAAATGAGGGATCTTGGTCAAATTTATGACTTAAAACCTGGGTGTTTGATTTACAAGAAATTTGATTCTTTTTTTCTAGTTCCAAACTTAATCTCCTCCTCTATCTCGCATTTCCTAAGTAAGCGAGAAAAGCAGTGCGCTTGGCGCCTCGCCGGAAGCGGCAGAATGCGCATGCCTCTTTGCGCCTGGCATACCTCGCTTCGCCTAGGTCTTCGAATGCAATTTTACTCGCAACTGGACTCGCTCCTCGCCTAGGCGCGTCTTGGGTGCGCTTATGCTTAACCCTAAGGAGTAAACCTTTCATGTAATTACAAAGACACGATAATTATTTACCAAAATTGAATACTACGTACAGCACAAAAGCCAACAGCAAAAGTACTCTTTTGTTAATTGTCTAAACATCATTCACGGCTTCACACCATACTAGAACACAAACTTGGTTCGAAATTCTTCATTTTAACCAAGCTCAAGCTAACCAGTGTAGTTTGAGACGAGTTTGGGCGATGAAATTAAGTTAGTCACTCAGCTCGGAAAATCATCGTAAAGGTAAAGGCTTCGTCATCGTAAAGGTAAAGGCTTCGTTTTTTTACTAACCCTTTGGTGAGCTTTTGGCCTAGGATGGGCACAGATACATGTTATTGTAAATTTAGGGTTGAAACTGAAATGACTTTTTCACCCAAAGTCCTACAATTGCAAAGAAGTTTATCATTATGGTACTATTACCAGTAGTAACACGAGAAGAAAAAGATACTCATGTATTTGTACCAGTTGCAGAAAACACAATCTTTCAAAATACCATAACTCAGAAGTCTAAAGTTGCAACGAGGGTAAAAGCTTTTGTTTGGACAGCTGGTGTGAACAATAATAAATAAAGGTTTGCAAACCTTAAAGAGCATTGTTGACAAATATCTCTATGAAGCATGCAGCTCTAAGTGTATCCACCACAGAGCTGGGTAGCAGCCATATGTTCTTAACCAGAAGATTGCAATTATTATGGTGTCAGCAATCAGCATTTTAAAAGCACATATATATGTAAACATTCCCTGGCGCAAGTATTTCCATTTCAGAAACTTCTTGGTAAGCAATAAGTAGCATAGTTCGAAAATACGGTTTTGGTTACGGTTGTGGTAACGGTCACGGTGATGCGGGAGCGGAGATGATGTGGTTGTCCTATCGCTGAATATCGGCTTAAACCATGAAATATGCCTAAAACCCACCTAAAATGCGGGTTTTTTACACCTTCATGATGCGGGTAATATCAGTTCGATAGATATGAAAACCTTTACGATACGGGCGATACGATGCAGCCTTGTTTTGACACCATGGTAAGTAGGGAACAGGTACTGGTTAATATTGATAAATAAGCATCAACATCCCAAAATCTCAAAATACAAAAGTACACAAATAATCAAAGTAATACAGCAGTTGAATTTCCATCAACTTAAAACATGAAATCTATGCCTACCATCTGAGACCTTTGGCTGATAGCCATCTGGAGATATTCTGGGGAGAAGTAAGAGGTTGGCTTGTGATAACGATAGCATCGCCATCAGATGTAGCACAGACAATACCTCATACCAAGCATTCGACACGGTCGTTTCCTGAAAAACAGGGCACAAGAATTGATTCATAGGCCAACAAACAAATCAACAAGAAAGTAACATCACATAAATAAAGTACGAGACCGACCTCTGCAACATCCTCCTGATTAACCCAAACAAATTGTATCTTGTGCTGTAAGGGGCTTCCTACGAAATTCGAAGTAAAATTAAAAACTAGAATATACCCAAAAAAAAATATGGAAACAAAATGCTATCATTAATGTATACCATCTTTAACTAATCCCAGCAGAACTGGCAAGTAATCTTGGAGAGATTGCTGAAGATCAGCCAAAGTCGAACCTCCTGCAGAAAGCAAAAATTGAGTTAAATTTGCAAACATGAAATGAGCAAAGATTCTTAAATTGAACTAACTAACCGTGTTGTGTAGCCGATTTTCTTCGTGAGCGAGTGACTGTAAGAGCTTCGTGGCCTACCATTACAAGAATTTGAGTTCGAAGAGCCGACAAACGATCAACAACAAGTTTTGGAACCTGATCACCAAGGCAAACAGAGAAATCTACTGGTTTCGGAATCCGAAACCCCGGAACGAACACTGAAACATCCCCAATATTACTCGGCCGTCTTCTATTTCCGCCACCCTCCTTTGGCGTTGATGCAAAACACCCCATATCCTTCGTCTCCTAATTAATAACCCAAATTGTTTCTACAGATCTAGTAGAGTTACTTTAAAACTCTACAATATAGTGTATATCATCAAGGCCTTGTAATCCAACCAACAAATATATACATATACATATATATCAAGCTCTTGTTATACCAACACTTAGCCCCTTAGGCCTTACCCAACAAATTGAGAGCAACACACCCATATTGTTTGACCATCAAAGCTACTGATAGTAGTGGCGGTTGTTAGTGGTTGTTATCGTGAACAGGGAAAATTGGGGGAATTGGGTTTTGGGGTTTTTAGATTAATGATTTCAGCAATTCTGGAGGGTGGGGATTTTAAAGTGAGGTGGTTGAAGGTGGTGGTGGTGGTGGTGAGCCGACCTTATGTGAGAGAGGAGAGAGAGAGGGAGAGGAGTTTTTTTTTTTTTTCTTGTGTTTGGGATTTGAATGAGGTGTAAAAAGATTGAAGATTGATTTCAAATGAAAGGGTAGGATTGATCGAACTCTACCAAGTCGGGTGATCATTTATTTCTTTCTCGCGCAAACAAACATTAAACGTAAACTATTTTTATTTTTTTTTTGTGCAAAGTTTTTTATTTTTCAAAGCATAAACTTCTTAAATACCTACAAAGTAATTTGTCGTCCGTGCTCCCAAGAGCACCATTAGTTCGTACTCCTAACACAAAACGCGACTTTTAACAAGCTAAACGCGGACTCTAAAAACTGCAAATATCAAATAGAACATTTAGTAAAACAATATAGAACATATTTTGCGTGGAAAAACAAAGATTAAAGATCAACATATAAAACCCCAAACTCATTTGAAACTTCCATTTCTCTCACTTCCACAAACCAACTTCCAAAAGTATTGCACAGCAATATGTCAGAGCAAAAAGGTATAAACATTGATTATTATCTTCAATTTTACTTTTGATCTTACTTTCGAATTAACATTCTAATTTAGTAAAACTGTTCATGAGAATTTGGTTGCAAATGAACAGCAAACAAACTGAAAAATCTCAAACACAACAACCTCAAATACATGAAGAAAATTCGAAAATATAATTATAATTTCTACAATAATATGATTTCCAACTTATGTTCTACATGTTGAGAAACAGTGAATTGAAAATTTTCACTGTTCAAGCATAGTGAATGTCATGCCATGCATTTACTGCATGTTAGAAAAGTTTTTCGTCCGCGCAGAAATCGTTGAAAATGTAATGTTAAAACAGTATACTTTTGCCTATAAATACCGATGTAAGAAATCAGTTCTTCACATCAATGCAATACAATACTCTCTGATATATTTACATAACTTCTCTCTCTACATTTCTCACAACACGTTATCAGCACGAGTGTTCTACCGGAAATTTTTTTTTTAAGGTATCTTTAAAATTTTTTCATCCATTTTGTTTTTAAGTTTAAATTTTTTTCTCCAAGCCCAACCCTTTTACTACCCGAACATGGACCAACAAAGTAACGGGATTAACATTGTTTTACACAATGTCTCTGTCTCGGGTATTTATTTTTGGATAGAGCGAAACAATGTGCCATTCACTACCAACCCAGCGAGGGGAACTGTAATACAGCCCCGACCCAGTAACCGTAACAACGGTACAAATACTCATACCAGAGAAAACCCACAAACCCCTGTTCCCAACACCAATAATAACCCTCCTATACAACCAGCTGAAAATCAACCTCCGCCCAGTAATAAAAGAGATAGAGATGAACAGGAAGAAACTAGTAGTAAACGTCACCTACTACTAACGCAGAAAACAAATAATTTTAACGCCACCTTCATGGAGGGCAAGGACATTTTATTTACGTTATTTTATTTTATCTGCTCTTAAACCGCCTATATGGACAGGTTAATTTTTTTTATTGCCACCTATATGGACGGCCTAGTGAAGTGATAGCATTATTATGTCTTATATGTGCAATAATGTCGTATGTATGCAGGGAACAAGCATTCAGAACATTATTATATATTATTGTCTCTAATCTTCTACTTTTTTTTGCATTTATAGTTACATATATTATATTACCAATTTACTAGCATGCTCTAATATATATTTGTCAATATTTTATTGCGTTGTATATTTTTTAACTGTATATGAACTGCACAGTTAGGGATAACCCTCTATAAAAGCGGATTACCATCCCCATTTTCACCACATATCCCTTATCTTCTTCGATTTTTTTTCTCTAAACCCACAAATTTTTTTCCTTCTTCCTCAACCTTCCGGCCACCATGTTTAACGCCGACGACAACCGTCCTCCACCCTCATCTTCCTCTTTTGAAGAGGATTTTAGGAAAATAAAACTCTACTTATTTCTTATAGCCGGTTTCTTTTTCCTCCTCATGGCATTAATGATATATCTCCTAATACATAAATAGGAGACAAAAAAAAAAATTTCCCCCGGAAGAATGGCGAAAAATGCACATGAATATCAATTTTTTTTGTCTTTAAGTGCATTTTAGGAAGTTTTTTTGTTTATTCACTTGTTGTATTTTGTTTCTATTTTTGGTATTTTCTTGTTTTTTTTTGCTTAGCTTCATTATTGTTGTACGCTATTTTTAGTTTTTTTTGTTTGTATTATTTATCTATAATAATAATGATATAAATCAGGGGGAGATAATAATATATATGTGATTTATCATCATTACTAATTTCAAATATTTACCTATTTGTAGTCAAAAGAATGGGAGATCTAGTGAAAAGACAATTTAACATACTAGATCTATCTGGGCAAAAGTTTTTAGAATGGACGGTGGACGCCCAAATGAATTTAAAGGCCCAAGGACTGGAACATACAATTAAAGATGTGACAACCCAACAAGGGGATGCAACTACAACAGCCGCATCAGTTAAAATTGCGACTGTACAAGAAAAGGCAAAAGCCTTAGTCCTCCTAAGACATCATTTACATGAAAGTTTAAAAAGTGAATATCTACTTGTGGATGATCCAAAAGAACTATGGGATAGCCTAAATGAAAGATATGGGCATCACAAAAATGTGCTTCTCCCAAAGGCACATTATGACTGGACCAATCTGAGGTTCCAGGATTTTAAAACGGTCAGTGATTACAATTCAACATTGTTTAGAATTGTATCATTGTTAAGATATTGTGATCATCCCATCACAGAAGAGCAAATGATAAACAAAACGCTCTCCACTTTCCACGCCTCTAATATCATATTGGCAGAACAATACAGGTTCAGAGCTTTCAAAAAGTACTCTGAGCTAATCTCAGTACTACTTGTGGCTGAACAAAATAATGATCTTTTGCTGAAAAATCATAATCTTAGACCTACGGGGTCTTCAGCCACTCATGAGATAAATGCATAGAAAGCTCTAATCCACCAGAAGCAAATGCTATACATAGTGGTGGACGCAATTACAACGGTCGTGGGAGAGGACGTGGTAATTACCGTGGCCGAGGGCGTGGACGTGGAAGAGGCCGATTTTCCCCAAGAAATAATAATTTTAAACATTCTGATAAAAATTGGGGACAATCATCTGGAAATCAGAGGCAGACGTCCTATAAAGGAAATGATACTTGCCATAGATGTGGCATGACGGCACTGGGGCCGCACATGTCGTACTGCCAAACATTTGGTAGATCTATATCAAGCTTCAATAAAAAACAAAGGAAAAAATGCTGAAGCAAACTTTGTTAATGAAGCCACTACATCCATGCCCAGCCTTGATGTTTCAGATTTTTTTATGGATGATGCTGAAGTTGAAAATAAGTTTGTTTAGATCACAATCTTTAATGTGCTTAGTTTATTTCAACTGCTTCAATATCCACTTTCATGTATTTGTTCCTTATTATTAATAAAAATACGTATTTTTCTTATACTAATCATCGTATTTATTATTTATGAAGATATGAATTCATCAGAAGTTGGAACTAAAGAACAATGTCTCCTGGACAGTGGGACAACACACACCATATTGAAAAATAAAGAGTATTTTTCAAAACTTACAATATTCCAAGCAAATGTTAGTACAATTTCTGGGACAGCCAAGCTAATTGAAGGCTCTGGAAAAGCTTGCATTATATTTCCAAATGGGACAAAATTGATAATTAATGACGCATTATATTCGAGTAAATCTCGAAGGAACCTCATAAGTTTCAAAGATGTACGTCAGAATGGTTACCATTTGGAAACAATGACGGTGAACAAAGAGGAATTCATATGCCTAACGGCAGAGAAAAACGGCAAGAAATACATCTATGAAAAATTGCCAGCAATTTCCTCGGGACTATATCGCATAGATATACGTCCGATTGAAATTAATATGATATCTAACCAGAAGTTAGATAATAGAAAATCATTTACTCTATGGCATGACCGATTAGGCCATCCTGGCACAGGAATGATGCATAGAATCATTGAAAACTCAAATGGACACTCTATAAAGAATGTCAAAATTCCTCGGTCAAATGAATTAACATGCTCTGCATGCTCACTTGGCAAATTGATAATCAGACCATCTATAAATAAGATTGCCACTGAATCTCCAATGTTTTTAGAAAGAATTCAAGGAGATATTTGTGGGCCTATTCATCCTGCATGTGGACCATTTCGTTATTTCATGGTATTAATTGATGCCTCTACTCGATGGTCACATGTGAGCCTTCTGTCAAGCAGAAATGTTGCATTTGCAAAACTTTTGGCTCAAATAATTCGATTAAGAACTCAATTCCCAGATCATACAATAAAGAAAATAAGATTAGACAATGCTGGGGAATTTACATCCCAAACATTTAATGACTATTGCATGTCTATTGGGATTATTGTTGAGCACCCTGTACCTCATGTACATACACAAAATGGTCTTGCTGAATCATTAATCAAAAGACTACAATTAATTGCAAGACCATTAATAATGAGGTCAAAATTGCCATCTACTACTTGGGGTCATGCTATATTACATGCGGCAACATTGATAAGATTAAGGCCGACAGCCTATCACAAATTCTCACCATTACAATTAGTATCTGGTCGAGAACCGAATATCTCACATTTGAGAATTTTTGGGTGCGCTGTACATGTACCTATTGCTCCGCCCCAACGTACTAAAATGGGTCCACAAAGAAGGATGGGAATATATGTTGGATTTGAATCTCCATCAATTATCAAATATTTAGAGCCAACAACTGGTGATCTATTTACGGCTCGATTTGCCGACTGTCATTTTAATGAGTCGGTATTCCCATCCTTAGGGGGAGAGAAAGTGGACCCACAAAATATAAAATCGGAAATTACATGGAACGCATCGCAAATGTCGTTTCTGGACCCGAGAACAAATTCATGTGAACAAGAAGTCAAGAAAATTGTTCATCTGCAAAGTATTGCAAACCAATTGCCAGATGCATTCACAGATTCTAAGAAAGTGACAAAGTCACATGTACCTGCTGCGAATGCTCCGGAACGGATTGAAATTCCTAATGACAATAAGGCAATTGAAAATGAGTCAATAGCACGTCGAAAACGTGGCAGACCACCCGGTTCTAAAGATTTAAAACCGAGAAAAATGAAAAGGCAAGGGGAGACAACGAACGAAATTAATATAAATCTCCCAACAGAGCATGATGAAAACAAAAATGAAGAGAAACGTGTTCCAGAAGAAAAGGAACATGAAAGCGTAGACAACAATGAAACTTCAATTAATTATGTTTCTACAAAGAGACAATGGAATCGAAAAGATGTTGTCTTGAATGAAATTTTTGCTTACTCGATAGCGGTTGAAATGACATACGATGAAAATGATGTAGAGCCAAATACAGTTGATGAATGTCGCCGTAGAAAAGATTGGCCAAAATGGAAAGAGGCAATTCAAGCAGAATTGAGATCACTTGAAAAACGTGAAGTATTCGGTCAAATAACCCAAATACCAAAAGGTGTAAAACCAGTTGGGTACAAATGGGTATTCGTGAGAAAACGAAATGAGAAAAATGAGGTTACTAGATATAAGGCAAGATTAGTAGCCCAAGGCTTCTCGCAAATGCCAGGGATTGATTATGATGAGACATATTCTCCAGTAGTCGATGCAACTACACTAAGATTTCTGGTAAGTTTATCAGTTTCGAAAGGATTGCAAATGAGATTGATGGATGTAGTGACCGCATATTTGTATGGCTCACTTGACACAGATATTTATATGAAAGTTCCTGAAGGACTAAAACTACCAGAAAATTGCATGCCCAAAGAGATGTTCTCAATAAAATTGAGAAAATCACTCTATGGGTTAAAACAATCTGGAAGAATGTGGTATAATCGTCTTAGTGAATACCTATTGAAAGAAGGATTCAAAAATAATCAAATCAGTCCCTGTGTTTTCATTAAGCGATCTAAATCAGGATTCGCGATCATTGCTGTATATGTCGATGATTTGAACATTATCGGAACTCCTAGAGAACTTGAAGCGACTGCAAAATACTTGATGAAAGAATTTGAGATGAAAGATCTCGGGAAGACAAAATTTTGCCTTGGCCTGCAAATGGAACATCTAAGAAATGGGATTTTTGTCCATCAATCAAACTATACAGAAAAAATCCTGAAACGTTTTTTCATGGACAAAGCCCACCCAATAAGTTCTCCAATGGTAGTGCGTTCCCTGAATGAGAAAGATGATCCATTCAGACCACGAGAAGAAACGAGGAGATTCTTGGTCCTGAAGTACCATATCTAAGTGCAATTGGTGCTTTAATGTACTTGGCTAACAATACTCGACCTGACATAGCTTTTTCAGTAAACTTGTTAGCTAGATACAGCAATGCACCAACCAAGAGACATTGGAATGGAGTCAGACACTTATTACGTTATCTTCGAGGAACACAAGATCTCGGATTATTCTATCAGTCAAGACCCAATGCGTCACTCATTGGATATGCAGATGCTGGCTACCCTCAGACCCACAAAAGGCTAAGTCTCAATCCGGATATGTATTCACTTATGGAGGTACTGCAATATCTTGGAAATCTACAAAGCAGACTTTGACGGCCACATCATCAAATCATGCGAATTAATTGCTCTTTATGAAGCTGGAAGGGAATGTGTATGGCTAAGGTCAATGATCAAGAATATCCAAGAAGAATGGGGATGGAAACAATAACAACAAATCCAACTATCATCTACGAAGACAATACTGCATGCATCACCCAAGTAAGCGAAGGGTACATCAAAGGAGACAGAACTAAACATTTATCACCAAAGCTCTTCTTCACTCATGACCTCCAAAAGGAAGGGACGATCAACATTCGACAAATCCAATCATGTGAGAATCTTGCAGATTTATTCACCAAATCCCTTCCGGCGAAGAAATTTGAAGAATTAGTCCGAAAAATTGGAATGCTCATCTTCTGATTATGCTAGATTCAGGGGGAGTATTATATGCGCTGCACTCTTTTTCCCTTCGATCAGGTTTTTATCCCACGGGTTTTTCCTGACAAGGTTTTTAATGAGGCAGTTGATTTTAAGCATATAAGATACATAATAGTTATACTCTTTCCCTAGTTTAGGATTATTCCCACAGGATTTTTCCTAACAAAGATTCTTAATAAGATAACGTCTATTATGAATTATAAATGGACATTCAAGGGGGAGTGTTGAGAAACAGTGAATTGGAAATTTTCACTGTTCAAGCATAGTGAATGTCATGCCATGCATTTACTGCATGTTAGAAAAGTTTTTCGTCCGCGCAGAAATCGTTGAAAATGTAATGTTAAAACAGTATACTTTTGCCTATAAATACCGATGTAAGAAATCAGTTCTTCACATCAATGCAATACAATACTCTGTGATATATTTACATAACTTCTCTCTCTACATTTCTCACAACACTACAATCAATTTCATATCAATGATTAACAACGCAAGAAATTGCAACAAATGAAGTTGAAACAATTGAAATTGAAAGCACACATTTTGCACGTTCTACGCAAGAAATTGAACTGTAAGTTCTACTTTCTTATGTACTATTTTGATGGAATGAATGTCTTTTTTTTATGTTCTTTTTTTTAGATCCAAATTTTTGTGTTGTATTTTGATTGAAATCGATGTACTATATCGAATGTTATATTTTCATTACCTAGATGTTCTATTTAATATGTTCAAATTTTGTGATCTGAATTTCTTTTGATGTTCTATTTTTATATGGTGAATGTTCTATTTCGTATGTTCTATTTTCTAAACTAAATGCTCTATTTTGTAAACTGAATGTTCTATTTCGTATGTTCTATTTTGTAAACTGAATGTTCTATTTCGTATGTTCTATTTCCAATGGCTACATGTGTCTATTTCGTGTGTTCAAATTCTGTAAAGTTAATGTTCTTTTTGCTATGTTTCATTTTTATTGAACAAATAGTTTAGTACATATGTTATGTTATTAAAAATAGATATTGTATAACATTTTATTCTATTTTCATGAATCACATCTTCTTTTGAAAATGTTCAAATTATAATTTCTATATAACATGTTCTTTTTTAATGACCTAAATGTTCAATAGAGTATGTTTTAACTATGTGACCTAAATGTTCTAAATGTATGAGCTTGTTGTTCTAATTATATGAACTAAATGTTCTAAACTCATATCCACCTATTCACTATTTCAGTGACAAAGAAACACAACAACTGAAGTTGCAACAACTGAAGTTCTAGTCAATCAAGAAAATTTAATTTAAAGGAAACTAAGAGCACACATGCTGAATCATCACAAGAAACTGACTTGTATGTTTTACTTTCTTATGTTCTACTTTGATGAGCTGCATGTTCTTTTGATATTCTAATTTATGCTTTGAATAATGTTCTACTCCCTCCGTTTCCTAAAGATCTTCCCACTTACTATTCCTACCAATACCAAGGAAAATCAAGTTGTGTGGGGCATGGTGTGAGTAAAGTAGGAGAGAGAAAGGGGTTAAGATAAATAAACAAATAGAAAGGGGTTAAAGTAGGAGAGAGAAAGGGAGTAAAATTGAATTAATAATGTAATGATGGACCATATGATAGTGACATGAGAGGGTAAATAGGGAAATTTGTTTTGCCAAATAAGGAATAAAGCAAAAGAGGGAAGATCTTTTGGAAACACCCTTAAACGGAAAGAGGGAAGATCTTTAGGAAACGGAGGGAGTATTACATATGTTGTATTTTTAAAATTTGGATGGACAACTAACATGTTCTATTATTTATGTTCTATTTTATAAGCTGATTGTTCTATTTATATGCCTTGAATATTGTATTTATACCTTGAATAATTAATGTTCTATTACATATGTTCTGTTTCCAAGAATTGAATGGACAACTAGACATATTCTATGATTTATGTTCTATTTTATAAGCTGAATGTTCTATTTCACATATTTTATGCTCTATTTTCAATGGCTACATGTTCTATTTCGTACGTTCAAATTATATACAGACAATGTTCTTTTTTCTATGTTCTGTTTTTATTGAACAAATATTTTATTACATATGTTCTGTCATTATAAAATAGATGTTCTATAACATTTGTTCTATTTTCATGAATCACATCTTCTTTTAAATATGTTCAAATTATATGTTCTATGTAACATGTTCTATTTTGATGACCTAAATGTTCTAATTATAGGAGCTTATTGTTCTAAATCTATGGGCTAAATGTTCTAAACTCATTTCCTTAAATCCACTATTTCAGTCATAAAGAAACACAACTTGCAACAACTGAAGTTCTAGTCAATCCATATATTCTAAAGGAAATTCAAAGCACACATGTTGAATCATCACAAGAAACCCACCTGTGTAATCCCTAGTAAATTTATGGATTTTATAAATATATTTTAGTATATATTTGTTTATATTTAAACATAATTTAGTTTAAAATAATTTATTTATAAAAGGTTGACTATTTTGAAAGTCAAATGAATTATTTTAAGGATTTAAGGAAGTTAAAATATTTTGTTAAGGCATGCTTTGAAAAATATTTGAAATACTAATTGGATTTGAAACAGAAGTTTAAATGGGCTTGAGGAACCCAAATTCTAAGTGGACTAGGAAAAAGACTTCTAATGATGTTAGGAGTTTTAATCATCAATCCTATTCATCATTAAACTCTATTGAAACCCAAATAACTTGAACACAATTATTTTACCCACACAAATTTTCTCTCTCCTCACACTCCCCAAAACCGGCGATCGTCCTACTCTATCTACTCTTCCACATTTTTCTTTATTCTTCTCTTTTCTTTCTTTGTCTTCAAGAAATATTATCTTCTTCTTCAAGAAACTTCTTCTTCAAGAAACTTCTTCTTCACCAACAAACATCACAACACCACAATTTCCACTACCGCCGAGTTGTCGAGTTGTCGTGTTGTCGTTGCTGCTACCGACGACTTCTGTAACACCCCTGAAATCCATACATGTCTATGACTACGTCGCATCGACTTTGGGAGTGTTACCGCCGCGATGAAATGCAAAGCTTATTAAAAAGGAATGTTAACTCAAATCATTGTCTCAAAAACTGAAATGCAGCGAAAATAAAATGTAACTACAACTCGGGAATCATCAACGACCCCTTTTATTCAAACCACAAACTAATTAAGTAAATCATAATAGTTTTTTATAATGCTTAATTAAAACGCTTTAAAGTTCCAAGACTAAGGACTATTCCCCCGTATGCTCAGTATCATGCAGCAGCACCAATACACCTAGTCTGCTCCCCGCTGTAGCATCAATGGTTCATCACAGGTCAAAAACACACAATAACACACAATCAGCGATGCTGAGTACATAGTAAACCATTGAATGCATGCAAACATAAACAAAGCAATAATGGTCATTCCTAGACATGATACTACTGTAATATCCCGAAAATTTAAACTTCCCTAAATTAAATAATAATAATTAGTGGCTAAGTTTTTTCTTTAATCATAAGTTAAGATCAAATTTTTTGTTATTTTATGTCCAAGTAATGATAATATATATTATGTATGGCAAGAGTTACAATTAATAACAAGTTATGTTAGATTAAATAATAACATTACATTAATAAGAAAATAAAATAATAAACAAAACAATTACTTGAACTTTACAAAGTTGGATCAAATTGGTGTTGTTAATAAAAAAAGAAAAATAAAAAGAGAAAAGAAAAGAAAAATAAAAAGAAAAAGAAAAAGAAAAAGAAAAAGAAGAAATTGAAAAAAAAAAACAGAAAATGTGAGTTTTCTCCATAGCTCCATCTCAGTTTTCTCTTCACAAAAACCTAGAGGTGATCATGGGCCGGGCCGGGCCGCGGCCAAAAAATTTGCCCATTGGCCGGGCCGGGCCGGGCCGGGCCTAAATTCGGGCCGAATTTTTGTGTCCAAAGCCCGCTATTTCGGGCCGGGCTTAGCGGGCTTTTGCGGGCCAAAACGGGCCGGGCCAAAAAATAGACTAAAAAGTCGTTTTTAGCTTGCCCAAAGCCCGCCCAAAAACAAAAAAAAATGACCGGGCCGGGCCGGGCCCGGCCCGCGGGCCGAAAAATTCTGCCCAAAACCCGGCCCAAAAACGGGCCGGGCCAGCGGGCCGGGCCAAAATGATCACCTCTACAAAAACCCACCCATGAATTTCTAAATCAAAATGGGTTCTTGAACACAATCAAACTTATTTGTAAATAAAATTCATTAATCAAACCAAATTACCCAATAACCCATTTTATTCTCATTCAATTCATCAATCCATTTGGGCATAAATTGAAGCTCAACAATGGCTATAAATAGCCATGTTTATCCCCTCAAACCATTCACTCAAACTTCCTGAGTTACCACCGGAAAAGCCACCTAAACCACCCTCAAACCCTCTGTTTTTCGCAACTCTCTCTCACTCCTCTGTTTTTCGAACCAACACCACCGCAGCACCACCTTCTGAGGCTGCCACCCTCCACCGACAACCACCGACGACCCTCACCACTACCACCTTGCGCCAACCACCGCGCCTTAGCCTACCCAGCCGCCCTTCTCTGTCGCCTTCATCTCTCTCTTGCTCAGCTTTTCTCTTTCTCGCCCAGTTCTTTCCCTCTCCTCTGCTTGGTCTGCTGCGCGCACCGCCAGACCACCGCCCAGCACTACCGGACCACCGCCGTGCCTTCAGTTCTTCTCTGCCTCGCCTCGCCGGAGCTTCGTTCTTCCTCCCCCTACTCTCTGGTTCGACGTTGTTGGTTGAAGCAGAGGTATAAGGTTACCTCTTCACCTATTGTTATAAGTTTTAGTTTAAGCCCAACATACACTACTACAAAAAAGGGCAATGATAACTGTTAAATAAGGCTTTACATAACAGTTTTGAGGCGTTATCCAAGTCAGTGTAATGTAAAGTAAAACATAACACCTGATGAAAGTGTTATGTTTGCCAGAGAAAACATAACAGTCATTTATAATACACGTTATACCGCTAGATAACATATTTTGTAAATAAGCGTTATGTTTGTTATTTATATGACAAATCAAAAGAAGTAAAATTCAACACTTATCTTGAATAACTGTTATGTTTTCCTATAATATATATAACATATTTTACCTATAACTGTTATCTATGATATTTGTTTTTTTTTAAAATAATCAAATTCTCATTTCACGCATCTATTGACAGTAGGCGTTGCAGCACGCAGCACAACAATGTCATACGATACAATACCTGTATCTGTTGTATAATTAATACTCAACCCTTAAAATCTTATAATCAATAAATTGAATATGACATTCCAAACTTCTAAAATTCTTTATATCACAAAATAGTTCAACCAATATTCATAATTCCAAACTTCCAAAAACTACTATATATACATATCAATATTATTCTAAATCATAAACAAGATTAAATCTAGCCTATAGCCACATCCACATGTTGTCAATATCAAAATCCAAAAATTGATATTCAAATCTTAAATGTATATTTACGTCAAAGAAGGGACTGTGGTAAAAACACATTAATCATCTGTTTTTTGAGTTGATCCCTGACTATGTAATCCATACACCTCTTTGAGTTCATCAATGTTATCTTGAGAGGTTGGAGGAGTGCCATGATAGTACTACAATAACTTTGTTTAAAATAGTAAGTCATTGATCATTGTTGAACCCTAGTTTTGATAATAACAAAGAAACAAAGGAACAAACTAAGTAGTGAACTAATGAATTATTTAAGTGTATGGTGTTTAAGGTATCAATGCAAGGAACTGGGAGAATACGAAGTCAAGAAGAAGTCAAGAGAGGATTTCAAAGGCTAAGTAAAGAAGTTTCTATGTTGATACTGGAGCAAGCATTGGATCAAGAGATAGAAGCTAGGCGTTTTATTTTCTAGTTCCAATGTAAAGGAACAAAGAAAGAATGGTAAGGAACTGTGGCAGTATTTGAGAATGAGAGTTTGTTCCTTTGTAAGGAACAAACTAAGTGGCACTTAACGAATATGTTAAAGGAACTGTTAATAAAAGGAACTAGACTTAGGCGTGAATATTGTTAACGGTTAAAAGATAATTGAGTAAGTCATGCCTAATTATAGGAAATTAGTTATTCTAATTTAAATGATAAAATCAGTTTTAAAAAGAAAATCTGTTTTGAGAAAAGATTTATTTTTTCGGAAAATAAGAAAATAAATATCCGGTTGTTAGAAAGTTTTATTTAAAGATATTATTTTCTTAAAGATTAAAATTCAGTTTTAAAGATAAAAAGAGTTTTATAAAAACTGATTTTCGGATAAGTCTAAGGAACTCCTATTATTAGGAGTAATGGCTGAATTATCCACGTTCATTTTAGTTCATGGGATCATGGGACATGATGTAAAACGTGTTCCTTAGGGGAAGGAACATCATGGGTTAATGGACTAAACATGTACTTAGTTTAATCCCACGTTCTTCATGATTAACACTATAAATATAGAAGTCTAGATAAGTTCCAAATGTGTCTGACTAAGTAATTAAGTGAGTTTAACTTATTAAGTGTCAGTGCCTTCATTCTCTCATAATAGCCATTTGTTCTTTGCCTTCTTACTCTAATTCCACTAAGCTTATTTCGATCAATTGTATTTTGGTTTTTGGGGTAAGGGAACTTTGAGTGAAGTTCTGTAAGAGAAAGGCTTTGAGTGAAGCTTGTATGTGTGAGAAAACTTCGAGTGAAGTTGAGAGGAACTGCTGTTAAGGGAACAGTGGCTCAGGATGGCTCAGGAACTTGAGTTTAGGAACTCAAGGTGTGGCTCGAGTTAGAATTAGGTTGTAACAGAGTTGTTTGGCCTAATTAGTGAAAGTGTTGAGTTTAAAATCCCTAGTGGTCGAGGTTGTTTCTTCTTGTTGGGCCCAAGAAGTTTTTCCTCGTAAAAATCCCTTGTGTTCCTTTAGCTTGTTTATTCGTTTAAGTTTTAATTTCCGCAAAAAGTTACGTTTATTTCTACACCTACAATTCACCCCCCCTCTTGTAGTGTTCCTAGGGAAATAACAATTGGTATCAGAGCTAGAACTCACGTAAGATAGGAAACCCTATTGAGAAAAGATCCAAGGAACAATGAATACCACCGAGAAACTTGAAGAAGGTTATTCCACTCAAAGGCCTCCTATGTTCAATGGGAAGTACTACAACTATTGGAAGAACCGCATGGAGATATTCATCAAGGCTGAAAACTATCAGGTATGGAGAGTCATTGAAGTTGGTGATTTCGAAGTCACAACTACAAATGACAAAAATGAGGTAACTCTTAAACCCCTCTCTGATTATGACAAATCTGATTTTGAAAAAATGGAAGTAAATGCCATGGCTATTAAACTATTGCATTGTGGACTTGGACCCCATGAACATAATAGGATCATGGGATGCAAATCCGCAAAGCAAATATGGGATTTACTAGAAGTAACCCACGAAGGAACTAATGAAGTTAAAAGATCGAAAATTGATTTACTTATGAATCAATATGAACTGTTCTGCATGAAATCCAAAGAAAGCATCCGAGACATGTTTACTCGTTTTACTAACATTATAAATGAGTTGGCTTCTCTTGGAAAGTTTATTTCATCTGAGGAACAGGTTCGAAAGGTTCTTAGGAGTCTTCCTAAGGACAGATGGATGGCTAAAGTCACTGCTCTTCAAGAAACAAAAGACTTCACTAAGTTCAACTTAGAACAGCTGGCAGGGTCACTTATGACTCATGAGCTTCACCTTGATACTGAATATGGTGAAAGCTCCAAATCAAAATCAATTGCTCTCAAAGCAGATGATGAAGATGATTCGGACTCGAAGAAGAAGAAGCAGCCCTCATGGTTCGAAAATTTCGAAAGATGTACAGGAACATGAAGAATGGAAACTTCAAAGGTAAAACTAAGAAATTTTCTAACAAAGCTGCTTGTCATAAATGTGGAAGTACAGATCACTTCATCAAGGAATGTCCTCTTTGGGAAAATGACAAAACCAAAGAAAGGAACAAGGAACGCTTTGCTGAAAGGAACAAAGAATCAAAAGCACCTTTCTCTAAGGCAAATGTGCGCAAAGCTATGATAGCTGCTTGGGGAGATTCAGAGACGGAAGAAGAAGAGGAACAACCAACTGAAGAAACAGCAAACCTTTGCCTCATGGCAAACACTGACGAAAAAGAAGATGAAGAAAAAATTGAGGTAAGTCAACATGGACTTGAGTCAGAACTAGATGGTAAAACTAGGACTGAAATATATGATCTTCTTTATGATGCAATTCTTGAATGTAGAGATGAACGTGAAAAACGTGAACAAACGGAACAAGCCTTAAAGTTTGCAAGGAACACATAGAATGGCTTAAGAAAATGAGAACAGATGTCGAAACAAGATTCTTGATTTATTTGATAAAAACTTAAAAATCAAAGAATTTATGAAAGTTTGAAAAATGATAATTATCTAATTAATTTAGAGATTTCACACTTGAAGAAATTTTTTTCCCTATTCTGAGTTCCTTTGATATAAGATCAACCCCTTTGAAAGGATTCAGATCTGAGATTGAAAAAATAAATAAAGAGGAAAATATTTTAAAGGAACAGATCTGTAATCTTAAAAAGGAACTGGTTGTCGCAAGGAACAGAGGCAAAATCATGAAAGTTCCTAAGTGGATTGAGAAACCACAGACCAAAAGGAAGGAAGGTCTTGGTTTTGAAAACTACAAGAAAAGGAACAAGACAAAGAAATATGTTGATCTACCTAGTGATAAGTTCTGTATGTATTGTGGCAAGGTAGGTCATTACATAAATCAATGTCAATAAAATCTGAAATGATTGGGAAAAATGTGACAATAAGTAAGAAAAAATGGGTTGTCAAAACAAATCCTAGTCAAGAACAGGAACCCACGAAAGATGGGGTTCCTACAACTAACCCTAGTTGATTTTTGCAGGTTGGAGTGAGGGGGAACAACACATGGTATCTCGATAGTGGTTGTTCCAAGCACATGACAGGAGACAAAACGAAGTTTCTCTCACTCACAACCTATGAAGGTGGCAGTGTAACATTTGGTGATAATAAGAAAGGTAACATAGTTGCTATGGGTAAGGTCGGTAAGTCACCATTACACTCCATTGAAAATGTATTTTTAGTTGAAGGTCTAAAACATAATCTATTAAGCATTTCTCAATTCTGTGACAAAGGAAATACTGTAAAATTTGATAAAGAAAAATGCTTAATCATCAACATTAAAACTAAGAAGGTTATCTTGGAAGGAACAAGGAAAGGGAACACATACATTGTGGATCTAGACCTTGTTCCTCAAATCAATTTAACTTGTCTTAGTGTTATTGAAGATGATTCACTTCTAGGCACAAGCGTCTAGGACATGCTAGCTTTTCATTACTTGAGAAACTTAGATCAAAAGACCTTGTTTTAGGATTACCATCCATAAAATTTCATATTGATCAAGTTTGTGATGCATGTGCACGAGGTAAACAAGTAAGATCCTCTTTCAAATCTAAAACGATTGTAAGTACCACTAAACCATTAGAGTTAATTCATATGGACTTATGTGGACCCATGAGAATTCAAAGCAGAAGTGGAAAGAGGTATACTTGTGATTGTAGATGACTACTCTAGGTACACTTGGGTTATTTTTCTCTCTAGTAAAGATGAAACTTATGATGAGTTCCTTGTCTTTGCTAAAAGAGTTCAAAACCTAAGTGGACATAAAATAATGCACATTAGATCAGATCATGGCAAGGAATTCGAAAATTATAAATTTGATGACTTAAGCAGAGATAATGGCCTAGATCATAATTTTTCTGCCCCTAGAACACCACAACAAAATGGTGTTGTAGAAAGGAAAAATAGAACTTTGGAGGAAATGTCTAGAACCATGTTAATTGCTAGTGAACTTCCAAGGAACTTTTGGGCTGAAGCTGTTAATACTGCTTGTCACATAATTAATCGTGCCATGATGAGACCTATCATTAATAAAACTCCTTATGAACTTTACTTTGGAAAGAAACCAAACATCACCTTTTTAGAACATTTGGTGCAAATGTTATGTGCATAATAATGGAAAAGATAATCTTGGAAAATTTGATGCAAGGAGTGATGAAGCAACATTTTTAGGATACTCCTCACATAGTAAAGCTTATAGAGTATATAACAAGAGAACTATGTGTGTTGAAGAAAGCATTCATGTAATCTTTGATGAATCTGACAAACATAATCCAAGCATACAGGTTGATGACTATGAGATAGGGTTAGCACAACCAATACAAGGAACCAGATTCACAAGAAGAAGAAGAAGTGAAAGAGGAAAGGAACGAGGAATTGAAAATAATGAATCAATGATGTTCCTGTTCCTCAAGGAGGAGAAGATGCTCCTGTTCCTCTAAATGAAGGAACTGAGTCCACCGAGGCTAACAGAGGAACAACTGAGCAGAGTTCCTCATCTACTCAAGGAACTCATGAGGAACAACATGTTCCTATAAGAGAGTTTCAACCAAAACCTTGGAGATTACAAAAGTCACATCCTGTGGAACTCATAATCAGCGACATATCCAAAGGTACGCAAACTAGATCTCAGTTAAGGAACTTTTGTGCATTTCATGCGTTCCTATCAATGATGGAACCAAGAAATCATGAAGAAGCCTTAACTGACTCTGATTGGATTACTGCAATGCAAGCTGAATTAAATGAGTTTGAAAGAAACAAGGTATGGCATCTAGTTCCTTCATCTAAACAACAAAAAGTAATTGGCTTAAAATGGGTGTTTAGAAACAAACTAGATGAATATGGAACCATTGTAAGAAACAAAGCTAGACTTGTAGTAAAAGGTTATAACCAACAAGAAGGAATTGATTATGAAGAAACCTTTGCTCCTGTAGCTAGATTAGAAGCCATTAGAATTTTAATTGCATTTGCTGCTTACATGGGATTTAAATTATATCAAATGGATGTTAAGTGTGCATTTTTAAATGGCTATCTAAACGAAGATGTATATGTTGAACAACCCCCTGGTTTGAAAATAATAATCTCCCAAATCATGTCTACAAGCTTGATAAAGCTCTTTATGGGTTAAAACAAGCACCTAGATCATGGTATGAGAGATTATCAAAGTTCCTTTTAGAAAACAATTTTAAAAGAGGAAAGGTTGATAAAACCTTGTTCCTAAAATCTAAAGGAACTGATATTTTGCTTGTTCAAATATATGTTGATGACATCATATTCGGAGCTACTAATGAAACATTGTGCAAAGAATTCTCAAGTCTCATGAGCAATGAATTTGAAATGAGTATGATGGGTGAGTTAAATTTCTTTCTTGGACTACAAATCAAACAAACTGAAAAAGGTATAATTGTTCACCAACAAAAATACATAAAGGAACTATTAAAGAAATATGGCCTCGAAAATTCAAAGATAAATCACACTCCTATGGGAACTTCAACTAGATTAGATGAAGACTCCATAGGAACAAGTGTTGATCAAACAAAATATGGAGGAATGATTGGTTCACTTTTGTATCTAACTGCTAGTCGTCCAGACATAGCTTTCAGTGTTGGTTTGTGTGCTAGATTTCAAGCAAATCCAAAGGAGTCTCACCTCACTGCTGTGAAGAGAATTCTTAGATATCTTAAAGGAACAGATGATCTTGGACTCTACTATCCAAGAAGTGATACATTCGAACTAAAAGGATATGCAGATGCAGATTATGCTGGAGATCTTGTAAATAGGAAAAGCACCTCAGGTATGGCACAATTCCTTGGTCATAGTTTAGTTTCTTGGAGTACCAAGAAACAAAACACAGTTGCTTTATCCACTGCTGAAGCAGAATATGTAGCAGCTGCTGCATGTTGCTCTCAAATGCTTTGGATAAAACAACAACTTAGTGACTATGGAATAAACTTTGAATGTGTTCCTATTTATTGTGACAATACAAGTGCTATAGTATATCTAAAGATCCAGTGCATCATCTTTAGAGTAAAGCATATACATATCAGACATCACTTTTTAAGAGAAAATGTTGAAAAAGGTTTGATTAAACTTGAGTTTTGTCAAACTGATTATCAGATTGCTGATATTCTAACTAAGCCTTTGCAAAGAGATAGATATGAAAAATTAAGGCTTGAGTTAGGTTAATAAAAATTAAGTGATTGTTCCTATGTCATTCCCCCATGTTTGAATCAATTTGAGTGACTTTTGTGTGCTAAAAATAATTGTGTTTAATTGCCTAAGACCATTGCAAATTGGAATGTTGCAAAACTAAACATGAATTCAAAGAAATTAAACAACTCACAAATGTCACATAATACTCCCCTTACTGTTCCTAAGGTCAAGAAACATGCATATATGAAGGACATTGATATGTAGCATTAGTTGTTCCTATAGCACAAGTTCCTTAGCATTTATTTTCTTTCAAAAATTAAAATTCATAAAAATCCGAAAAATCCGAAAAAATCCCAAAAATAAGGGGAACCAGTTTTAATTAAATCTTGGTTCTTATTATCTTTTCGTTTTCTTCCTTTTTTATTTTTATTTTTATTTTTTTTGCTTTATTTCTTTCCCGCGTGAAACGGGTCGAACGAAGTGAATCTAGGTATGTTTTGGGTTTTTGCGTCGATTTAGAATGGGCTAATAAAATAGAATTTCAAGAATTAACCTCCATTCTAAAGGAACAAGGCATGGAATTCTTGTTTGAATTCGCCTTTAATAATGCTCTTGTTCCTCTAGCTATGGATGAGTTCTGTGCAAACTTTGTTAATACTAATGGAACTTGCACAACTGAGGTTAGAGGAAAGAAAATAAGGTTTAATCAAGCCACTTTAAGCAAAGTATGGGAAGTTCCTTGCAAAGGAACTGATTTGTATTTTAAACGGAAAGGAACTGTCTCCTTTCCGAATTTTCCTCAAGACAAAATCTTAGAATATTTTGGATGAACAGCTGGCCAAAACAAACTTAACCATAACCTACTCTCTCCCCTTCACAAAGTGCTGTTTAATTTGGTTTGGAGAGCACTCATTCCTCGAACTGAAAAGAGGAATGAAGTGGGTCTCCTGGATATGTGTTACATGTTTTGCTTGGACCACCACATACAAATCAATTTCCCTTCCCTCTTCATTCAACATTTAACCCACTGTATTGAGAACAATTGTGTAATTGGGTACGGTGCCTTGATAACTTCTTTACTTCATCATTTTGAAGTAAGACTTACGGGTTGGACCACAATAGGAGTCAAACAAGGGAACATCTTGAATGAGAAGACCCTAAATGGACTTGGCTTGTCTGTCCAAGAAGGTGTTCTCACTCAAGGGAGAATGGCTCCAAGTTCCTCAGGAAAAAGAAAACTGCCCAAACTGGACTTAGAAGAGGATAATGACGTTATCTTGGATGACCCTGTTCCTAAACCGGAGGAACCGAAAGTTAAGAGGCGCAAACACATTGCCATTAAGCCTAAACCCTCTGTTCCTCTGAGAGTGAGGAAGAGCACTCGTAGAAAAATTGCTCAAGTTCCTGTTCCTTCCAACGAGGACTCTCCATTAGTCCTTTCGGATAATGAGGAACAGGTACCCTCCACTCTCAAGGAACCTACTCCACCACCATCTCCCAAACTCTCTGTTCCTTTCACCAAATTGCCCTCCATTTCACCTTCATCCTTCTCTGTTCCTTCCAGTTTTGAGCTGTTGAAGGATGAAATAAAAGGCCCCAATCCTTTTGCTTCCACCTCCACAACTCTTCCACCCACACCACCATTCCTTCCTCCCATTTATCACTCTTCACCTTCTGTTTCCATTCCTGGAACAGATGAACCTTCCACTCAACCCCCTCCAGTTCCTTCACCAAAACCCCCATCTGCCTCAAGTTCCAAGGGTAAGGAACAGGATACTCCGGATGATGCTAACTGGGTTAATGAAGTCTGCCTTCCTGCACAACATATGATAAAATTTTACAATCATCTTCATTGGACTTTGGATGCCAAAACTGATACTATGATAAGTCTTATGAAGAGCTTGAGTGATACAGTGGTTGCGCAGCAAAAGAAGATGGACTCTATGGCCCGTGCCTTGGAGGAGCTGAAGGAACAGGTCGGACTCAATCATGGGGTGGTGATGAAAAAATTAGAGGATGTGGTTGAAGAAGAAGTTGTAGAGGAACACCATTCCCCTTCCCTTTCTTAGTTTTTTTTGTTCCTGTTTCTTTCATCAAGGAACACAACTTTTGTTTAGTCCTTTTTCTTTTCTTTCTTCGTTTTGTTATGGAACAAGTGCTATATAATCAATGACTTTTGCTATTTTGTCTATGTTTCTAAATGATTTGCATAATTTCTTCCTTGGAATGGCTAGTATTATGTGATTGATGTTTGAGCAAGTTTACTCTTTGATTTTCTAACTTAACCACCAATGGTGCTTGTATATTGGTCTTAAGGTGTTAAATCAATTTATCAACACATGCAGAGTATATTCTTTTTGAGGATGACAAAGGGGGAAAATGATTTAAGGAACAAACTGTACATAAACTTGAAAAACTGAAAATTAAAAAATTAAAGAAAATGGATAAGGTAAATGAAAAATCAAAAATAGGTTAAGGTAAATGAAAAATCAAAATTCCGTTACTTACATAATTGTGTTTTATTTTTCATTTTCTTCTTTATGTTTTTATTAACATTCACTTATATTATTAGTTTGTACCTTTGTTGTCATCATCAAAAAGGGGGAAATTGTTGAACCCAAGTTTTGATAATGACAAAGAAACAAAGGAACAAACTAAGTAGTGAACTAATGAATTATTTAAGTGTATGGTGTTTAAGGTATCAATGCAAGGAACTGGGAGAATACGAAGTCTAGGAAGAAGTCAAGAGAGGATTTCAAAGGCTATGTAAAGAAGTTTCTATGTTGATACTGGAGCAAGCATTGGATCAAGAAGAATAGAAGCTAGGCGTTTTATTTTCTAGTTCCAATGTAAAGGAACAAAGAAAGAATGGTAAGGAACTGTGGCAGTCTATTTGAGAATGAGAGTTTGTTCCTTTGTAAGAAACAAACTAAGTGGCACTAAGCGAATATGTTAAAGGAACTTAGTTAATAAAAGGAACTAGACTTAGGCGTGTAAATATTGTAACGGTTAAAAAGATATTTGAGTAAGTCATGCCTAAATTATAAGAAATTAGTTATATCTTATTTTAAATGATAAAATCAGTTTTAAAATGAAAATCTGTTTGAGAAAAAGATTTTATTTTTCGAAAGATAAGAAAATAAATATCCGGTTGTTAGAAAGATTTTATTTAAAAGATATTATTTTCTTAAAGATTAAAAATTCAGTTTTAAAGATAAAAAGAGTTTTTATAAAACTGATTTTCGGATAAAGCTCAAGGAACTCCTATTACTTAGGAGTAATGGCTGAAAAATATCCACGTTCATTTGTAGTTCATGGGATCATGGGACATGATGTAAAACGTGTTCCTTAGGGGAAGGAACATCATGGGTTAATGGACTAAACATGTACTTTAGTTTTAATCCCATGTTCTTCTTGATTAACACTATAAATATAGAAGTCTAGATAAGTTCCAAAGTGTGTCTGACTAAGTAATTAAGTGAGTTTAACTTATTAAGTGTCAGTGCCTTCATTCTCTCATAATAGCCATTTGTTCTTTGCCTTCTTACTCTAATTCCACTAAGCTTATTTCGATCAATTGTATTTTGGTTTTTGGGGTAAGGGAACTTTGAGTGAAGTTCTGTAAGAGAGAGGCTTTGAGTGAAGCTTGTATGTGTGAGAAAACTTCGAGTGAAGTTGAGAGGAACTGCTGTTAAGGGAACAGTGGCTTAGGAACTTGAGTTTAGGAACTCAAGGTGTGGCTCGAGTAAGAATTAGGTTGTAACAGAGTTGTTTGGCCTAATTAGTGAAAGTGTTGAGTTTAAAATCCCTAGTGGTCGAGGTTGTTTCTTCTTGTTGGGCCCAAGAAGTTTTTCCTCGTAAAAATCCCTTGTGTTCCTTTAGCTTGTTTATTCGTTTAAGTTTTAATTTCCGCAAAAAGTTACGCATATTTCTACACCTACAATTCACCCCCCCTCTTGTAGTGTTCCTAGGGAAATAACAATCATGAAAACTAGAAAAGTCATTAAATATAATAGTGTGTAATTAAAAAAAAAAATTAGCATCAACAATCATGACTTGTATATAAGTGGAGATACCTTGTATCAAATAATAAGGGGCAAGAATGCAGCAACTAAAAAATAAGTATTCACTACAAAAAGAAAAAGAAAAAGAAATGAATGCATGAACCTTAAAGAACCACCTAAGTATCTAGTCTGAATCCCATTTTACGTATATATGGACTCATGCTACTACTTTCCTTTCCTCAACAACATTAAAATCCATAACTTTTACTCGACTGCAAATTAGTCGAAATTTATTTAGTGCGTGTATTAACTAAAAATTGAATCCAAATTACTATTATAAAACAAAAGCATTAAGCGGCCTTTGAAAATAACTATTATAATTGTTGAACTACGGAATTATTAATGATTCTTTTGCATGTAAAATTTCATTCTTTAGACAGGATCATTGAAAACAAAGCTCGCAAACAACACCTTTGAAAAAAAGATTTAACGTAATACATTTTCCTCATATATAATATATTTACACATTAAGATTACTAAGTTAAGCAGCATAGTGACACAGGAATAGCCACATAGCTTTGACCACCCAGCTTCAGCTTCTTCTTGCTTAGAGAGTAAAACCATATTAGAAGATGGTTCAGAAAGAATTTACTTAGTTCAGTCAACGAGGATTGTTATATTCTGAGACATGCCAAAACAGTGAGAAGTTTAATCATATTCATGGGAGGCTAGAATTTAATTTAAAGGAAGTGGGATCAATTTCTTTATCAGAAGATAGATATTCTTCTTTAGATATAACTTAATCATGATTTATCAATATTCTGAACATCAATGTATAAGCATATGCTACAATAACAATCACATTAAAGTTCCTCTTAAACAATGCATGACAGACATCACAAGTTAAGAAAAACTCTAAAGTGGAGATCATTACATAAATCTTGTAGAATCAGTTCCAAATGTTTACTTGACAATAAAGGACACTCGTGTCTTTGCCGCAGAATATCTTTGCAATAAATTTTCCTCCCTTCCTCAATATGTGAGTGACAATTGTCAAACCCTTAAAGCAAATTTTCAAATAGTAAGTTCTAACATACAAATGGAGAATTGACGTAAATTAAACACACACAGATAGATGCAGGATTCAAAACACAAGCCTAGTTTCCATTTAAACATTCTGAAGCAGAAACAAAATATGCACCTAGATGTTTCTTAAGAGAAATCATTTATATCTGAAAACTTCGGGCAGCTTCAATTTTTCCTGGAAAGCTCATAGCTAAAAAAAATTAATCTAGCGTTTACTAATGTTTACGTATTCTTTAAATAATACAAACCAAATCCAAAATATATAATGGTGGTTAATATTTGACAAGGAACATCATTCCCTGTATATTCATCAAAATGTAATAGAAAATAAGAAGGGATGATAGTTACCTCTACTCCCTGAGCCCAATTTGAATAGGGAAAACATGCTATAGAATTAATAAGATTATCATACATGTAAGCAGTAAGTGCAGAACAACATCCACTTGGTTGTATTGATCTATTTGTCATGAGTTTAAGCAATGAAGCAGGTCAATGTCAAGAGAAGAAGACTATATAAATTCATATTTGATTGTACGAACATGCTCTTTGATAATTGGCACAATAGCTACATGCAGTTGGCATGCATATGAGTATTATAGAAGCAACATAGAATACTCCTCTCATTCAATACGATGTATCCAGGATTTGATGCCGTACACAGGATATGTAAATCATTCATGACCTTCACTTGAGATAATAAATACAGTTCAGAATCAGAGCTCACTAAATTTGACCTTTTTCCTTGTTTAAATTTATAAACATATAAACCAAGCTTAAGCACTTCCAACCATCCTTGGTATACAATGGACATATGAGTACTGGTGAATAAGCATGTCTACATATAATATATCCAACTTAAAAAATTACATCTATAGTAGTAACTATTGTCTTTGACTATGGAGCATATGCTGATAAGGAAATCACTAACCGCCAGTATGAGATGAGATTGAACAAACTCGTCCATGTCATGAAGTCCAGTAACTATGCATCAAGAAAACAACAGAAATATAGTTATCCTAATATTGCAATAAGTAACTACAAAAGCAATTTCTCTTTAGCCACAAGATAAGATTATATTAAGCTATAAAAAAACACAATTTACAGAGCTTATATGCATGTGAGTCATGGAATAAGCTAACCACCAGGTGCACCATCACAAACAACCAAGTCGGCCTTACATCCATCAAATAGTCGAATGACCTGGCAAATAATTGAGCTTTAGGCATTAGCCAGCCAAAGGATGGAATGACCAGCAAGTAAAACAATGTACAGCTGCTAGCAAACTTTGATTTATGACCATATAAATTCCAAGTATGCATGAAGGAGAAACTGGCAAGCACATGAATATTTTAGAGCCACTACACAGCAATGATTGATAACAATAGTTCCTCTATCAATATAAGGTCACAAGGAGAAATCACCTGTAAATAAGCAAAACAAGAGCATAAGCAACTAATTACATATCAAGTCCACATCCATAAAATATATATCAGGGAATTGACTCCTGAACCTTCCCTCAAACAGCCCCCAAGGGATGGGGATCCTAATGATAAACAAATGTGGCCCATCATGCACACCTGGGGTTCTTCAAGGGGATCATTCAAGATCTGTTAATAGCTAAATGGGTTTGAATACCCTTAATAGATGTATACACAGTACAACCTCAGATGAATGAGCCATATGATACCAACAAGCCTGAACATAGAATTTTAATTTTAATTAAGCAAATGAAAATCAAGAGTCACTACTTGAACAATATGAACATATCAAATTCAACTTTTATTTCATTTACATCAAAATTTTAATACAAGAGAATTTTGAGTACAATAGAATGTATAGGACATATACAACGGTATAATTCCTCTTTTCATCACCACATCTTACTTCTTAGCAACAAACCAGACGAATATATATATAAAAAAATTATCAAATGAAACCTACTGATGAGTGATATTTATATCACTCTAAACCTCTTATTTATCCCTATATTTAACCTTTATTTTGTATTTTACCCTCTTTTATTTGTTTATTTTGCTTTTTTTTGTTTTACTAGTTCTTTTTAGATATGTCTTTGTTTTACTTTTCAAGTTACTTTTTACATTATTTTCTTGGTTCTTTATAGGTCCAATTGAAATATACTTTTAATTTCATCTATAAAAGCCAAAGCAATGCACAAATGTGGAGTAAACCATGCATGAATGATAAAAGGAAGGAGGCAAATGAAAGTTGAAGAAGCAAGATTCACAAGATGGTCCACTTTTAACGACCATATCTTCCATACTACAAATAATTTTTCAGTGATTCAAATTGGAGAGTAACATTTGGCTCGTTATCTTTCCAACAATAGGTTACATGCTTGATTTGCATTAAAAACGAGAAAGTTATGGTCATTTGAAGTTGAGTTGTTTGTGCAGTTTTCTTAGGAGCGCCCGCTCCCTATTTCAAGGAGCGCCTGCTCCTTGTTTTTGGAGCTCCTGCTCCCAGGTCGCTCTCTGGCCGCTCCAACTTTCTGTTTTCCCCAGTTACCATAGGAGCGACCGCTCCTATTTATAAAGGAGCGCCCGCTCCTTTCAAATTTCCGGACAGCTCTGTTTTTTTCGCAACTCTTTAATGATGTAATAATTGGACCTATAAATAGGAATCATCCCTATTGATGAAGGGGGACCTAATTTTGAAGGGGGGATTAGCCTCCATTAGTCTTAGATTAGGATTTTAAGTGAGAGAAATCTCAAAACCTAGAGAGAGAAAAGGGAGAAAACTCAAAGAGAGGTTGAAGATTGTATATTCAAGGGTGACACTTGTATTAGAACTTTCAACCATTCAATAATGAGCATTTCTTACTCTATCTCCTCTTTTATTGTTTTATTTTAATTGTTTTTCTTAGATTAGTTGTTCATGATTAGTTTAATTATTTATGATTTATTTTATTTAGTTTAATGTTAGATTAATGATTATTATCATGTTATTAAAGTTTTATTTCTCTAAAGTCCTCATTTTTGTATTTATGGAGTAGTTTGTTGGTTAGGGTTTGGGTGAAAACCCAACCATGATTGAATTGGGCATTTGAGTTTGGATTTAGAGATTTGCGTGATTAAATTATTGCTTGTTTAGCTCTTCTAATCTATGTTGCATTCTCTTTGATCACTTGAATGTCGTATTAGATGAAGTTGATTGATTTAGGTTGGCATGAGAGTGTGACCTATTGATTTCTACTATTGACTTGGGTTACTTTGAACCTCGGGATATGTTAGTAATGGATGAGAGTCCTTATTATTTGATGTCTTTGAGGATTTCTCCGCCTATGAGAGTAGGATGGGAGTTGTGTGTTGGGTCAATAGCTAATTCAAGTAGTGTTCATGTATTATCTCTATGTTTGATATTCTTATGCCTATTTCATGATTAGTTGGTGTTTAATCCCATCTCCTAACTTTAGTTATCTTTGATATTTAGCTTCTTCGTAGTTCTTAGTTGGTTATTGACAATTTCCGACTTGATTCCGGCCTAGCTTATTGTTTTATCAATACATTTTGGTGTTCCTTAGTCCCTGTGAATTTCGACCCTTACTTATCCCTTTACCTAGTTTAGTGATTTAGTTAGGTTTTGTTTGATTAGGAGGCTAGTGACGACCTAGTTTTTCCTTTATCAAAATGTAATTCCCCCAAGCTTAACCTTTGCTCGTCCTCGAGCAAACAAAATAAAAAGAATGAAAAACTATGCTAAAAAGCAATAAATCCTAACTCACTTTCGTAGGAATCACGGTTGCATTTTGCATATGCAACAAGCTCTTTAAACCCCTAAATCGCTCTAGAGGGCGAGTGAGATCTCGCGAGGGTTTCCCAAGAGTTTAAACCCATAACTCTTAGCTTTTCATCAATCATTTATTCAACAAACTCAAGATTTATGTCCAAGTCAACTATCAATGAAATGGTTCACAAGCAATGATAAAGAGTAACTTTAAAGACAGCTAATTTTCAAATGTACTCATAGGTTATGGGTAGAGAAAGAAACTAATCAAGATTGCAATAGGACACCTAATTAGACTTTTTACTCGCTCATTAGAGAACACCTAGCTATCCAAAAGACTTATGACTCTTCAAGTGTTATAGAAGCTTAAACCACTAGTCCACCATCCCTAGACACACAAATAAGTCTTAGACTCCACTCTACTCAAAACTTAAGAAAATAGAACTAAGTGTGGGAGGCATCCACATATTGACCTCTTTTATTGAAATTCTTCTATTCTTTTTTTTTGTTTTTCTTCACTTTTTTTTTCTCATTTTTCACGCCTTTTTTGACTTTTTTTGGCTTTTTCTTTTTCCCTTATTACGAGAATTTTTGATATACAAGGAAAAGGTAACTACTCACTAAAGAGAAACATAAGAACTTGTGGCTTTAAGTGCCACTTATTTCAAACGAAAAGTACTAAAACTAAGCTTCTTGTAGAGCTTTGCTTAGGACATGATGAGCATATCTAGGGACACAAGGGACCGCAAATTTGAAGCTAAAATTATCCAAGCATGAGCAACATAGTCAAGATTCAAGACTAGACATCCAATTGATCATTCATTAGTTTCATTTTGGTAGACTCTAATGCAATCAAGATTAATCACCTCTTAAAACATCACAACCCAAGTTCACACTCTTACAAAAGGAGCTCTAAACATTTACTCAAAATCGAAGCAAGGAATCCACATATATCATCAACTAGCATCTTCCTTGGGCATGAAATGCTTTGTACTTTTCTTATTACTCAAATTTTTCCATTTTGCCAAACATCCTTTTTTCATTTTTTTTTTCAATTTTTTCTTTATTAAGAAGAACTCAATTAAAACTAGAAGGAAAAAGAAAAGAAAGGAAAATATTTTTTTAAAATTTTGAAATTTTTGAAAATGAGAAAAGTAAAGAAATAAAGTATATACACCTCCCCCAAGCTAGCGAATAGCTACTCCCCAAGCTAGAATAAAGCATTGTCCTCAATGCTTGAACAAGACGATCAAAGGGAGGGGGGGAGGGAACAAACATCTAAACCAACAAGCATATGGTCCACAAATCATAAAGCATAAGAGAAAGAGAAAAGGAATGAAGCTACCAGATAGTATGTGGGTGTAATACCTGCAAATGACCCAATTTCCCCACTTATAATCGACTTTTCAAAACCATGATTTGCTTTCCACGTGCTACCGAGAATGATGCTATTCCATTTATATACCTAAAGAAAAAGGATAGAAAAATAATAAAAATAAGAAAGACTAAAAGAAAGAAAATGAAAGCAATAAACCACAGGTTACTTCCCGAGAAAGGCTTATTTAAGGTCCTAAGCTTGACCTTTCTAGTAAATAGCAATTCAAAGATCGCAAGAGTTTGTCAAACGCACTAGCACACATTTCCATTGACATAACATATGCAATGCTTAAATAAAAAGCATGCACAAGATGTAGTGCAACTTTGTGCAAACGAGGAAAGCTATGCCAAAAACAAGAAGGATCAAAAGGAAAAACAAAGAAATAAGAAAAAGAAGACTCAAAATAAAGAGAAGAAATAAATGGCAAAGTTTCCTCAACAACCTCTTTTTTGTGGCAATCTCACTCTCTTCCTCAAAATTAATCAAATGGGGCACTTGAAAGTGAAGAGATGAAGGTGGCTCATTTAATGGAGGTATTTTGGATAAATAAGGGAAAGAGATGGGAAAGGACGGAAGTAGGTCAAGCTTTTTTGAAAATGGGATATAAGGCGAAGGAATAGAAACTAAGGTTTCACAAATGACTTCTCCTATATCATAAGTCTTCAAATCACAAGCTTTTTCGACCAATGACTCCTTACAAACATCTTTTCCATCCTCTAAATCCTCAAAAACATTACCAACCACTAAATATAACTCACTCTCAAATTGACCAAGATCTTCACTCGAGCAAGAAGGGATAGTAGGAGAGGGTAAGCACTCTAAAGAACAAGGAGGAAGAGTAAGGTCCAATTCATTAGAGGTAGACACTTTAGATTCAAAAAGAGAATGAATAGACTTATAAACATCCTCATTTTCAACAATATCCTCAATAATAGGCCTTTTCTCCTCAAGAGCATACTCCTCACCATCACTACTCCAAAAACCATCATCAAGATCTAGGCTACTCTTTCCCAATTGATTTTCATTTTTAACATCCCTCGAATCAACATCATTAAACTCAAGAATGTCGTCATTGCAACCCAATTTTGTCCTAAGCAATTTCAAATCAATTTCTAATTGCAAAAGGGGATCAACAATAGTTGGGGGAGCATTTTGAGAATCAAATTGGGGAAGGGATTCATAATCAAGCATATGAGATTCGTCATTGGTAGCATAGGATTGATCATATGAATTTATGCAAGGGCTTGAAGACAATTCATAAGATGCATGGGCAACATTAGCAAATTCATCCAAATGAAAAGAAGATGGGGGAGAAATACAAGTCTCGGGTTCATAACTAGAGAAATTTTCAAGATTTTGATTAGCATTCATTGACATTTCCCATTCATATGTATCTCTAGCCAACCATTCAAATAAACTCCAAGCCTCATCCAAAGATTGAGCATGGAAATCACCATTCGACATAGACTCTACCATCTTTCTAGTTTCTTCATTTAGACTCTCAAACATCACATCACATATTTCCCATTTTTCAAAACTATGGTCACAACCAAGAGAATCTCCAAGCCTCCAATAGTACCTCCAAAATACTTCATATTCATATCGGGGAAGGGAAAAGATTGCCATTTTTCGAATTTTTTTTTTAAGAAAAGAAAATGAAATCAAATAGAACAAATAAAAGAGAAATATTCACAAATAGCCTAGACTCATCTAATCAACACAAATCAATGTTAGCCGAAGTCCCCGGCAACGGCGCCATTTTGATAAAGGAAAAACTAGGTCGTCACTAGCCTCCTAATCAAACAAAACCTAACTAAATCACTAAACTAGGTAAAGTGATAAGTAAGGGTCGAAATCCACAGGGACTAAGGAACACCAAAATGTATTGATAAAACAATAAGTTAGGCCGGAATCAAGTCGGAAATTGTCAATAACCAACTAAGAACTACGAAGAAGCTAAATATCAGAGATAACTAAAGTTAGGAGATGGGATTAAACACTAACTAATCATGAAATAGGCATAAGAATATCAAACATAGAGATAATACATGAACACTACTTGAATTAGCTATTGACCCAACACACAACTCCCATCCTACTCTCATAGGCGGAGAAATCCTCAAAGACATCAAATAATAAGGACTCTCATCCATTACTAACATATCCCGAGGTTCAAGTAACCCAAGTCAATAGTAGAAATCAATAGGTCACACTCTCATGCCAACCTAAATCAATCAACTCCATCTAATACGACATTCAAGTGATCAAAGAGAACGCAATATAGATTAGAAGAGCTAAACAAGCAATAATTTAATCACGCAAATCTCTAAATCCAAACTCAAATGCCCAATTCAATCATGGTTGGGTTTTCACCCAAACCCTAACCAGCAAACTACTCCATAAATACAAAAATGAGGACTTTAGAGAAACAAAACTTTAATAACATGATAATTATCATTAATCTAACATTAAACTAAATAAAATAAATCATAAATAATTAAACTTATCATGAACAACTAATCTAAGAAAAACAATTAAAATAAAACAATAAAAGAGGAGATAGAGTAAGAAATGCTCATTGATGAATAATTGAAAGTTCCAATACAAGTGTCACCCTTGAATCTACAATCTTCAACCTCTCTTTGAGTTTTCTCCCTTTTCTCTCTCTAGGTTTTGAGATTTCTCTCACTTAAAATCCTAATCTAAGACTAATGGAGGCTAATCCCCCTTCAAAATTAGGTCCCCCTTCATGAATAGGGATGATTCCTATTTATAGGTCCAATTATTACATCATTAAAGAGTTGCGAAAAAAACAGAGCTGTCCGGAAATTTGAAAGGAGCGGGCGCTCCTTTATAAATAGGAGCGGGCGCTCCTATGGTAACTGGGGAAAACAGAAAGTTGGAGCGACCAAAGAGCGACCTGGGAGCGGGAGCTCCAAAAATAAGGAGCGGGCGCTCCTTGAAAAAGGGAGCGGGCGCTCCTAAGAAAACTACACAAACAACTCAACTTCAAATGACCATAACTTTCTCGTTTTTAATGCAAATCAAGCATGTGACCTATCGTTGGAAAGATAACGAGCCAAATTTTACTCTCCAATTTGAATCACTGAAAAATAATTTGTTAGTATGGAAGATATGGTCGTTCAAAGTGGACCATCTTGTGAATCTTGCTTCTTCAACTTTCATTTGCCTCCTTCCTTTTATCATTCATGCATGGTTTACTCCACATTTGTGCATTGCTTTGGCTTTTATAGATGAAATTAAAAGTATATTTCAATTGGACCTATAAAGAACCAAGAAAATAATGTAAAAAGTAACTTGAAAAGTAAAACAAAGACATATCTAAAAAGAACTAGTAAAACAAAAAAAAAAATAAGCAAAACAAACAAATAAAAGAGGGTAAAATACAAAATAAAGGTTAAATATAGGGATAAATAAGAGGTTTAGAGTGATATAAATATCACTCATCACCTACTTTAACCATTATCAAAATTGAAAATACAAAAATTGAATTTTTAAACGAACATATCTAAGATAATCTCAAAAAAATCTACCACAATTTCAAATCTAAATCATTTAACCCTAAACATTATAAATTCAAATCAAGTAGATCTGGAACTTTAAGAAAAATTAGGAGGAGATATCACCGGTTTTGGGGTTGTGACAATTGTTGGTGGACCAATCTCGCAGGCGTGACTTTGAAATCCGCCTTCAGAAGATCGACCGCGACGACAATGTTAATCTTTCCCCGTAGTCGGAGCTCCGATGACTCATGGAAATAGCAGCCCTGTTAAGAAAAATGGTGAAAGGAGGAGAAGGAGTTGTGTGAGTTGAAGGGAAAAATGCTTGTATTCTTTTATTTTCTTTTAATTTTATTGTTTTCTCTTTTGGAGGGAGGAGACACGCACTGCATTACGGTTAATAGTGCATCAATTAGAATTCAATTTTTTTTCTTAAAAAAAAAGCAAAACAATTTATCAATTAATGTGTTATTTAAGAAAAAGTAAAGATTGAAAACGGGAGAAAAGATAACAACTAAATTACTAACTGTTAAGTTTGTTGTAACTAAGATAACAACTCTCATAATAGCATGTTAATTAAAATTATAGATAACACTTGTGAAATTGACTGTTAATATATCTATGTTATGTTTGCCCACATTTGTAGTAGTGATATAACATTATAAATTACTCTTGGGCTTTGATTTAATGCTATGAATATATTAAGTGGGCCGAATTCACTAATAAATCAGTAAAATGAAATGGTCTAATGTTTAATTATGTATGTTAATTGATTTCATTAGCTTAGTATCTAAAATATAATAAAAGACTCACTATATTATTATATAATACTTGTGATTCGATAATTAATAAATGATTAAATAAGGATAATACTTAATAGTGTATTTCATATAACTTTAATATATGTATCAACTAAAGAATGATGCAAGTTAAATATAGTTTACTTGTCAGATTTACGCAGGCACTTACATATATTACACGAATTAAATAGTTATATTACGAGGTCTATAATTACAAGTTATCAAGTTGGATTCATGAATCATGGGATTAATGACTATTGTTTTGATTAAATAATGAATATGTTTAAAGGGGGTCTTATGACTAATAAATGATTAAATGATGATGTAGTTTGTGATAACCTTAATATTATATTTCATATAACTATAATATTATCATCAACTGAAGAGTAATATTAATTAAGTATACTTGTTAAATTTATATATAATAAAGTAGCAGACACTTATGTATAGAGTTCAGATTTCAAGAATTAAAGTGTTATATTACGAGGTCCATAAGTACAAATTATTAAGCCTGAGTCACAAACCATGACACCAACGACCACTGTTTTAATTTATAAAATGACGAACATGTTTAAAGGGACCCTATGACTAGTGGAACGAAGTTTCAAACTAAAGGTTAACAAGAGTATAACATGATCTTAATGTTCAATTTATAAAATACGAAATGGTTATAACAAGACGTTCATGCTCGCAAATAATGAATTACGACTTAGACGCTAAGTTGTTAAGTGGAAAGGGAGCCTACGACTTTATATCAACCACCAAAGAAGTTAATATATAAAACTCCTACACACCTCCTAAAATGGACACACGATGGAAACGGATCAAGAAACTCAAATTTAGAATAAAATATTAACAAGTCTTTTTATTAATCCCTGAATTGATTAGATTAAACGGAAAGGATATTACCGCCTCCCCCGGCTATCAAGATTGTTAAGTAGGATTCCAGGTAACATATATTGCTAACACCCACGATCCCTTTCGAAATGTGTTTGTGAAATGATGTTTATAAATATGTTAAGGATTTTGCGATGTGATTCTTATATGGATTGTGGGATTAAATTGTCTTCGAATGATTTCGTAAATGATGATCTTATGACTTATTGATGGTCAAATATGATTCATGAAAGATCTATGGCTTATGTCGATGAATGCAAAACAAACTAAACATGATAAATAAAAGTGAAAGAGGTTCTGGCAGTATAATGTTATGCTTATCTACTTTATGGTCGTGCACGTACCTTCGCACCCGCCATACACCCGAAAAGGGAGCCGGGCTCCTTGAGGGGTACCGCATGGTGTTGTATCCAAAAAGGGAGTTGGGCTCCTTGAGGATCATCACATGGTGGTGTATCCCAAAAAGGGAGCTGGGCTCCTTGAGGGTCATCACATGGTGGGAGACGTCCCACATGTCTATACTCGCCAGTTACCATGTTAAAAGATGAAAAGATAATGGGAACTTACGAAGTATCAATATGCTATTTATAATTGTTTACTTTGCTATTATTTTGTTACGAATTTGAAATATGTTTTACTATATTCTCTTCTCCCTGTTTGCAAATAAAATGAATTGAAATGAATTTACGTTGTGAGGGTAGTATGTTACTAAGCTTCGGCTCATGATGTTTTGTTTTCTGTTTTAGGTATGAGCATAACTATTGTAAGAGCGTTGTTAATAAGGAACGTGTTCAAGGAAATTGTGCAGTATCTTGTGCTAGAGAAATTATTATAATTATTTTAGTCGAGTATTTATGTATAATTATCAAGGACTATTTAAGGTTGCATTGTATTGGTGGGCCATATCTCACAGGCTTAAGTTCCAATTCCGCTACTAAGTATGAGCAATTGTGTTTAATTAAGGTTATGGATTTTCGGGGTATTACAGAGTGGTATCAGAGCTGAAACCTAGCCGGAAGTGCGGAGTAATAGACTTTGCACCGCCTAGGTACGATCATTTGGGAAATTAGATATTGAGAGAGTCGAGGTTAATAAATGACCATTTGGGTAATAGAGTCTAAGAAATGAGATGTTGAATGGAAAAGTTATGAGGTTTACGCTTAGGTATGTCCTTTGGGAGTTAGGCATTGAGACACTTGAGGTTAATTGATCACTATTTGAGTTAATAATGGAGATTATGACATGTGATGCTGAATGAATGATTAATGAGATTCTGCCTAGGTATGGGTTTTGTGGAGAATTAGATGTTGAGTGCCTCGAGGATAAGTTGATGGCTATTCAAGTAATAGAGACTAATGACTTGTGAATAACCTTTTGAAGCATGAGTGGGTATATCTCACATCAAAGTAAGACACAAGAAGGGGTCAATGAGATAACATAAAGAATATTTGGAGATATTGCAGTGCATGAATTTTCGGATAATAAAAAGGTTAAGTCTAAGGAAATATAAACATCTAAGGTTAACTGTATTGTAGACATCATCAAAGTTGTAACTTGGGATCGATTTTATTTTATGAAGGTTCGTGCGAGGATCTCTTGATTAGGAAAAATGTTCAAGGGAAATTAGGATTTTTACTTGAGGAATTAGAAAGTAAGTAACCCCATTGTAATGAAAATTTTGAGTTTAAAAGTTGAAGTACGTTATAATGTGACGTGAACTAGTATTGGGTGTTATGTTTTTTTTTTGCTGAACTATGAATTATGGCTTTTAAGTGAAGCATTAATTTAAGAAATAAGACAAATTATTAGCTTGAAGGAATAAGGATGTACCATTTGGAGATATAATAACTACTTGGAGTATAACTAGGAAGTAAACATTTGGACGTCGAAATAAATTTTGAGAAGTTCTTAACTAGTAAGGTCATCATATTTTGAAGATTTTGGACGAGACATCTTGTATTTGGAGAACTAGGTATAACACTTTGTGACAATGATAATTACCATATTATGGTTATTCAGATAAGTTTGGGAATATGTAATAGATAATCTTGAGTGCTTAGGTTCATACGGAAGATGACACGTTGCGATGAATGTGGAGAAAATTGAAGTTGGGATAAATAGTGAACGCTATTTGGGTTTGATAAAGCGAGCAATGAACCCTACGCATATCAGGTAAATGTATAATTTGGTTGGAAATATGTTACAACCTTGTTGAGAAAATAGACGCTTAGCCTTGGGACAGTGATAATCAAACAGGTTTGATAAGACGACTGAAATTAAGGATTTGTGAATAAGAAATAGAAAATTGAGGTTTTAGGAGTAAATTACTAGATGATATTATTATAATTTTGATGATTTCAAAAGTCTGACAAAGTTCATGCTATAAAATGATGGATGGTGAAAAGATAAGGGACATACAGATGTGTGCAAGGAATAGTTAAGCCAGGGGGGAATTATAAACTAAGGATAAGTTTGGTTAAATGAATATGGGATGAGGATTTTTAGGAAAATTAGGTGAACCAAGTAACAACTTGTGTTAATGATGGAAATTGATTTTTGGGAATTTGACATTATCTTTAGGATTGTATTGTCGGTTTTGAGATTATGTGACTAATAGATGTAGATGACGAACAAAATTATGATAAGGGTATTAAGTGAGGATAGTACAAGAACTTACAATCTTACTTGAAGGATGGATGACCGTATTGGATAAAAAAAGGCGAATTTTGGAGGGAGAAATAAAGTATAACAAAATCACTTGTAAGCAATGCTTCCTTACCAACATTATCTTGAGATATTCTCAAAGCCATCAAATTCAATGATATTCTTGAGTAAGGCTATAATACTAGTTCTGATTAGTGATAAGTCGTTAATAATTGAATTTTTAGATATAAGTTTGATGCTTTGGAAATATTGATATAATCATATGTAAATACGTACATGTTTTAGATCATAATAAAAATGAGTAACTTAGTCCGAAGTATCTTCTTTTTCTGTGACCAAAGAAGTGGGCCTTGCAAGGTTTGGAAATCCAATCTGGTGATTAATTGTATTATGAATTATGAGATTTCAAATATGAATTTATCACGTACTGGACAAATGAATATATGCACTTTACTTTGTTTTACCAAGTTTCGAGGACGAAACTTTTTCTAAGGGGGAGAGGATGTAATATCCCGAAAATTTAAACTTCCCTAAACTAAATAATAATAGTTAGTGGCTAAGTTTTTTCTTTAATCATAAGTTAAGATCAAAAAATTTGTTATTTTATGTCCAAGTAATGATAATATATATTATGTATGGCAAGAGTTACAATTAATAACAAGTTATGTTAGATTAAATAATAACATTACATTAATAAGAAAACAAAATAATAAACAAAACAATTACTTGAACTTTACAAAGTTGGATCAAATTGGTGTTGTTAATAAAAAAGAAAAATAAAAGAGAAAAGAAAAGAAAAGAAAAACAAAAAGAAAAAGAAAAAGAAGAAATTGAAAAAAAAAAAAACAAAAAACGTGAGTTTTCTCCATAGCTCCATCTCAGTTTTCTCTTCACAAAAACCCACCCATGAATTTCTAAATCAAAATGGGTTCTTGAACACAATCAAACTTATTTGTAAATAAAATTCATTAATCAAACCAAATTACCCAATAACCCATTTTATTCTCATTCAATTCATCAATCCATTTGGGCATAAATTAAAGCTCAACAATGGCTATAAATAGCCATGTTTATCCCCTCAAACCATTCACTCAAACTTCCTGAGTTACCACCGGAAAAGCCACCTAAACCACCCTCAAACCCTCTGTTTTTCGCAACTCTCTCTCACTCCTCTGTTTTTCAAACCAACACCACCGCAACACCACCTTCTGAGGCTGTCACCCTCCACCGACAACCACCGACGACCCTCACCACTACCACCTTGCGCCAACCACCGCGCTGATAAGTGCGTTTCTAACGCACTTCATGACCTCTTTTCGGCTTGCTTTGGTTCTCTTCATTCCCCTTTCTTCCATCTTTTTCCTCACTTTTCCCTTCTATTTCATTCACTTGATCATACTTGATCATAGTGACATTTTGCTAGATTTTCGATCTATTTTGATCGAATTTCTAGCACATATGCTTTCACCATGTTTCCTCGTGTTTTTATTGCAGGTATGACCCTTTTCTGGGCCGAGTAATGCGAGACATGGCTTAAGGAAACAAGCTAGAGGATGTAAGAGACCATGAGGTGCGCCTAGAGTTCCCCGCACACGTAGGTGCGCCCGCACCTTCAGCCAAATTGGGAGAAAAATACAGAAGACTTAGGTGCGCCCGCACCTGACATTTGGTGCGCCCGCACCTCCTTATGGTGTCCCCCCACATGTTGAAGGAGGATTTCAGTCTGAGGCAGAAGACTCAGGTGCGCCCGCTCCTGACATTTGGTGCGCCCGCACCTTGCGAGTCCGGAAAAAAATCTTCGCTTCATTTAAACGAGTTTTGTTTTAGTTTTTTGGAGTTACGTTTTATTCTAGTTTTCTGCACAGCATTCTAGGGTTTTGTATTAGAGAGAAAACACTTTAGATTGATTGAGATTTGAGAATTGTCAATCATAGTTTGTGATTTCCAATACATGCAAGGTAATTTTCATTCAATTTAATTCAAAGTTTTAGTTTTTATTCCATTCTTTCCGTCTTTGTTCTTGCTTTTGGTTATTCTAGATCTTCATTCTCTTAGTTTCATAATTGCAATTTCCATTAGTTTAATCATTTATTAATCATGTTTAGCCTTAGATTAGTCATAGATTTTACGTTTTATTGATTAAACTTCATGATTAGTGAGTAGTTTCACATCTAGGTTTAGGGTGAAAGTATGAATTAGGGTTTTAAATGTGTTGTTGATGTGATTGTGGCGTTTAAATAAGTTTATGCATTGATCTTGGTGTTTTGAGACCTTAGGATAGATATTGATCACATTTATACTTTGGTATTTTGATTTCAAATGTTCTTAAATCGAATTTTGAACTCTTTTATCATGCCCAAGAATCAACTTAATTTCTAGGCCAAGATATTGGATAGAAATTAAGGGGATCCTTCATTAGGGGTTTTCCGAACTTATTGAATCTCTTAATCGATTAACTAAAGACCATTCGAGAGTGACCATTCGAGAGAGGACTCGAGTACTTTAGAGGAAAACTAAACCTTGCATAATCGTCTTTGTTGCTTCACAATCGCATTAATAATCATTATCCGTTCTTATTCATACTAGTAACCTTAACTCTAGTGTCTTTTATTTGATATTTATACACTTGATATTTGCTTGTTATTGTTATTATTTAGTCTTAATTGTTACGAAAACTCTTTCAAACCCCCAAATACCTTTCAATTAGGTAGTCTAGACTAGATAGACTTTAACCAATCCCTGTTTCCCTGTGGATCGACCCTTGACTTGCCCTTACTATTCTCTTAGTAATTGCTTGTTAGGACTTATAAATATTGTTTGGAAAGATATTTTTGGTGCATTAACGACACACTAAAAACCGCCAACCACCGCGCCTTCGCCTACCTAACCGCCCTTCTCCGTCGCCCTCATCTCTCTCTCGCTCAGCTTCTCTCTTTCTCGTCCAGTTCTTTCCCTCTCCTCTGCTTGGTCTGCTGCGCGCACCGCCAGACCACCGCCCAGCACTAGCGGACCACCGCCGTGCCTTCAGTTCTTCTCTGCCTCGCCTCGCCTCGCCGGAGCTTCGTTCTTCCTCCCCCTGCTCTCTGGTTCGACGTTGTTGGTTGAAGCAGAGGTTAGGTTACCTCTTCACCTACTATTATATGTTTTAGTTTTAAGCCCAAATATAACATCAAAATTACTTGGGCTTTGATTTAATGCTATGAATATATTAAGTGGGCCGAATTCACTAATAAATCAGTAAAATGAAATGGTCTAATGTTTAATAAATTATGTTAATTGATTTCATTAGCTTAGTATCTAAAATATAATAAAAGACTCACTATATTATTAGATAATACTTGTGATTCGATAATTAATAAATGATTAAATAAGGATAATACTTAATAGTGTATTTCATATACTTTAATATATATATCAACTAAAGAATGATGCAAGTTAAATATAGTTTACTTGTCAGATTTACGCAGGCACTTACATATATTACACGAATTAAATAGTTATATTACGAGGTCTATAATTACAAGTTATCAAGTTGGATTCATGAATCATGGGATTAATGGCTATTGTTTTGATTAAATAATGAATATGTTTAAAGGGGGCTTATGACTAATAAATGATTAAATGATGATGTAGTATGTGATAACCTTAATATTATATTTCATATAATTATAATATTATCATCAACTAAAGAGTAATATTAATTAAGTATACTTGTTAAATTTATATATAATAAAGTAGCAGACACTTATGTATAGAGTTCAGATTTCAAGAATTAAAGTGTTATATTACGAGGTCCATAAGTACAAATTATTAAGCCTGAGTACAACCATGACACCAACGACCACTGTTTTAATTTATAAAATGACGAACATGTCTAAAGGGACCCTATGACTAGTGGAACGAAGTTTCGAACTAAAGGTTAACAAGAGTATAACATGATCTTAATGTTCAATTTATAAAATACGAAATGGTTATAACAAGATGTTCATGCTCGCAAATAATGAATTACAACTTAGACGCTAAGTTGTTAAGTGGAAAGGGAGCCTACGACTTTATATCAACCACCAAATAAGTTAATATATAAAACTCATACACACCTCCTAAAATGGACACATGATGGAAACGGATCAAGAAACTCAAATTTAGAATAAAATATTAACAAGTCTTTTTATTAATCCCTGAATTGATTAGATTAAACGGAAAGGATATTACAGCCTCCCCCGGCTATCAAGATTGTTAAGCAGGATTCCAGGTAACATCTATTGCTAACACTCACGATCCCCTTCGAAATGTGTTTGTGAAATGATGTTTATAATTATGTTAAGGATTTTGCGATGTGATTATTATATGAATTGTGGGATTAAATTGTCTTCGAATGATTTTCGTAAATGATGATCTTATGACTTATTGATGCTCAAATATGATTCATGAAAGATCTATGGCTTATGCCGATGAATGCAAAACAAACGAAACATGATAAATAAAAGTGAAAGAGGTTCTGGCAGTTTAATGTTACGCTTATCTACTTTATGGTCGTGCACGTACCTTCGCACCCGCCGTACACCCGAAAAGGGAGCCGGGCTCCTTGAGGGGTACCGCATGCTATTTTGGTGCGAGCGGTGTATCCAAAAAGGGAGCGGGGCTCCTTGAGGATCATCGCATGGTGGTGTATCCAAAAAGGGAGCTGGGCTCTTGAGGATCATCACATGGTGGTGTATCCCAAAAAGGGAGTTGGCTCCTTGAGGGCCATCACATGGTGGGAGACGTCCCACATGTCTATACTCGCCAGTTACCATGTTAAAAGATTAAAAGATAATGGGAGCTTATGAAGTATCAATATGCTATTTATAATTGTTTACTTTGGTATTATTTTGTTACGAATTTGAAATTTGTTTTACTATATTCTCTTCTCCCTGTTTGCAAATAAAATGAATTGAAATGAATTTACGTTGTTAGGGTAGTATGTTACTGTAACACCCCCAAAATCTACGCACATCTACCCCTAGTACGTCGCATCGACTTTGGGCGTGTTACCGTCGCGATGGAACGCAAGGCATAATAAGAGTTAACGATAACTTAAAACATTGTCTCGAAAACTAAAATGCAGCGGAATTAAAATATAAATACAACTCGGGAATCGTCAACGACCCCTTTCATTCAAACCACAAACCGTTCACTTATGTCCTAGGAAAACCAATAATACTTATTTCAAAATGCTTTAAATGCAAATACCAAAGACTAGCCCCCGTATGCTCGGTATCATGCAGCAGCACCAGCACACCTAGTCTACTCCCCATTGTAGCATCAATGGTTCATCGCAGCTCAACAAACACATAACAACACACAATCAGCTATGCTGAGTATGTAATAAACCATTGAATACATATAAGAATAAATGAGGTATACATGAACAATCTTAAGCATGATACTACATTATGTTACATCCTTTAATCTTAATCTTTAATCTTTATTTGGCATCGAACGGGCACCGTCATCTTACTAGAATCATACGGGCTACTGAATCCTTAATAGACAACTTGGTCTATTAGATGAAATGCAAATACGGTTTTGTTCTGTATCACCCATCACCTTAGTATGCATACCCCCAAGATCGAACGGAACCTTCCGCCTACTTGAGTTATCAAAAATATAAGGACACTACTGTCGTCACAGTAGGCATGCGTAGGAGCGTAGGACAAGTCCCACACTCCCCCTATTGTTCATCACTTGTAGGGAGTCCAGCTACAAGTTATTGCCATAATTCATTTTAATATTGTCCATTCATTTCATAACCACATAGAGTCATTTACCTGTTCTCTTAGTTACAATGCTCAAATCGTATCTCTTGTAGCACTCTTGTTACACTATAGATACATAGAATCATTTACATGTTCTCTTAGTTAAAATGCTCAAATCATATCTCTTGTAACACTCTTGTTACACTATGGATAGGATTAATAATGCTCATATTTATACTATGATAGAATTACGCATTCCAATGCAACATATCAATTTCAATTTACAAATGTCTAACCAAACAATCTCAACAATCAAACGTTCCATATCATGTTTCTAGGTTCCAATAGGATAGATTGCAACCTAATCATGATACTAATACTTGGGATTAAACTGGTACGCGTACGTACCTTGTAACGGAGAATTTTCGTTGTATGTCTTAGGCGAACGTTCCGCTTATGAAATTGGGACCTAAACCGTTAAATAAAAACTTTAGTGCTACGTCGTTGGAAACATTAATGACTACTACGTAACTAAGACTATACGGTTTAATAATTCAAAATAAACGATAGCTAGACCCCTTGTTTATGAATTTTCGTTACTTTTCAATTCTAATGAGTTTAGCGTCTTTTAGGAGTCAAAGTTAGTGAGCGAACTAAACTTAGCTAGTGTAATTAGTCCACTACCTTTACCAAACCAATTAAGTCATAAGTCCAACCATGTTTTATGTCCAAAATCTTATGTCCAAAAGTCTTAGGTCCAATCCAGTCTTGTGTCCAAAAGTCATATTCACAATTATAGTCAGAATAATAAAATAAACTAATTATCTTGAATTACTAATTAACTAATTATAGTTTAACATAATTACGAAAACAGTACATATAATTAAATTAATACAATATATATACCTATTAGGTTTCAAACAACTGAGTTTCGCCGGCAAAGGAACTCCGGCGACCAACTAGCTGCGCACCACCACAGCAGCCGCACGGCCCGCACACGGCCAAACCCTGACGAAGGCTCACACAACGTCGAGCTCCTCGCACCCCTCGTCGCTCGCACGTCACACAGCAGCACACACCACACTCGTGCGCGCAGCCCTTTCGCGACCCTTCGCTCGTCTCGCAGCGTCGCACCCCTCGACTCGTCCACCCTCGTCGCTTGCAGGACAGGCGACGACGCACACTCCCTCGTACCCTCGTCGCACACCCTCGCACACACAAACGCACTCTTCGCACAACCCCGCTCGCTCGCTCGTCTCCGCACGCACAGCAGCGTCACTCGCTCGCACACCTCGACGAAGATCCGCGAAGGAACCCAACGAGGGAGACGAAGAAAGGGACGAACGGCGAGAGAGAGAGAGAGAAGAAGAAGAACAACGCGAGGGAGGAGATCAGCGAGAGAGGAGAGAGAAATTGAGAGAGAAGAAGGGGATGACTGTAACACCCCGATTTTTGAAACAGTTTATTATTTATTTTATCAACTATATTATATATTTTAGTTTATTTAATAATTAAATTCATTTATCTTTAGGAATTATTTTGTAAATAATATATATGCTTATAGTGGGACAAGTTTAGTAAGTAATTTAACTAATAATAGTAATAAGAGGAAATATACTCACATATATGTAAGAAGGGGGAAAAGGGAAAAATAAAACAAGAAAAGAAAAAGGAAAGAAAAAAAAAAATAATAACAAAACATACAAAAGAACGACATTCAAAACGGTGTTCACCACCGTTCACCATCTTCACCCTCTTCACCATCTTCACCATCTTCTTCTCTCAAAATCTTTAACATTCTTCCTTCATCACACAACCACCACCGTTGCCGACGACACAACCACAACCGCCACTAGAGGTGACACCATAGAAGTAGGCGGCGCAAGGGAGAGCAAAGGGGGTCGTTGTTGCTGTAATTTGGAGAATTTAGTGCTCGAATTAGGGGCATTTGCAGGTTATTTTTCATCCCCAATCTTCTATATTAGTGGGTAAGATGAATTCCTCAACTAATTTAAGTTTTCTTTTAAAATTATGAAGTTAGGGTTTTTAGATTGAAATTGAATTGGGGTTTTTGATTTTTAGAGTTGGGGTGTGGAATTTATTGAGTTGAATGTTCATTCATGAGTTTAATAGTTAGATTAGAATAGTAGGAAGCTTGTTAATGTTCAAGTGAATATAGTGTGTTGTAATTCGTAGAATTACCAGTTCAGGTTCGTATTTTGCGTTTTTAGGAAATTTACGGGCATTTTTAGCAAAAATACTATTTCACAAAAGTTGTTCGTATTGAAATTTTACTCAAGATAGGCTCAAGAAACGCTTGATTTGGACTTCGTAAGAGAAAGTTATGCTCATATTAAGTTTCTGTTTAAATTTCATATTTTATATAGTTGATTTTAAAACTCTACTTTTTCATATAATTGTTTCATAATGAACTTTTGAGTTACCATATGAACACATGATTCTTTAATGTTTTGATTTTATATAAAGTAAGATGATTTTGATTAATTTGGTAAGAGTTTTAGTTAGACGGTTTGACTTAGACGTTAGAACATGAAAGTCATTTATATGGTAAAAGAACATGATATGTTTGTTTGATGTTTTATGTGAAATTAGAAAAGGTTGATGGCTTTGTGAACTAGAGTTAGTTGTATCCAAGTCTTTACTTACAATACACACATTATATTGTAGATTCCGGTTTCATTGAGGAGCCGTATTGACTGAGCTACTTGGTTTGATATAGTTTAAAAGGTAAGATTCCTTACTCAAATCTTTAATAGTTACAAGAAAGGTCTACAAAAGATAAGATTTCAACCAAAACTTTAATATTTACGAGAAACGATTATAAAGATATGTATCTCTCTTGAGTTGAGATTGGTTTGAATAGGAGGATGTTCCTCCTAATACAGATAATTTATTTTCAAACCTTGAATTATAGAATAGTTACAAAAAAGATTTATGGAAAGATTTATATTTTTAAACTGGTTGGGATTGCATTGATGGTGTCTCAAGGAATTGGAACCTTGTCGGGATCGTATCGACATTACAGAATTGTTGGGGGTTACGTTGATCAGTACCTCAGACTTAGATCTTCTGCTACGGTTTGACCGTTTGTGGGGGTGTGCACACTAGGGGTCTTTGTCTAATAGTTACCCGGAGGGCCTAGCTAGCCCAATGGGAAATAAAGTTCGTTCCATTCCGTAGATTTATGATTCTAAGATTCTGAAAGAAACTGTTTTAGCAGAGAAAATAGAAAAGTATTTGGTTTGGAAAAGGAATGAAGAAAAATGTTTTACAATGTTTTATTTAGTATTGGGGTTGCAAAAGTGAATGATTTGTAGGATATAATTTATGCATCCTACCTGCACATGTATTTGGCTTTACAGTATTGAATCTTGCTCAGCCTGTTTGGCTGATACTACATGCTTGATGTTGACCCTTGAGTTTTGAAGATGACCTAACCACAAAAGACATAGTATATTTTATTTATGTTGATTGCAAGGTAATTCATGCTCGAGCTAAGAGAATACTTGATTGAAGATTAAAGCGGAGAATTAATCAAGATCGAAGTAAAGATGTTCGAGAAATGAAGAATCAAGCATGGAATGAAGATTAGAATACATTAGGGTATTTATTAATCTTCTTGTTAAGGTTGAGTAAAAGATTTATTAAGTTCGTGGTGAATTCTCAAAGGAACTTGGTTCTGTTCCCATGAAAGGAACAAACCTGGCACTATAGGAGCAAGGCTTATGAACAAGACTTAATAATTAGGGAACAAGACTTTAAAACTAATTTAGGAACTTCTAAGTGACTAATATTGTGCACCTAAGATAATTGTGTGCCCAATATAGTTGTTAGAGTTTTTAGGGATATTTTGACTAAGATCCATTATTTTAGGAAGTTAGTTTAAGTTTGTTAGGAAAAGATTTTAAAAAGATATTCTGATTTTAAAATAACTGATTTTCAAATATTATCTTTTTAAAATATATATTTTATCTTTTATATTTTATTTAAAAGATTTAGTTTTCGAAAATATATTATTTCCGGTTTTCAAAATGTTTCGGATTTTTTAAAAAAACTGTTTTCCGGTTTTATAAAAGATTTTGAAAAAGATATTTTTCCTAAAAACTAGCTAAAGGATTTTATTTATTTATTTCCTAAATTCTAGATTACACGCCTAAGTTTACTGCTACACGTTTATGTAGTTAGTGGATTTAGTGGCTTAAGTTAATTATCCTCCAAGTATTTAATTAAATTAAATAAGATTAATTATTCTCCAAGTTTGCAAAAACCACGTAATATGTTACTACTTCTATGACGTGAAGTAGTGGATTAGTGGATGCTTTACATGACATGGAATAATTAATTTAATTTAATTAATTAATTAAACATCATGGAGAACATGTGATAATGGTCTAAGTTATGGAAATCATGTCTTGTCTTAATGGTCTATAAATCGGCGCCTAATTCATTTGAGTAAAAGTGTGTCTGACTTAGTTAATTTGTCCTAAGTTATCTAAAGTGTCAGTGCCTTTTCTTTAGAGAATTCATACTTACATTAATCGAGTTTTTATTACTCTTCCATTGTTTTACAAAGTGTATTTTTGAGAAAAAGGGTTTGAGTGAACTCTTGTAAGTGTGAGAAAGCTTTGAGTGAAGCAAGAGAAAGAGAAAGAGAAAGAGAAAGAGAAAGAGAAAGGAACTTCTAGTGAAGTTTGAGATAGTTGTTTAAAATCCCTTGTGGTCGAGGTTGTTTCTTCCTACTAGGCCTAGGAAGTTTTTCCTCGTAAAATCTCTCGTGTTCCCATTGTTTGTTCCCAAGTTTACTTTTAATTCCGCAAAAAGTAGTGCTTATTCTCTCACTATAATTCACCCCCCTCTTATAGTGCTCATATTATACAACAATTGGTATCAGAGCGGAAACTCTAATATTCAGGAAACCCTGTTGAGTTCAAGATCTTGAAAAATATGAATACTAGAGAGAAACTGGAAGAAGGGTACTCTACGCAGAGGCCACCAATGTTCAATGGTAAGTTTTACACTTACTGGAAGAACAGAATGGAGATCTTTATCAAAGCCGACAATTACCAGGTATGGAGAGTCATAGAGGTAGGTGATTTTGAAGTCACTACCACTAATGACAAGAATGAGGTAATTCCTAAATCTATATCTGATTTTGATAAAGCTGATTTCGAAAAGATGGAAATTAATGCTCTTGCTATAAAATTGCTTCATTGTGGTCTTGGTCCTCATGAACACAATCGTGTCATGGGATGTAAAACCGCAAAACAAATTTGGGATCTTCTTGAAGTCACTCATGAAGGTACGAGTGAAGTTAAGAGATCAAAAATAGATCTTTTGATGAACCAATATGAACTTTTTCAAATGAAATCAAAAGAGTCTATCCAAGACATGTTTACACGCTTTACTAATATATTAATGAGCTAACATCTCTTGGTAAAGTGATTACATCTGAGGAACAGGTACGAAAGGTCCTAAGGAGCCTTCCTAGGGATCGTTGGATGGCTAAGGTAACTGCCTTACAGGAAACTAAGGACTTTACTAAGTTCAATTTGGAACAACTTGCTGGTTCCCTCATGACTCATGAGTTGCAATTGGACAATGAGAATGGAGACATGTCCAAGCAAAAGTCGATTGCCTTAAAAGCTGATGAAAGTGAAGGCTCAGAAACAGATGAAGAAGAATCTGCTCTCATGGTCCGAAAATTCAAAAGAATGTTTAGGAACATGAAGAAAGGTGATTACAAAGGTAAGAATAAGAAATATTCTAACAAACTTGTTTGTCATAAGTGTGGCAGTTCTGAGCACTTCATCAAGGATTGTCCCCAATGGGAACAAGAAAAAGGCAAAGGAAGGGAACAGAGCAGAGATAGGAAAAAGAATACAAAAACTCCTATACTCGATCTGACATGAAGAAAGCTATGGTTGCTGCATGGGGAGACTCTGACTCTGAGGAAGAAGATGATCCTCAACCAAATGAGGAGACTGCAAACTTCTGTCTTATGGCTCTTGACAATTCCGAATCTGATGAAGAGATTGAATCTCTTGAGGCAAGTCTAGACACCATCAAAACTCGTCTTAATTCTTTAAGTAAAGAAAAATTATTTGAGTTTATTGTTGACGCTGTAAATGATTGCAAAGATGAACCATTAAACTAAAACAATGTCAACATGCTTTAAGTGTAGCAAAGGAACATACCTCTTGGCTTAAAAGTGTTCGATTGATATTGAAAAGAATTTTTCGAATTGTTTGACAAAAATCTTAAATTAAGAGGATTTCGAAAATCTTAAAAATGAGAACTACTTGTTAAGTCTTGAGTTATCACAACTAAAAGAGTTTGTTCCTGAAGTAAGTTCATTTGACATTAAGTCAGTTCCCTTGCAAAGTTTCAAATCTGAAATAAACGAATTGAAAAATCATGTTTCATTTTTGGAAATTGAAAATAAGGAACTTGTAGGGGAACTGCACCAAATGAGAAATGAAAAGAAAATGCTACCTATTCCAAACTGGATTAAGAACCCTCAAACAAAACGAACTGAAGGTCTTGGTTTTAATCACAAAAAGAAATTTGAAAAACCTAAAAAGAGAGTTGATTTACCAAGTGATAAAGTTTGTATGTTTTGTGGGAACACTGGTCATTTTAGGAACTCTTGTCCTAAAAGACTTGGTCGCATCAATGAGAACTTGGAAACAAGTAAAGTAATTTGGAAAAAGAAATCTATTGTTCCTGAAGGAAAGGAACCCAAGAAAGATTGGGTTCCTAACTCTAACAATTAGTTTTCTTGCAGGTTGGAGTGAGGGGGAACAACACATGGTACCTAGACAGTGGTTGTTCTAAGCATATGACTGGAGATAAATCAAGATTTCTCTCACTCTCAGCCTAAATGGTGGAAGTGTGACTTTTGGTGACAACAAGAAAGGTAACATAGTTGCCATGGGCAAAGTTGGTAAGTCATCGTCACATTCCATAGAAAATGTGTTTCTAGTTGATGGATTAAAGCATAACTTGTTAAGTATTTCCCAATTCTGTGATAGAGGGAACTGTGTGAAGTTTAATAGTGAAAAATGTTTGATAGTCAACAATAGCACAAAGGATATCATTTTGGAAGGAACAAGGAAAGGGAACACATATGTTGTGGATCTCAACCTTGTTCCCAAAAACAAATTCACATGCCTTAGTGTTATTGATGATGATTCATTCTTATGGCACAAGCGTCTAGGTCATGCTAGCTTTTCCTTGCTTGACAAACTGCGTTCTAAAGAACTAGTTTTAGGTTTACCCTCTACTAAGTTTCATTTAGATCATGTGTGTGATGCATGCGCAAAAGGCAAGCATGTTAGGTCCTCTTTCAAGTCCAAGAATGTGGTAAGTACCACAAGACCTTTAGAGTTAATACATATGGATTTATGTGGACCTATGAGGATACAAAGGGAGTGGAAAGAAATATGTGTTAGTAATTGTAGATGACTTCTCTAGATTTACTTGGGTTATTTTTCTTTCTAGCAAGGACGAGACTTATGATGAGTTCCTTGTCTTTGCAAAGAAAGTACAAAATTTGAGTGGTCATAAGTTACTTCACCTTAGATCCGACCATGGTAAAGAGTTTGAAAATTTAAGTTCGATGACTTTAGCAGAGACAATGGATTAGATCACAATTTCTCAGCCCCTAGAACACCTCAACAAAATGGTGTTGTTGAAAGGAAGAATAGAACACTAGAAGAGATGGCTAGGACTATGTGATAGCTAGTGGTCTTCCTAAAAACTTTTGGGCAGAAGCTGTGAATACTGCTTGTCACATTATAAATCGAGCCATGGTAAGACCTTTATTAAATAAAACGCCCTATGAGCTGTATTTTGGTAAAAAGCCCAATATTACATATTTCAGAACATTTGGATGTAAATGTTTTGTTCATAATAATGGGAAACAAAATATTGGAAAATTTGATGCTAGAAGTGAAGAAGCTGTATTCTTAGGATATTCTTCTAGTAGCAAGGCTTATAGAGTGTATAATAAAAGGTCTATGTGTGTAGAAGAAAGTGTGCATGTTATTTTTGATGAAACAGATAAATTTGATGCAAGCACACAGGTTGAAGATGACTTCGAAATAGGATTGACAAAAGTCCTAAGTCTTATTGATGAGACTTTGGAAGACGAAGTCATGGGAACAAAGCCAAGGGAACAACATCCTGTTCCTGTTCCCAATGAGGAAGAAGAGGAACTAAGTGATGATGCACTAGTGAATGAATCCACTATTGTTGAACCTGGTTCCCAAGTACAGGAAATGAAGATGATCAAGGAAACCAAGTTTCCATCCAGGATTTCCAACCAAAGCCTTGGAAAACTCATCGTTCCCATCCTGTGGAACTAATAATCAGTGACATAAATAAGGGAACTCAAACGAGATCTCAATTGAAAAACTTTTGTGCTTTTCATGCTTTTCTTTCTATGTTGGAACCTAGGAATCATGAAGAAGCTCTCACTGATGCTGATTGGATCGTAGCAATGCAGGATGAACTTCATCAATTTGAAAGAAACAAAGTTTGGCACCTTGAACCTAACCTAAACATAACAAGGTTATTGGTTTAAAGTGGGTGTTTCGAAACAAATTAGATGAGTTCGGAACTATCATAAGAAACAAGGCCAGGTTAGTTGTGAAAGGATACAATCAACAGGAAGGCATTGATTATGAAGAAACTTTTGCTCCAGTTGCAAGATTGGAAGCAATTAGAATCTTCATAGTTTTGCTGCCTTCATGGGTTTCAAATTGTATCAAATGGATGTAAAATGTGCTTTTCTAAATGGTTATCTTAATGAGGAGGTATTTGTAGAACAACCTCCAGGTTTTGAAAATAAAGAATTTCCTAATCATGTCTTTAAGCTTGACAAAGCTCTTTATGGGTTAAAGCAAGCTCCAAGAGCATGGTATGAAAGACTTTCTAAGTTCCTTCTTGAAAATGAGTTTAAAAGAGGAAAATTGGATCGAACCTTGTTTTTAAAATCAAAAGGAAAACATTTATTAGTTGTTCAAATATATGTTGATGATATTATATTTGGTGCCACTAATGAATCTTTGTGCAAGGACTTTGCTAATCTCATGAGTAAAGAATTTGAAATGAGTATGATGGGTGAGCTCAACTTCTTCTTGGGGTTGCAAATCAAGCAAACAGAAGAAGGAATCTACATCCATCAACAAAAGTACATAAAGGAACTATTGAAAAAGTATGGTTTGGAAGCATCCAAAGTTAATCATACACCTATGGGAATCTCAACCAGATTGGATGAAGATTCTATAGGAATAAGTGTGGATCAAACCAAGTATCGAGGTATGATTGGCTCATTACTATATCTAACTGCAAGTCGTCCTGATATTGCTTTCAGTGTAGGTTATGTGCAAGGTTTCAAGCCAATCCAAAGGAATCTCATCTCACAGCTGTGAAGAGAATCCTAAGATACCTCAAGGGAACAGATGATTTAAGCCTATTCTATTCGAGAGTGATACCTTTGAATTGAAAGGATTTGCGGATGCTGACTATGCAGGAGATCTGGTCAATAGAAGAGTACATCAGGTATGGTTCAGTTCCTTAGTCATAGTTTAGTTTCTTGGAGCACCAAGAAGCAAAACACAGTTGCTTTATCTACAGCAGAGGCTGAATATGTTGCAGCAGCAGCATGTTGTTCCCAAATGCTATGGATAAAACAACAACTACGTGACTATGGAATCTACTTTGAATGTGTTCCCATCTATTGTGATAATACTAGTGCTATTAGTATTTCTAAAGATCCCGTACATCATTCAAGAGTCAAACACATCCATATTAGGCATCACTTTCTGAAAGATAATGTTGAAAGGGTCTTATTAAAATGGAATTCTGTGAGACTGAACGTCAAATTGCAGACTCTTGACAAACCCTTAAATAGAGATAGGTTTGAGAAATTGAGACTTGAACTTGGCTTAATAAATTGAAATGATTGCTACATTATTCCCCTTTGTGTTAATTCTTTGGCATTATGTCTGGATGTGCATTTTGATGTTTTTATTTGCTTAAATACATCACAATTCTTATATGATTATTTCATATGTATAAGTAAAAATGTCTGAAAACTGCTCACCAATGTCCAATAATATTCCCCTTATTGTTCATAGGACAATTCTATGCCTTAAGTGATGACAAAGGATTAAAAGAATTAATGGAGTTCCAAAGTAGCAAAATTTCATTGTTTATTCATTGTTCCCAAACGCTGTTCCCAATTCCCACGTATTAGAGTTATATTTTTTCTTTTCAAAATTCGAAAAACCAAAAATATTCTGTTCAGATTTTATTTCCTAAAAATCTGATTTTTCCTTATATCTCTCAAATTAGTTGAAGATATTTTTTAGAAGATTTTTTTTCTTAAAACGTGTAAATACACGGTTTTATATTATTCTTTCCTTAAACAAAAAAATTTTTTTCCTTCCTTCTCATAAAACCGAAAAATTCTCCACAAAACATGACTACCAAAAACACTTCTCACTCTCTCTCCTCCCACAAAGCCGAAAAACCCTCTCCTTCATCCTCTAAAATTGAATCACCAACACCCATGGATATTTCTCCAAATTCTTCATCAAGAATTCTAAGGAAAAGGAAGAAATAGAAGAATCGGTTGAAATGGAGGTTGAAGAAGCTCATGCAACTAGTGAGGGGGAATCAGATGTTCCCGAGAGAGGAACAACTCGGTTGTTCGAAAAAATTCCACGGCAACTAGGTATGTGCATGGACTTTTTATTGATGTTTCTTGGTGCAAAAGAGTAAACTTTCGTCAATTGCTTAATATGATTAAGTTTCAAGGTTGGGAAAATCTTTTTGTGAAATGTTATGGAAATAGTTTGATTCCTAAATTGATGGACGAATTTTGTGAAAACTTTTCCATGGATGAAGAAGGAAATTGTTCCACCTTGGTGAAAGGAACTCAAATAGATTTTAATGCAAAAACTTTGGGTAAACTGCTTGGTGTTCCCGTGAGAGGAACAGATGTTTATTTCAAGAAACAACGTGGTTCATATCCATTTTCGGACATTTCCTTTGATCAATTGATTGTTAAGTATGGTGTCAAAAGGGTAAACCTTTCTTGATCATAATCTTCTTTCCCCTTATCACAAAATTTTGTTTCACATCCTCAAGAAAGCTTTATTGCCTCGTCTTTCCAAACGTGCTCAAGTTAGCATGTTGGATTTAATTTACATTCATTGTTTAGATCTCAAAAACACATAAACTTTCCCTCTTTAATGATTCAACATTTGAGTCATTGCATTGAAAATGGATTTGTTGTTGGATATCGAGCTTTAGTAACCGAAATTCTACTTAAGTTTAAAGTGAAAATTTCGGGAACTCAGTCCATTGGAGTATCAACGGGAAATATGTTGAATGTGCGTGCCTTGAATAACTTGAATGTTTGTGTTGTGAATGGAGAAGTTATTAAGGGACGTGCTAATCTTGATGATGATGAGGATGATGATGTGATGATGAAGTGGAAGAAGAAGAAGAAGAAGAAGAAAAAGAAGTTGAAGAGAAGAAAATGAAAAGCGAAAAAGAAAAGAAAAGAAAAATCAAAAAGAAAAGAAAATTGAAAAAGAAAAAGAAGAAACTAAGAAGAAAGGGAAGAAGGTGGTTGATGAGGTGGTGAAACCGTGTTGAAAAGCACTAGAGCTAGTCAAAGGGTTCAAAATATGAAAGTGCTTAATTTTCCTTTCTTGATGCCGAAGAAAGTTGTGAGGAAGATGAAGTAAAGGTGATTGATAGGGAAGATTATGAATCTAACCTACCTCCTTCTAGGGAACCGACTCCTGTTCCCATGGAAACCAATCCTCCTTTTCCTCCATCTCCACAAAAATCTGCCTCACCCTCTACCCTAGCACCACAAGATGATCCTATCCCTCCCTCTACCTCAAAACCCTCCTGTTCTGTTCCTAAAGCTAAGAAACAGTGGTGTTCCCATTCTAGAGGAACAACATGTTGTTCCCAAACCTAAGGAACAAACCGCAAACCCCATCCTTCTCAAGCTCCCTCGTCTTCTCAAAATCCTACCATTGGTTCTACATATACTCTAGCTCATGCTAGAAGGTTGGATTCTTTGTTTTCCTTGGTTATGGGTCATTCGGAAGCAATGATGGAGTTTGCTACGGAAGCTAAGGATTTAAATGGGTTGGTAAAAGGGGTTATGAGCAAAGTTGACAAAGCCTTGGATGGACAACAAGAGAATTATGGCTCGGCTTGGTGAACTTTCTTCCATTCAAGCTATGAACTCAGATTGTTGAAGTTGGAAGACATTGTGCTCAAGGGAAATGATACATTGGCCGAAAATCATCAAGAAGTGATGGCAAAGCTTCATGATGTGGTGGAAGAAGTAGAACAACCTCCCTCTCCTAAATCATAAACTTTTCTCGTTTAGCTTTTTATTTTGTGTGGGAACATGAACTTTGTTTAAATTTGTCTTTTCTATCCTTCTCCTTTAATCATGCTACAATGGAACTTATTGGTTTGCTTAATTCTAAGTTTGATCTTTTTGCATGTGTGCGTCTAAATGAATGGCTAATATTCTTGGATTGCGGTTTTTGAGAGTTGAATGCTTTATTTGCTTATACTAACCAACTTATTTCTTACAAGTTTGGTGGTGTGATGTGTTTAGTGAATAATATTCATCTTTTTGAAATCGTGGACTATGTTTTTGAAGATGCCAAAGGGGGAAAGATAAGGCAAATCAGAGAATAATAATTTTTTTTGTCATGAATTATGTTCTCATATTTCGACTTTACAAAATAAAATAACGAGTCTATAATACTTAATTTAACTTGGTTACATACTTTGTTAAAATTATTTTTATATGACTTATATGTATTATTTTTAGTATATGCCTTTTGTTGCCATCTTCAAAAAGGGGGAAATTGTTGACCCTTGAGTTTTGAAGATGACCTAACCACAAAAGACATAGTATATTTTATTTATGTTGATTGCAAGGTAATTCATGCTCGAGCTAAGAGAATACTTGATTGAAGATTAAAGCGGAGAATTAATCAAGATCGAAGTAAAGATGTTCGAGAAATGAAGAATCAAGCATGGAATGAAGATTAGAATACATTAGGGTATTTATTAATCTTCTTGTTAAGGTTGAGTAAAGATTTATTAAGTTCGTGGTGAATTCTCAAAGGAACTTGGTTCTGTTCCCATGAAAGGAACAGACCTGGCACTATAGGAATAAGGCTTAGGAACAAGACTTAACAAGACTTTAAAACTAATTTAGGAACTTCTAAGTGACTAATATTGTGCGCCTAAGATAATTGTGTGCCCAATATAGTTGTTAGAGTTTTTAGGGATATTTTGACTAAGATCCATATTTTAGGAAGTTAGTTTAAGTTTGTTAGGAAAAGATTTTAAAAGATTTTCTGATTTTAAAATAACTGATTTTCAAATATTATCTTTTTAAAATATATATTTTATCTTTTATATTTTATTTAAAAGATTTAGTTTTCGAAAATATACTGTTTTCCGGTTTTATAAAAGATTTTGAAAAAGATATTTTTCCTAAAAACTAGCTAAAGGATTTTATTTATTTATTTCCTAAATTATAGATTACACGCCTAAGATTTACTGCTACACGTTTATGTAGTTAGTGGATTTAGCGGCTTAAGTTAATTATCCTCCAAGTATTTAATTAAATTAAATAAGATTAATTATTCTCCAAGTTTGCAGAAACCACGTAATATGTTACTGCTTCTATGAAGTGAAGTAGTGGATTAGTGGATGCTTTACATGACATGGAATAATTAATTTAATTTAATTAATTAATTAAACATCATGGAGAACATGTGATAATGGTCTAAGTTAGTGGAAATCATGTCTTGTCTTAATGGTCTATAAATAGGCGCCTAATTCATTTGAGTAAAAGTGTGTCTGACTTAGTTAATTTGTCCTAAGTTATCTAAAGTGTCAGTGCCTTTTCTTTAGAGAATTCATACTTACATTAATCGAGTTTATTACTCTTCCATTGTTTTACAAAGTGTATTTTTGAGAAAAAGGGTTTGAGTGAACTCTTGTAAGTGTGAGAAAGCTTTGAGTGAAGCAAGAGAAAGAGAAAGAGAAAGAAACTTCTAGTGAAGTTTGAGAGAAAACGTCAGTTGTTGGGAACTGTCGTTGGGAACTTGAGTTGAGTGACTTAAGTTGAGAATCGAGAGAAAAGTAATAGGTTGTAATCAGAGTTGTTCTGGCCTATTATAGTGGAAAGTTGTTTAAAATCCCTTGTGGTCGAGGTTGTTTCCTCCTACTAGGCCTAGGAAGTTTTTCCTCGTAAAATCTCTCGTGTTCCCATTGTTTGTTCCCAAGTTTACTTTTAATTCCGTAAAAAGTAGTGCTTATTCTCTCACTATAATTCACCCCCCCTCTTATAGTGCTCATATTATACAACACTTGATATATGCAGGTACATGAAGGCTTAGAGTCGGGGTATGGGCGGAGAGCAACGTTCACTAGTTTTGCGTAAATATAGTTATAATAGTTCTGTTCTGGTGCATTTCTTATATATAATCAATATTTTAAGACTTAGGGTTGTAAATATTAATCCACCTAAATCTTTATTCGGTTGGGTTGTAATAGTTTAAAGTAAGCTTTAATTTAATTTTGGTGCAGGTAGTTCTTCCTTAGCGATTATTCTAGTAATAATCGTGGAATAACACGTTTGGATTTCGAGTAGTTATATAGGAATTTCGTTGTATATGAAATGGGTGGAGTTGTTGGGAATTTGGATTTTGGATTGCTGATTTGTTGAAACATGTTTAAAATTCGGACGTCAGTCCTAAATTAAATTTTAGGCAGTCCATTTTTCAAACGGAACTCTGCCGAATTTTCTATAGAATTTTAATATTATTTAATTGAATTAATCACTCGAAATTCAGGGGTGATTTCAATTCTTAGTATTTAAAGATAATTTTGACTTGTATTAAGTGTTTGATCGATCCTACGTGAAAGTTAATGGCATGTTGAGAGTATGCTAGTGAGATAGTTTATGTGCAAGTTTGATACTATATAGTTATTATCTTTCGTACTTTAATAATAGATAGTTGGCTAAACATGTAAAGTTAATGAGCTAAAGTAAGTGGTAGGATTTTCGCTACGAGTTTAAGAATTGTTTCAAGTTTCGAGGACGAAACTTTTTTTAAAGGGTGGTTGATTGTAACACCCCAATTTTTGAAACAATTCATTATTTATTTTATTAAGTATATTACATATTTTAGTTTATTTAATAATTAAATTCAATTATCTTTAGGAATTATTTTGTAAATAATATATATGCTTATAGTGGGACAAGTTTAGTAAGTAATTTAACTAATAATAGTAATAAGAGAAAATATACTCACATATATGTAAGAAGGGGAAAAAGGGAAAAATATAACAAGAAAATAAAAAAAGAAAGAAAAATAATAATAATAAGAAAACATACAAAAGAACGACATTCAAAACGGTGTTCACCATCGTTCACCATCTTCACCCTCTTCACCATCTTCACCATCTTCTTCTCTCAAAATCTTTAACATTCTTCCTTCATCACACAACCACCACCGTTGCCGACGACACAACCACAACCGCCACTAGAGGTGACACCATAGAAGTACGCGGGGAAGGGAGAGCAAAGGGGGTCGTCGTTGCTGTAATTTGGAGCATTTAGTGCTCGAATTAGGGGCATTTGCAAGTTATTTTTCATCCCCAATCTTCTATATTAGTGGGTAAGATGAATTCCTCAACTAATTTAAGTTTTCTTTTAAAATTATGAAGTTAGGGTTTTTAGATTGAAATTGAATTGGGGTTTTTGATTTTTAGAGTTTGGGTGTGGAATTTATTGATTTGAATGTTCATTCATGAGTTTCATAGTTAGATTAGAATAGTAGGAAGCTTGTTAACGTTCAAGTGAATATAGTGTGCTGTAATTCGTAGAATTACGAGTTCAGGTTCGTATTTTGCGTTTCTAGGCAATTTACAGGCATTTTTAGCAAAAATACTATTTCACAAAAGTTGTTCGTATTGAAATTTTACTCAAGATAGGCTCAAGAAACGTTTGATTTGGACTTCGTAGGAGAAAGTTATGCTCATATTAAGTTTCTATTCAAATTTCATATTTTATATAATTGATTTTAAAACTCTACTTTTTCATGTAATTGTTTCAAAATGAACTTTTGAGTTACCATATGAACACATGATTCTTTAATGTTGATTTTATATAAAGTAAGATGATTTTGATTAATTTGGTAAGGGTTTTAGTTAGACGGTTTAAGTTAGACGGTTTGACTTAGACGTTAGAACATGAAAGTCATTTATATGGTAAAAGAACATGATATGTTTGTTTGATATTTTATGTGAAATTAGAAAAGGTTGATGGCTTTGTGAACTAGAGTTAGTTGTATCCAAGTCTTTTGCTTACGAAGTACACACATTTATATTGTAGATTCCGGTTTCATTGAGGAGCCGTATTGACTGAGCTAGTTGGTTTGATATAGTTTAAAAGGTAAGATTCATTACTCAAATCTTTAATAGTTCAAGAAAGGTCTACAAAAGATAAGATTTCAACTACAACTTTCATATTTACGAGAAACGATTATAAAGGTATGTATCTCTCTTGAGTTGAGATTGGTTTGAATAGGAGGATGTTCCTCCTAATACAGATAGTTTATTTTCAAACCTTGAATTATAGAATAGTTACAGAAAAGATTTATGGAAAGTTTTATATTTTCAAACTGGTTGGGATTGCCTTTATTGTGTCTCAAGGAATTGGAACCTTGTCGGGATCGTGTCGACATTACAGAATAGTTGGGGGTACGTTGATCAGTACCTCAAACTTAGATCTTCGCTACGGTTTGACTGTTTGTGGAGTGTGCACACTAGGGGTCTTTGTCTAATAGTTACCCGGAGGGCCTAGCTAGTCCAATGGGAAATAAAGTTCGTTCCATTCCGTAGATTTATGATTCTAAGATTCTGAAAGAAACTGTTTTAGCAGAGAAAATAGAAAAGTATTTGGTTTGGAAAAGAAATGAAGAAAAATGTTTTACAATGTTTTATTTAGTATTGGGGTTGCAAAATTGAATGATTTGTAGCATATAATTTATGCATCCTACCTGCACATGTATTTGGCTTTACAGTATTGAATCTTGCTCAGCCTGTTTGGCTGATACTACATGCTTGATATATGCAGGTACATGAAGGCTTAGAGTCGGGGTATGGGCGGAGAGCAACATCCACTATTTTTGCGTAAATATAGTTATAATAGTTCTGTTTTGGTGCATTTCTTATATATAATCAATATTTTGAGACTTAGGGTTGTAAATATTAATCCACCTAAATCTTTATTCGGTTGGGTTGTAATAGTTTAAAATAAGCTTTAATTTAGTTTTGGTGCAAGTAGTTCTTCCTTAGCGATTATTCTCGTAATAATCGTAGAATAACACGTTTGGATTTCGAGTAGTTATACAGGAATTTCGTTGTATTTGAAATGGGTAGAGTTGTTGGGAATTTGGATTTTGGATTGCTGATTTGTTGAAACAGGTTTAAAATTCGGATGCCAGTCCTAAATTAAATTTTAGGCAGTCCATTTTTCAAACGGAACTCTGCCGAATTTTCTATAGAATTTTAATATTATTTAATTGAATTAATCACTCGAAATTCAGAAGTGTTATAATGATGGCTGAGAGGAGAAAGGGAAACTTAGGGTTTCTGAAATTTCTCCTCTTATTTAATTGAATTAATCACTCGAAATTCAAGGTTGCATTATATTGGTGGGCCATATCTCACAGGCTTAAGTTCCTTTTCCGATGCTAAGTATGAGCAATTGTGTTTAATTAAGGTTATGAATTTTCGGGGCGTTACAACTACAATAACATTACATCCTTTACTTTTTATTTAGTTGGATTAGATTTTTGAATACTTATCTTTTAGTGCAAACCCTAGATTCACTTAATTATAATATATACCCCATGTCACTCAAAAAATTCTCACGTAATTCACCTCCTTCATCTCTTTGGTAAGTTCCAAATTCAGATATGAATTTCCCATCAATGTTATTATTCGAGGTTCAAAAAAAAAAGGGAACCAAAATCTTGTGTGCGTGTGATGTCGGGGCTTCGCCGGAGCTGCGGCTAACCACCATACCCAATCTTCTTTATCCTTTCCTTCTTTCTTCTTCCCACCGGTTTCTTCTTCATTTACCTTTCTCTATTCCTATGCCGTGTGCAAAGTATAGGAAAAGTCCCTGACTTTCTTAATCAAGTTCTTGTTTGATTTTTCTTTTTGAAAGAAAAAAAATGATTTCGTCCTTAGTGTAGTAAGTAGGAACATGTTGTATGTCCTTGTATGAAGTATGAGGAATTCCTACGCTGAGTCACCTTTTTTACAAAAACAAATAATTAAATTTCTAAAGTTTTCTTATACTCTTTAATCTTGCAAATAATCTGATTCACTCCATATTTGACTATTTGACTTCAGTAAATAAACATTTTCCTAAAGTTTTGAACTTCAGTTTATTTTTGGGATGATATATTTTGAGTGACTAACTTTAGCTAATATTATTTGTTGTAGACGGAAACTCCGTAGAAGGCGATTTTTAGTTGAGATTGCTATACTTGGAACACGTTCAAGGTAATTCACAATGTCCATCAACAATTAGAATCCCGTTAGGAATTTTATGGGCTATATGTAATACATGTAGTTATGTGATTATATATTTATGTTAGATGTATATTATGTGACATGAATAATATTAGTACTTGTTATGACTAAAATTATTATTGTTAATTATTATAGTACTACTATCCCTGCATATAATACATATGTATCTACTAGTGTTTTTGTTATTATTTTTGGATTTATAATGTACAAACGTAACCATCATTAAAAATTATACAAATGTTGATAATGTAACTTAATGGGTACAACTAGTGAGTTAATGATATTACGAACGATATTATAAGTTGATATTGTGACTCTATGAGGCTCTAATGATGGATGTATTGGTTACTATGAATTATGGACGTTAACTATTATAATTCTATAAAGTGGTTAACTTGTGAAAAAATATTTATTGAACTGAAGATGTTCGTGTTAATGTTAATGTGATGTTTGATGTGTCATAACTTTTAATATTTATTAATCACGTAAAATGGAAATATTATTGAGGGAATTAACCTGTGGACTTGGATCCTCCATAGGTGACGAACAATACTTGATTTTATTCTGTTACAACTCTTTATTGTCTTCATCCTAATACTATTGGTCCGCGTTGTGGAAACCCATTAGATTAGTGAGGGTTGTGCACACTAGGTGTGCACTCTTTATTCTCTAAGTTCCAAAATTATGCAACATCAACTTTTCACTATTTTTTAATTCTACACATCCACCTCGTACTTATTTCAATTCTATACTATATTACTTAGTTTATCTTTAAACTCACTCCACATTACTTTAATATTATTTTATGCATTCCATTTTATTTTTTTTAAAGTTTTAAATAACATCATATTATGAAAAATTAATAATTTAAACATTAAATACTGAGTTAAATAAAATTATATAAGTGATAATTTAATATTTTAAAATGGCATCAATATTATACTTTTTCGCTACCATTAGCTTAGTGAGGGGTGTGCACACTAGGGAGTATTAATATAATTAATGAATGGGAGTATTATTGGATTAATTGAGTTGTTTGATCAAATATTTAATCCTAAGATAAAAATGAAAATTTTGTGTATTTTAAGATATTTATGTTGGTTGTCTTATTTTGTGAATCTCAACAAGAAATAATTTATTAATACTTAAAGTGAATAGCAATAAGTTTTAGACTCGTGCACGTCTGAAGTGTTGAACTAGTATGATTTGGAGTACATGGTGGTAGCCCATGACTTTTCTTGGGACCGGATTGATCATCGTGTTCTATTTCTATTTAATTAGTACCTAGATATCGTTGGTCGCGAGAGTACGGAGTCACGCACATACTTCATCTTATAAATTTAAGAAATGGTTTGGTTTGGACAACTCTATCCATTGCCTATTCAATCTAATTATAATTAATCTATTGGTTGTGGACTCAAGTTCAGTATAGACAATCTGTCATTTTGTTATATTATTATTTATCTTTGAGTTGATGTTTATTAGTATCATGTTAGGTTTTATATTTTAATTATTATTAGTACTCAGCTTTGCTGATTGAGTGCTTTTCTGTGTGTCGATCATGGTCGTACCTTATTGATCATGTAATGACCCATTTAGTGAGCGTCATATACGATAAATAAACCATCAACCAATTCAGGTACGAAGATGATGATTTGGGTGTCTGGGAACAGAGGAGCGCTTGTGTTTAGAGATTTCATACTTTAAATAATTTTGGTTTAATATGTTGTGTTGACTTTTAAGTTGGTTTAACTTTTGGTTTGGTTTGGGACTTGACTTTATGGTTGACTAAGTTATTTACGTTTTCAAAGTTAATTATTATTTTCCTCTACAAAATTCTGAATAAGCCGATATGTTATCAAACGGGCGACAATAATTTGATAATTCTCTAAGTTTTATGTGAAAAAGATATTTTGGAATATAGAGAATTGTCGGGGTGTTACACCTAAGAATTTCCCTTCCGAGAAGCATGAACATAATGGAGGGCTCACTTCCAAATCTAAGGCAAAGGATATTAGAGTGGTCTTTTTCTTTAGTGGAACATCTCTCAATTTATCATCATCAATTATCTTGGTTTCCTCCCAATATTGCCAACTTTTCTAGTTAGCAACATTGACCTCAACTCAAGTAGCTTATATTTCTTTGTAGGTGTCTAGATTCTTACCAATCTCGAACTACTACATCCATTTTTTTTCTTGTTTGTTAGTAATTAATAAATCCTCATGTGTAGCTGCGAAAAGATAAATGACAATGTCTTTTCACACTATTTGGTACATTGGGTCTCTTTGATGTATAATATTGTTATGTGTAACTACCTCATCTTCTGTCATTGTTAACCCATTATGATCTTCATTTTCAGAATTTGAGTAGTACCACATCTCCTCATCCTCATCCTCATCCTCACCTTCACCTTCATCCTCACGGAAATGGTTCATTTGTTCTTATATAAGAACTAGCTAATCCATACTTGGATGACGTTTTTGTTGCCTTGATGTGGGGATTTGTTCACCTTCCCGTTGGAGTTCTTGAAGTAAAAGTAGCTCATCCTCTTCAATTTGCATCTCGTCCCCTATTCCATTCACTAACAACCAGAACTCAAATGCTTCATCCATTAAATTGTGAAGTGTGTGCAAGTGTACTAATTTTCTAATGTGAACTATAAGCTAATGGTAGTGAATAGTATAATAGAACTTATATTGGAATTTTTGTGAAAATGTGAAATTCTAATGGTTCACTAGTAGAATAAATGCTATTTGCTGCGCTGATATTGCTGCGGTTTGACCTATACGCAGCAATATAACACGCAAAAAGAAAAAAAAAATTGAAAATGACAATATTGCTGCGGTTTCCCGCCAAAAACCGCAGCAATATTATTCAACGGACAAATTTTGAAAAACATGTGGGGGCCCATAGCAGCAAATATTGCTGCGGTTTCCACGTGGAAACCGCAGCAATATATTAAAAAATAATTTTTTAATATATTGCTGGCAAGCAAAAAAAAAAAAAGGAGGCGGGTTTTGTTAAATTAGGGTTTCACTTTTCCTCTACCCAATATCACGCCTCTCTTACCCAACATCTTCTCTCTCTCCTCTTCCAGTATTACGCCTCTCCATCTTCTCTCTTCCTCTCTCTCCTCTCGCTTCCTCTCTCTTCCTCTCTCTTTTTTCTCCTCGTTTTCGCCCAGCAGTATCACGCCTCTCGTTTTCCTTCTCTCTCTCCTCTCGTTTTCGATCACATTTTGCCGGAAAAACCGACGTCCAAAAACCCTCCATAAGTTACGATTTCTCCGTCGTTCGTCTGGAGTCTATCGTCGGCGTCGTTAGTCTGCACCAGATCGTTCGTCGTCGTTCGTCTCTCCACCGCCAGCGTTCGTCTCCACCACCGGCCCGTCGTTCGAATCATTCCTCTCGTGATTTCTCCGTCGTTCAAGATCTACTGATTTTTTCGGTTTCTTCTTTAATTTTTAATTTTTTTTTAATTCTCTGTATTTTCGTTCAAGATCTAATTTTGTATTCTAGTTCAAGATCTTTGTATATCTATTTTTTCCTTTTAGTTTTTAAATTTTTCCTTATTAATATTCTGTTTTCATTTTTTATATATTTTGTACCTTAGGGTTTGTAAAATTATTATTTTTGTTAAATATATGACAGTTTAGATTAATTAATTTTGTGTTGTTATTGTACTATAATAGTCTTCTTAGATTTAAAAATGTTTATAGTATAACTACCAAAAATTTAACTTTGAGTAATGAAAAAAAATTTTTTTTTACCTGCCTGGTATATTGCTGCGGTTTTGAGAAAAAACCGCAGCAATATACCTGTATTTTAATATTAAAAAAAACCTGTTGTACAAAAAAAATTAAAATATTGCTGCGGTTTGGCCTAAAAAACCGCAGCAATATTGGTATATATTGTTGCGGTTTAAAACCGCAGCAATATAATTAATACATATTGCTGCGCCCTTAATTGCTGCGCGCCCCAAACTGCAGCAATAGGGCACTTTTTAACCGCAGCAAGTAGCATTTATTCTACTAGTGGTTCTCTCAAGTCCCTTTTGCTTAAATAGTGGCTTGAAAAAAAGGGAGCCACATGTTTGGATGATTTTTTTTCTAAAGTGTGTGGTTGTGTGCTAATGGTAGCGAAAAGTATACTATTGATACTAGTTTAAAATATTAAATTATCAATTATATAATTTTAAAAAACTAATATGAACCCGGTGCACACTAATTAGTGTGCACCCGATCCATATCACGTGAGTTTATTATAGTGTATATTGATATGATATAGTGTATGTTAAAATGATATAGTGTATGTTAAAATGATATAGTGTATATTAAAATGATATAGTGTATGTTACAGTGATATAGTGTATGTTAAAATGATATAGTGTATATTAAAATGATATAGTGTATGTTACCGTGATATAGTGTATGTTAAAGTGATATAGTGTATGTTAAAGTGATATAGTGTATGTTATAATGATATAGTGTATGTTAAAATGATGTAGTGTATGTTAAAGTGATATAATGTGTGTTAAAATGATATAGTGTATGTTACAATGATATAGTGTATGTTAAAGTGATATAGTGTATATTAAAGTGATATAGGGTGTGTCAAAGTGATATAGTGTGTGTTAAAATGATATAGTGTATGTTACAATGATATAGTGTATGTTAAAATGATATAGTGTATGTTAAAGTGATATAGGGTGTGTTAAAGTGATATAGTGTATGTTATAATGATATACTGTTTGTTAAAATGATATAGTGTATGTTAAAGTGATATAACGGGTCACGTGCCTGGGCCTGGTCCACACTATTTTTAGTGTGAACCGGGTCCACGCAAGTCGGATTGTATATAATTTTATTTAACTCAGTATTTACTGTTTAAATTATTAATTTTTCATAATATAATGTTATTTAAAACTTTAAAAAAATAAAAAAGAATGCATAAAATAATATTAAAGTAATATGGAGTGAGTTTAGAGATAAACTAAGTAATATAGTATAAAATTGAAATAAGTACGAGGTGGATGTGTAGAATTAAAAAGTAGTGAAAAGTTGATGTTGCATAATTTTGGAACTTAGAGAATGAAGGAACACACCCTAAACTCATATCAAACTTGAAACTTTTTTTTTTTTTGCGAGCTATTTTATATTAGAAATGCCTCCTCTCTCCTTCTTTTTCTCTCTTCTCTCTCCTCTTCCACAAAATCATAATTTTCAACCTAGGGGCTACCACCACCCTTTTAGGCGATGGTAAGCCCCCTTTCTCCTTTTACTAGTTTCTTATGTTTATATTTCTAATAAACTTCAGTCTCTATTTAATTGAGAGTTTTTCTGTAATACTCCGTATTTTAGGAGTTATTTCGTATTAATTAAGAAAATATAAAGAGGTTAAAAAAAAGGTATTTGAGTATCATTTACGAAATAATAGGAATAAAAAAATGATAATATGAGTTGGTTTAGTAAATTTCAGAGTTTCTAAAAGGTTAAACCGAATTTACATGACCTAAGGTTGAAGGGGTGTATAAAAGGGAAAAGAAGAAGGGGAAAAAATCAGAAAAACAAAATAAACCCTAACTTTCACTCTCTTCCCTTCTCAGCCGTCATCTTCTCTATCTCAATTTCTCTCTCCTCTCTCAATCTCTCGCTGTTCTTCCTCTCCCAGCTTTTCTCTCTCTCTCGTCGCCTCCCCTGAACTCCTTCAACGGTTCGAGGCTGTGCGAGCCACGAGAGTGTCGTGTGCGAAGGAGTTGGTGCGAGCAAGGGTGATTTTGGGCGTGAGTGTTCGAGGGTTGTGCGAGACGGTGCTGCGAACGAGGGTGTCGAAGGTTCGTGCGAGCAGTTTAGAGTTATGCGAGAGGGCTGGTGCGAGTGTATACGGTGGTGCGAAGCAGCGACGCGAGTGCTGGGTGTCGGTGTAGGCGCGAGGCTGCTGTTGTTGCGCGACGAATCGGGGGTCGTGCGAGTGTGGTTGCACGACGAATCTGGGTCGTGCGAGTGGGGTTGTGCGACGAAACTCAAAAGGGTGAACGAGGGAGTCGAGCGTGCGAAGTCGCGAGGTTGGTGCGACGAATTCGGTACTGCGCGCGGGAGTGGTGCGCGTCTGTGGTGTGGTGTTTCGGTTCCGGAGGTCGGTCGCCGGAGTTCTTTTGCCGGCGAGATTTAGCGTTATAACCTATTATGTACTTAACATATTATATCAGTTTTATTAGTTTAGTATTATATTTACTGTTTTCGTAATTACATTAAGTTGTAATTAGTTAATTAGTAAGTAAAGTTGTTTAGTACTTAATTAGGCTGTTTAATTAGTTAATTTAGTATTCTGTTTTTAAGTTAAGAATCTGGTTTAGGCTTGTAATTGAATAAGATGGGACGTAGAAAAAGTGTAATACTGTTATTGGTTAAAGTTACTATCTTATTATGCGTGATCTGATTTGTGGGACATACAACTTTTGGACATAAGACCTAACTTTTGGACATAAGACCTAACTTTTGGACGTAAGACTTGACTTTTTGGACTAAGACGTGGTTGGACTTATGACTTAATCGGTTTGGTAAAATAGTGGACTAATGACACTAACTAAGTTTAGTTTGCTCACTATCTTTGACTCTTAAAAGACGCTAAATCCACTAGAATAGAAAAGTAACGAAAGTTCATGAACAAGGTGTTAGCTATCGTTCAATTCGAATCATTAGATCGTTATAGTCTTAGTACGTAGTAGTTGTTAGTGTTATCAAGGACGTAGCACTAAACCTTTTATTTAACGCTTTAGGTCCCAATTTCATAAGCGGCACGTTCAATTAAGGCAGCGAAAATTCTCCGCTACAAGGTACGTACGCCTACCAGTTTAATTCCAAGTTTTAGTATCATGATTAGGTTGCAATTCATTTTATTGGAACCTAGAAGCATGATAGGGAACATTTGATTGTGATTGTTTGGTTAGACTTTGTAACGTGAAATCGATTATGTTGCATTGAGATGCGAAGTTCTATCGTAGTGTAAATATAGCATTATTAATCTGATCATAGTGTAACAAGAGTGTTACAAGAGATAAGATTGACATTGTAATTAAGAGAACTGTAAATGACTCTTTGGGTTATGAAAAGAATAACAGTAGTAAAAGGAATTATGGCAATAACTTGTAGTGGACTCCCTACAAGTGATGAACAATGGGGGGAGTGTGGGACTTGTCCTACACTCCTACGCAGGCCTACTGTGACGACAGTAGTGTCCTTATATTTTGATAACTCAAGTAGGCGGAAGGTTCCGTTCGATCTTGGGGGTATGCATACTAAGGTGATGGGTGTGAGACGGAACAAAACCGTATTTGCATTTCATCTAATAGACCAAGTTGTCTATTAAGGATTCAGTAGCCCGTATGATTCTAGTAAGATGACGGTGCCCGTTCGATGCCAAATAAATAAAGAAAGTTAAAGGATGTAATAATGTAGTATCATGCTAAGATTGTTAATGTGTGCATCATTTATGTTCATATATTCAATGGTTCATTACGTACTCAGCATAGCTGATCTGTGTGTTATTATGTGTTTGTTGACCTGTGATGAACCATTGACTTCAATGGGGAGCAGACTAGGTGCTGGTGCTGCTGCATGATATCAAGCATACGGGGGCTAGTCTGTAGTTTGAAGTTAAGCATTTTGGATTAAGTATTATGAATTTTATAGAACTTTTAATGGTTTGAGTTTGAATAAAAGGGGTCATCTATGATTCCCGAGTTGTATTTACATTTTCTATTCCGCTGCAATTTGTTTTGAGACAATAATTTGAGTTACCTTTTCTAATTATGCCTTGCGTTCCATCGCGGCGGTAACACTCCCAAAGTCGATGCGACGTAGCTGTAGACGTGTATGGATTTTGGCGGTGTTACAAAACTGGTATCAGAGCCAGAAGCTCCTATTTTCAAAGACGTTTTAAAACGATTTCAAAACGGGTAGTATGGTATAGGAGCATATAGATCATGTTCATGTGCATTAAGTCATAGGAATGATTTCAGTTGCAATTTCGTTTAGTGTCTTGAACTCGTATGTGTTGTTATGTAATTGAAATTGTGAAAGATTCTTGAAATCTTCAAATATGACTAGATTAAGAGAGTGTACAAGGATAGGTCTAAATTGATGTTAGACTCAAAACTTATTTTAGTATAAAATTATTTTATTGATCGAAAGATCTTGATCTTACATGTGAATTTCAAAGTTAAAAATAGCTCCTAAACATGTTATATAAATATTTTAAACCCTATTATATACAAAAGCTTAGACTATTTATTTTTTTATTTTCGCAGATGGTTCACGACATAGGTTGTAGAGATTATTTGATGAAACAACAGTAGGCGAGGATTGGGATGTTTAGGTTTTTAAGATGAAGGCTGCCATGGATTATAGAATCATGCAAGGGGAGCAGTGGTTACGGTCTGAGTGCTCTATGATACACTGCTTCGATATGTCCCAGACATAGAGCCTTATAGATTCGTTCATCGTAGGTATGGAGATATGTGGACGCAGAGGGGAATTTCAATAGGAGAAAGCATACCTACGGATACCAAAACCTTCCTTCTAAAAAACATTTCCTAACTGACCTCAAATACTGCGAGAATGAGTGAAGGATTCGTGAAACGAGAGGTCAAAACCCTTCTACTTCATCTGTGGGGGAAGGTTCGGGAACTAGGGCCGTAGATGGGAGTTCTGAGAACCCAAGGGTCAAACCTGAACCACCATCGTCACCTGTTGCAAAGAGGCCAAGATACCAACCGTTTGAGGACGAGTTAGTACCTGATGCCTATCAAAACCTTAGAACCGTCACCTACGTCTCTGATGATGAGAGGAACAATAGGACCTTTATTGTAGTAGTTGACGGGGATCAGGCTGCACCAGTGTTAGGTGGGGAAAATGAGGATGATGAACCACCCCCACTAGAAGATATACCTGTTGAGGAAGAAGAACCTGCTGAGAACGAAGACCCTGTTGAGGAAAAGGAACCTGTTGAGGAAGAAGAACCTGTTGAGGAAGAAAATCCTGTTGAGGAAGAGGATCCCATTGAGGAAGAGGGTCCTATCGAGGAAGAAGACCCCATGGAAGACCAAGGACCCCTACTGGATGATATACCCATTGAGGACGACGAGCCTAATGCAGAAGAGATTGACATTGATGAGGTGATAGAGGATTCTGAATCAGAGGATGAAGCTCGCCGCCATAGTCCATTTCCTTTGTCATATATTTAGGATTAGGATTTTGTTTTATTTCGTCTTTATTCATTTGTTTATTCAGTTTAATAAGGCTTGCATGCCGATTAGTGAGTAGCATTACTTGGTATTTATTATATATATGGTATTTCTTTACAAACATTACATTTCCATTTTCAATAATAGTACATGTGTTATCTTTTTTTGATTGTGGCATCTTATTTAAGATGATTGTAGTGCAAGTCAGTACAGACTTAGTAAGTGTTCGCAATAAATGGTTATATGACAATGTGTAATCGTTAAATGAGTTAAAAATTATGTGTAAGTCACTGAAATAGCTATTATGTTAATTTCAGCGCAGAATGGTTCGATCGGGAGGCACCTCTGAAACCTCTCTCAATATCGAGCAATCGATACGTGACTTGGTACAAATCACTGCCAACCTAGCCCAAGGTCACAACCGTGATGGGGATCTATCTGAGAAGTTCCCGTAGAAACCCGCATGTACTGAACAGGAAAGGGGGACCTGAGGAATTAGAGAACTGGATTGGGGAATTCGACAAACTTTTCTTCACCCTATCCTTCCCTGATGAGAAAATCGTGCCCTTTGCTAGCTACTACTGCAGGGAGATGCTCATTTCTGGTGGACCCAAGCTAAGGACAACCTCCTGAGTCAACCTGGTTTTGGGTGGGAGACCTTCAAAAAGGCCTGAGAGACAAATATTACCCTCCATATCTTAAGAAACAAAAGCTCAGGAATTTATGATGCTAGAGCGGGACCATGTCTGTGGAGGAGTATTACCGGAAGTTCATTGAGTGATGAGATTTGCCCGGAGATTTCCCCTACTGAGGAGCCTAAAGCCTCACGTTTCGAGCTAGGACTTACCCTTGACCTGCAAGGAAGACTGGGGGAGATACATTTACCTCTCTAGATCACGTGTTTGGCAAAGCTGCTCATCTTTATGCCATCAGGAAGAGGGAGGAAGGGGGTAAGCTTGGTGAGAAACGCAAAGATAATCCAAACCCCGAGGGCCAGAAGTTCGAGAAAAAGCATAATGGGAACCAAAACCATCAAAACCCTCAAAGGAATTTTGGTAAGGGACCCAATAACAACTCTAATCCCAACAACAATAACCGCAATAACAACACCAATAACCGCAGACCTGAGCGTGTGTATAGGTGTAGAAAGTGCCCTAACAACCATCCTGGTAAAGACTGTGAGGGTAACAAGGTCGAATGTCGAGAATGCGGGAAAATGGGACATAGAGCATATGAGTGCTATTCAAAGAACAAACTGAACCCCAATGGCCAAAAGAAGGGGAATTATGGGGACAAGCCCCGAAATGGGAACGGAAACGGGAATGGAAATGGGGGAAGTGCTTACAATGGGAATTCTAACTATTCCAAGCCTGCGACCAACACCAACAATCAGATCTCTAATGGGAACAATGCAACCAATTCCCAAGATAAGGGTAAAGGGAAGCTGTACATGATGACGACTAGAGAAGAAGAGGCTCGTAGAGATGTTGTCACGGGTACATTTTCTATCAACTCCACTCCTGTTAAAGTATTATTTGATTCTGGAGCATCATTGTCATTTATTGCCCATGCAACTGTTAGAACTTTAGCATTGGTCGAGTCTGAGTCGATTTCTATGCCTATAGTCATTCCATCCGGGGAGACTGTTAACTGCTCTAAAAGATTTCTAAAAGTGCCATTGAAAATAGGTGAGGGTTTCTTTCCTTCTGATCTGATAGAGTTTAACTTATCGAACCTAGACATTATTTTGGGGATGGATTGGCTTGGGAAGTACATGGCTAAGATAGATTGCGATGCGCAGAAAGTGGAATTGAGGGACCCTTCGGGAAAAAGAGTGTCATATAGGAGAATACCTCGAGAACCCGGGATTAAGGTGATCAATGATTTACAACTTAAAAACTATGTAGAGGATGGCCCCTATTTATGTGTTCGGTGAGAAGAGTTGAGGATGATCCGTTGAGGCCTGAAGATGTGCCCATAGTCCGAGAGTTCCAGGATGTTTTTCCTGAAGAAATACCTGGTATGCCTCCAAGGAGAGATGTAGAGTTCACCTTGACCTAGTACCTGGGACTGGACCAATTTCGAAAGCCCATATCGAATGGCTCCAGCAGAAATGAATGAGTTGAAGAACCAGTTGGAGGAACTATCGACAAAGGGTATATTAGACCTAGCATGTCACCATGGGGAGCACCCTCTTGTTTGTGAAAAAGAAGGATGGTAGTTTGAGGTTGTGTATAGACTATCGAGAGTTGAACAATGTCACTGTGAAAAACAAGTACCCATTACCTAGGATTGATGACTTGTTTGACCAACTTCAGGGTGCGGGGATGTTCTCCAAAATAGACTTAAGGTCTGGTTACCATCAGTTGAGGATTGTTGATCATGATATACCTAAGACTGCCTTTCGGACCAGATATGGTCACTATGAGTTTACGGTCATGCCTTTTGGGTTAACTAATGCACCAAATATGGCCATTATGAGTTTAAGGTAATGCCTTTCGGGTTGTCTAATGCACCTGCAGTTTTCATAGATCTTATGAATAGGATTTTCCGACCCTACCTCGATAAATTCGTCGTTGTGTTCATAGACGATATACTGATCTATTCTAAGAATAAGGAGGAACATGAGGGTCATTTGAGAGTCATTTTACAGGCACTCAGGGACAACCAACTCTATGCGAAGTTTTCGAAGTGTGAATTTTGGTTGGAAAGGGTGTCATTTTTGGGTCACTTTGTCTCCAAGGACAGTGTGTCAGTAGATCCTGCAAAGATCAAGGCCGTGAATGAATGGCCTATAGCTACCCCAAAGAATGTCACGGATATAAGAAGTTTCTTAGGTTTAGCCGGTTACTATAGGAGATTTGTGAAAGACTTCTCCAAAATAGCAAAGCCTATGACCAACTTGATGAAGAAGGATTATAGGTTTAACTGGAATGAGGACAGTGAGAAGGCCTTTCAAACGCTCAAAGAGAGGTTAACATCAGCCCCTGTCCTAACCTTGCCTAACGGGAATGAAGGATATGATGTGTATAGTGATGCGTCCAAAAATGGGTTGGGTTGTGTTTTGATGCAAAATGGGAAGGTCATAGCTTATGCGTCCCGGCAGTTGAAGCCATATTAAGTCAATTACCCAACACACGACCTAGAATTGGCCGCCATAGTATTTGCCCTCAAAATCTGGAGACACTACTTTTACGGGGTGACTTGTCGAATCTTCACTGATCACAAAAGCCTCAAATACATCTTCACCCAGAAAGACCTTAATATGAGACAGCGCAGATGGTTAGAGCTCATCAAGAACTATGACTTACACATCCAATACCATGAGGGTAAAGCCAACGTCGTTGCTGTTGCGTTAAGTCGCAAGTCTAGCCATAGCCTGAATACATTAGTCGTTGCCGACAAACTTTGTGAGGAATTTTCTAGACTCCAGATAGAAGTTGTTCATGAAGGGGAGGTAGAAAGATTGCTAAGTGCCCTCACCATTGAGCCCAACTTTCTAGACGAGATAAAAGAGAGTCAACCTGGGGATGTGAAGCTTGAGCGAGTCAAAGCAAAGCTTAAGGAAGGCAAAGCAGAGGGGTTTGCGATCTATGAGGATGGAAGCATATGATATAAGGGTAGGTGGTGTGTACCACAAAAGTGTGAAGAGTTGAAACAGAAGCTAATGAGTGAGGGTCATAGCACGACTTATTCCATCCACCCAGGGGGAGGTAAGTTGTATAAGGACCTCAAGAAGATGTTCTGGTGGCCTGGGATGAAGAGAGCAGTAGCTGAGTTTGTTTCCCAATGCCTAACATGCCAGAAAGTCAAAAGTGAAAACAAGAGACCTCAAGGAATGTAATCCCCCACAATTTTAAAGAATTTTCATAAATATATTAAAGTATTTATGTAGTTATATTTAAATCCAAATGAATTTGGAAAATGATTTGACTTTTAAAAAGGGTTGACTATTTTAAAAGTCAACTGAAATGATTTTTCATAGCTTAATAAAATTTGAAATATTTTAATTAAGCATGTTTTAAAAAGAGTTTTAAATATTAAAACTATATTGAATAAGGTAGTTAATGGAATCGAAAGCCCAAAAGTGATAAAAAGGAAAAGAGTCATTTGATGACTAAAGTTTTAAATAGCCCATCTTATTAGTCATCAAGTTTCATTAATTAAAATCTCTTTTCCTAAGCCCACAAGTACAAGCCTTTATATAAATGTCCTAAAAACCCAAAATAATTTTACCCTACACTTATTTCTCTCCTCTTCTCACGTCATTCTCTCTCTCACTCGGCATTCCATCTCTCTCCTCCTTGTGCGTCGTTTTCATCAAGTTTTCTCTCAAAGATTTGTTTCTTCTTCTCCAAGTAACGTTTCTTGTTGAACAAGAAACGTCACGTTTGCTTCTAGAGAACCGAATCTTGACCGCCGGCTTTTCTCCTCCGTGGCTGCTGCTGTCCGGTTTCTTCCTCATCATTGTTGTGGTTGTTTTTTCTTTCTTCCTCTCTAAGATTCCATTAAAGTACTAGTTTTTATGTTATTTTATTAATAATTAGCATGTTTATGATTTAAATTACTGTTTTATATGCATATATATATTTCGGCTATTATGTTTATTATTATAATAAATTTTAGATTTTATATGTTAAGTTTATTTTAGTTTTTATCATGAAATTTATAGTTTTTAGGGTTTTTAATTACTAGAAACTATATATATAAAGTATAAATCATGAGATTTGATTAGTATATAATTTTATATGTATCGAATATATTTTCAGAAGATTTATGAAATATTATAAGTGCTGTAATTTCGAAAAATAAGTATTTTAAGAGTTTTAAATGATTTTTAATCACTAGAATAGTTGTACTATATATACTAGGGATTAAAAATAACGAAAGTTTGGTACGTAAAAACGATTTTAAAACACGTTTAAGGGGGGTTTTGATCGTTTTAAAGTTGCTGTAAATTTTTAGTTCGAGATATTTATTTCATTACTTTATTTTCTAGGCGGAGATTTCGTAGTAGGAGACTTTTAGCGAGTAAAAGTGGCCTACCGGTTTGTTTATACAAGGTACGTACATCGTCTACGTGCTATGTGATTTAGAAGCATGCTCTAAGAGTATTTTATTTATTAGTATCATATATAGGACTATATTTGTTCATATATATGATTACTAGAATTGTTTTTACATGTTATTTGCCTGTGTGCTACATGTAAACTAGAAGTGATTATGATTACAAATGTTTGTATGGAAGATTGATGTAAGCAGGATAAGTCAAGTTTATTTATTAATTCGTGAGTGAATTAATATAAGTTAGAGTGAATCATGTCTTACATGTATTCTTTGAGTATTATTTATTATCTTATAAGGATCGTGGACCTCATTTGATAAGTTACAAGTTCTACCTATATAAAGGTAAAGTTTATTGTTGGCTAGGTTCAACAAGCAAGTTAGTAAAGCATAAAAAGGAGTTAAAGGAGTCTTGATTGATGAGTTGTGATCAGTTGTTAATCCAAAGATAAAAAGAGTTTCTGTTATGACTGTTTGAGTATTAGTTATGTGTTGCTTGTTTGTTGTGTCAACACAAGTAATAAAATATATTCAACGTAAAGTGAAACGAGAATAGGTTATAGACTTTAGACTGGTGCACGTCTAGAGTTGGACACTAAGGGTTGGAATGCATGATGAGCGTGCCATGGGTTCTTCTAGGAATGGTTTGATCACCATCCCTCTTTCAGTTCAAAGGTTCCTCGATATCGCAGGTCATTTTGGAATACGTGGTAGCTCCCGTATTTCCTATTTTAGCTAGTCAACTCGTCCAATAACTATTCCATTTAAAGAAAGAAATAAAGTTTAGAGTCTAGTTCAGTAGAAGTTGTCTGCAGATTATTATATGTTTATATTATTATTTATCCCTGCAAGTTATCTTTGTAGTATCATGTTTAGGATTATTTATGCCTGATATGTAGTACTCAGCTTTGCTGATTACGTGCTTGTTGTGTGTGTGATCATGGCTTTGCTTATTGATCCTGTGGTGATCCTTCGGGGGAGCAGAGTCAAGAAAGCATTGGCATTACAGGTTCGCAGATGCATCTCTCTGGGAATCTGGAATGGAGAGACTCTTTGTATCACTAGTACCATTTAAGCTGTTTTCGTAGGAACTTATGTTTTCAGACAATAGTTTTAAGTTGGTGTGTTTTAGTTTCTGACATTGTTATTGGTTTCATAAGTTTTAATAAAGTTGTTTTTAGTAAGTTGTTTTCCGCTGCAAAATTCTGAGTAAGCTGAAACGTTATCACACGGGCGATAATGCCCGGGTAATTCTCTAAGGTTTATTATAAAAGTATTTTCTAGAAAAGAGAATTATCGGGGTGTTACAAAGTGGTATCAGAGCTTTAGGTTAGTTTAAGAGTTATAGGGGCCTAACTAACTAGCTTATTAAGTTACCTAACTTATTGGTTATTTGAAGGAAACCTTAGTATAGCTCCTACGTTTTCATTTCGAAAGTTGGACATAAAATTTTTTTTTTAGAACCATAAATTTTTTTTTAGACACCAAAATTTTTTTTTTCCGAGAAAAATTTGAGTGTTCGAAAATTTTTTTTTTTCGGAAAACCCGAGCTTCGAAATTTTTTTTCGAATAAATACTGAGTCCGAAATTTTTTTTTTTTGAATTGACCAAGTCGAATTTATTTTTTTTTCGGAAATTGATAGGTTCGAAAAATTTTATTATTCAAAATTTTTTTTTTAGACACTTAAGTAATGTTATTTATAAAAGTGTCTGCATTATTTTTCATGCCTTTAAGATTTATAGTATTGCGTTGTGAGAATGGGTAGTATAGGAAGGGCATACAGGATAGAAATATTATATGCCTGCATCAGGAAGTTAGTTCAGCATCATTATTATTTTTCTTCCCTACAACTATGAATATTATCATTTCTTTCTGTAATGATGCATTATATTATTAGACTCTCCTGCTAATGATGCATGAATATTTTTCTTCCCTGCTAACTGTTATATCCTTCTTGCCTGCTAAGGTGTTAATATTTTTCATGCCTTTGTCTTTGTTTACCCTTATGATTTCTTGTGGGAACACGTTAGAGAGAGTGCTAAACCATTATGGTATTTGTTGTAGATCCCTAACCATGTCTGCCAGACAAGTTAATAGAATTGTCAGGCAAGTTAATAGAGTAGGAAGCCATCATAACCCAATTATATTGAGTGATGATGAGAATGTTCGATGTCATGAGCCTCGAAGTTATTGTTACATTAGCCTGGAGATTATTATGCATTATGGGTTAAAAGTAGGTATCCCTGTTAGCGATATATGAAGTAATTCAAGAGTTTGATTGTACTAGAGTGCAAACCTGAAAGGACATCTATAATATTATTTGGAGACCTATTGAGCGATGTGAATGTTTTAGAGATGGATGAAAATGGACATCAACCAAAAGGATTTGAAGATACTAGATCTAGGATTCGAGTTATTATTACTATTACTAATTATTATAGTGAAGACTTTGGAGACTTTGAAGATGAAATGTTTACTCCATAAAGTATAAAGGAAATAAGGATGAGAATGATGGTGTAATTCCATAGAGTATTTATTTATGCTTTAAGATTAGTTGTTGGAAAGTAGTCAAGCTATAATGGTTTAAATTTCCTTCTTTAGCATCTTATTATTGTTGAGGAATAAGTTGGTTATTTTAGATTGGGAAAATATTCTTATTATCGATTGAGGAATAAAAGCTATTATTTATTTATATGAGAGAGTAGAATTTATTCTGGGCACGTGATGGGAATATTTTTTTTTTATTATTCTTTTCATCATGTGATTATATTCTTGCTTGCTTGTTTCTACTTGCACGTTGATGTGAATATATTTTACATGAACGATTATGTGATTATTAGAGAACATTTCATGTTGGAACTTAGTGAAATTTGTTGTTGACGATCTTTATGATCAAATCAAAGTTGCCTTCTAGAAATGGCAAGTAAGCTGATCGAAACCAAAGTAGAGTTACGTTAAGTTTCAGTTGCGAAGTAGAGTGTCATCAACAATGATGCCTTAGCTTCTGCTATTCGCCTATTGGTAGAGAATTTGACTCAAGAAAGACCTGAGAGTCCCGATTTCAATAGGGACATGTTTGAGAGACTAGCTAAGATTAAACCGTCGTACCTTAAGGGGTAAGCTGACCCTATCCTCTTAAAGAGTCGGATTAGGGGTTTGAAAAGATTTTTGGGGCTGTGAACTGTCCTGAGAGTGTGAAAGTAGGTCAAGTTATACTGTATCTGAAAGATGAGACTGACTTATAGTAGAAAGAGAATGAGACTAGACTCAGTATTATGAAAGAGTTTATTTGGGAATCCTTTATTGCTGCTTTAAGAGAAAATTTTACCCTGCTTTTATGAGGAAACTAAAGCCAAGAGTTTATCAACTTAGGATGGAGAGCATGACATCTCTAAGTATTATAGAAAGTTCATAGCTTAGTTTGCCATTTGAGGTAATAGCCACTGAGGAGTTAAAGGCTCAATGATTTGAGCAAGCTTTGATTGAGGAAATTCAATTGGGTTTAGTAGATTTTGAAGTGTTTGAGTTTCCTATTAGCATACCTATTGGAGAAATCATAAGGTATACCAAGCTGTTTAAAAACCTGCCTTTGAAGATAGGAGGCTGTGTCTTTCCGTCTGACTTAATAGAATTTAATTTGGGAGACCTAGATGTGATTCTTGGGATGAACTGGTTGAGTCTTTACAAGGCTAACATTGATTGTGAAGTTCAAAAGGTAGTGTTGAGAAACCCTTCGGGAAAATTGACCTCATATAGACGATTTGGGAAACCCAAGAAGTTTGGAGTGATCTCTGCTATGCAAGTGCAGAAGTTGATGAGAAAGGGGTGTGAGCTTATTTTCTGTAGCGTGCAAGATGTAGTAAGGAAGCTGAGTTAAAACTTGAGGATGTTCCAATAGTGAATGAGTTTATGGAGTATTTCCGAGTGAAATTTCAGGTATGCCGCCTGCAAGAGCGTTGAGTTTACCATAGACTTAGTTCCTGGAACTGCACCTATATCTAAGGCACCTTATAGAATGGCACCTCCTGAGATGAGTGAGTTAAAGACGCAATTGCAAGAACTTTTGGTAAGGGTTATATCAGACCTAGTGCATCGCCTTGGGGAGCTCCTGTTTGTTCGTGAAGAAAAAGGATGGGAGTATGAGGTTATGTATGACTATAGGGAGTTGAACAATGTTACCATCAGAACAAGTACCCTTTGCCTAGAATAGATGACCTATTCGATCAACTGAATGGAGCGAGTGTGTTCTCGAAGATTGACTTACGTTCAGGATATCATCAATTGAGGGTAGCGATAAGGATGTACCTAAGACTGCCTTTAGAACGCGTTATGGTCACTACGAGTTCACTGTAATGCCATTTGGGTTAACCAATGCTCCTGCTATATTTATGGACTTGATGAATAGATCTTTCATGAGTTTTTGGATAAGTTCGTAGTGGTTTTCATTGATGACATTTTGATATATTCGAGGAATGAAACCGAGCATGATGAACATTTGAGGATTATTTTGGAGACTTTGAGAAAGAACCAATTATATGCCAAGTTCTCTAAGTGTGAGTTTCGTTTGGAGAAAGTAGCATTTTTGGGTCATTTTGTGTCTAAGGAAGGAGTCTCAGTAGATCCTGCTAAGATTCAAGCTGTGAGTGAGTGGCCAACTCCAAAGAGTGTGTCAATTAGGAGTTTCTTGGGTTTAGCTGGCTATTATAGGAGATTTGTGAGAGATTTCTCGAAGATAGCAAACCTATGACAATTTGATGAAAAAGGAGTCCAAGTTTGAGTGGAATGAGAAGTGTGAGGAAGCTTTCAGATCTTGAAGGATCGTTTAACCACTGCACCTGTTTAACCCTACCTGATGGAATGAGGGTTTGAGGTCTATAGTGATGCTTCGAAAAATGGTTTGGGTTTGTGTTACAACAGAATGGTAAGGTAATAGCTTATGCATCGCGTCAATTGAAACCTTATGAGGCTAATTACCCTACCCATGATCTAGAGTTAGCTGCCATAGTGTTTGCATTGAAAATTTGGAGACATTATCTTTATGGAGCAACTTGTAAGATATTTACAGACCATAAGAGTTTGAAGTACATTTTCACCCAAAAAGACCTGAAATGAGGCAAGAAGATGGCTAGAGTTGATTAAGGATTATGACTAGACATCCAGTATCATGAGGGGAAAGCAAATGTGGTGGCTGAGCCTAAGTAGAAAATCGAGTCATAGTTTGAGTACTTTGATAGTCCCTGAGGAGTTGTGTCGAGATATGCAAAGGTTGAGCCTAGAAATTTTAAATCCTGGGGAAAGTGAGGCTAGACTTAGTAATCTTTCTTTGGGAGTGTCAGTTTTCGACGAGATTATTAGGGTCAAGTCGGGGATGAGCACCTAGACAAGATCAAGGAGAAAATGAAGCAAGGAAAGGAAGTAGACTTCAAGATTCATGATGATGGGAGTCTAAGGTTTAAAGGGAGGTGGTGTGTACCACAAAAGTGCAATGACCTTAAGAAACGTTTTATGGACGAAGGGCATAATACTCCATATTCTGTGCACCCTGGAGGTGACAAGTTGTATAAAGACTTTAAGGTGATCTATTGGTGGCCAAACATGAAGCGAGAGGTAGCCGAATATGTGTCTAAGTGCCTAACTTGTAAGAAGGTGAAGATAGACCATAAGAGACCCATGGGGAAAGTTTGATGATTCATATTAATATAGGTATTTCATGATGCATTTAGGTTGCATTTTAGGATCATTTAGTTGCATTCTTAGCCAATAATTGCATATAGTTACTTAAGTTGAGAAGATATCACTCTTGTGTGTGTTTTCGGTGTTTTTGATAGTTTTCAGGTATTGAGAACACAATTGGAGTATTATTGGACAAGGTTAAGCATGAGAAGCATCTAGGAAGGAGCTAAGTCAAATGAGAAGTCCAAAGGGCATCTTCGAGTCAGATTGAACCCAAACATAGCGGAAACATATTAAAAGAAGTATGGAAATTGAGTCATGTGCACTCTTTTGATCATAACTCATTATACAGAGATCGGAATTTAGTGATTTCAGTGGGGTTGAAAACTAGACTTGAAGAGCTTTCCAACGGTGTATCACACGCCCCGATACGACTTCTAGTTTGCGAGATATGGTCTTTACAAGTTGACGCTGTTTTGCAGGACGAAAACCCGCGCCCGCGGGTTATTCCGTGTTGCCTAGTCGAATAGGGCTTTATCTTTTGACGAATTAGACTCTATTTTTCTAGTTGTTTTAGGAAATAGAAAGGTATAAAGACTCAAGGGAATATTATTATTTCCTATCTTATTTTCTATTTTTTTTTCCATCATTAATTCATTGGAGATGAGGACTCTTTTTTTCTCTCAGTTAGTGAAGAACCCTAGTTTTGCTTTTTTCCCAATTACATTAAATTTTCAATAGAAGTTTTGATTTTTGCAAGATTGGTTCTACAATTGGTATTATTTCTTTCCTCTTCTCATTCCTATTCAATCCTTGATTATTAATTCATGTTTGCTTATTTAATTATGAATATGTTTTCCCCAATTATGATTAAGTAGTCTATTTCTAGGATTTAAGGGGATCCATGATCAATTAGGAAGGGATGTTTATTAAAGTATTGATTTTTATTGATGCATGTTGATTCCTATTGAATGTTTTTATGTCTATTCAATCCAATTTGGCCAGATTTGATTATTATAGTGTTGCAATATTAGGTTATGCGCTGAGAGGTATAAACTTGATATTAGGGCTAGTTTCAATAGGTAGAGTTGGTATTAATAAATTGCGAGAGCCTGTTAATACCGTTCTATGGTTGATTTAGACTTGAGAGAGCGAATCAACCTATTTAACTGCATATATAATTATTGATTTTTGTGTTTCATCTCGAAATATTGATCATTGGTGAACCTATGCCCTAGACTTTTCATTATTGATAATTCTTGATATAGTTATAGTCTAGTTTAGTATAATTATTCACAAACACTCGTTTCTATACTCTAGATTTGACTGATAATTAGGAAAAGAACACTATTTCTCTGTGGATTCGACCCTACTTCCCTGACTACTATTTGTCAGAGGACTTTAGGATTATTTTTGATAAGGTGATACGACTTTAGCCTGTCAAAGTTCAATCGTTAGAGGTCCCTGGATGGAAGTGGGATTCTATTTCTATGGATTTTGTGACTGCCTTACCCAAAACGAGGAGTGGAAATGATACCATTTGGGTTATTGTGGATAGACTGACCAAGTCCGCCGTGTTCGTACCTATTAAGGAGACATGGAAAAAGAAGCAACTCGCTAAGACCTATATCAAGCATGTAGTGAGATTGCATGGAGTTCCAAAGGACATTATCTCGGATCGTAACTCTAGATTTCTATCTAAGTTCTGGGAAAAGGTCCAATTAAACCTTGAGACAACATTGAAAATGAGTACTGCCTTTCACCCTGCGACCGATGGTCAGACTGAGAGGACTAATCAGACTATGGAAGATATGTTGAGAGCTTGTGCAATCGATTTTCAAGGAAGTTGGGAGGACCAATGAGATTTGATTGAGTTTTCTTACAACAATAGTTACCATGCAAGTATAAAGATGGCACCATTTGAGGCATTATATGGACGGAAATGTAGAAATCCCATTTGCTGGAGTGACTTTAGCGAAAATATAGTCTTGGGGACTAAATTTATTGAGGATACCGTCAAGAATGTCAAATTGATTCAGGCTCGAATTCAAGCTGCGCAAGATAGGCAGAAAAGTTATGCAGATTTAAAACGTCGCGAAGATGAGTTTGCTGTAGGTGATAAAGTATTCCTAAAAGTATCACCCACTAAAGGCGTTATGAGATTTGGGAAAAAGGGCAAGCTAAGTGCTAAATATGTAGGCCCATATGAGATTTTGGAGCGCATTGGGAAAGTAACTTATAGATTGGCATTGCCAATGGAGTTTGAAAAGATGCATGATATATTCCACATCTCCCAACTTAAGCGTTATATCCTGGATGAGCGTCATGTGTTAGAGCCTGAAAGAGTTCAGATAGATAGTAGCCTCACATATGAGGAAAGACCCGTCAAGATTCTCGACAAGAAAGTGCGTATTACTCGCAACAAGGATGTTCATATTGTCAAAGTTCTTTGGTCTAACCACGAGTCAGAAGAGGCCACGTGGGAAGCCGAAAACGATATGAGGAAAAAGTATCCAGATCTATTCCTTGAGGTGAGTTACGAGGGCGTAACTCGTTTTCTTTAAGGGGGGTAGAATGCGATAAATTTCGCGCTTTTGTCTATTTTTATGACATTTTCATGCATATGTATGCCTATGTCGGGCAATTTGCACATGTTAGTGCAAAAGAAGTAGAGTCTCCGCATAAGAAAAGTGTTCATAAGTAACACAAGTGTTTTAAAAATGGAAAGGAAGTTTTCAAAATGTTGAGTTCAAACTTTTGAAAGTACGAGGATTTTGTGTCAAGTTTCGGGACGAAACTTCTTTTAAGGGGGATAGACTGTAATCCCCCACAATTTTAAAGAATTTTCATAAATATATTAAAGTATTTATGTAGTTATATTTAAATCCAAATGAATTTGGAAAATGATTTGACTTTTAAAAAGGGTTGACTATTTTAAAAGTCAACTGAAATTATTTTTCATAGCTTAATAAAATTTGAAATATTTTAATTAAGCATGCATGTTTTAATAAGAGTTTTAAATATTAAAACTATATTGAAAAAGGTAGTTAATGGAATCGAAAGCCCAAAAGTGATACAAAGGGAAAGAGTCATTTGATGACTAAAGTTTTAAATAGCCCATCTTATTAGTCATCAAGTTTCATTAATTAAAATCTCTTTTCCTAAGCCCACAAGTACAAGCCTTTATATAAATATCCTAAAAACCCAAAATAATTTTACCCTACACTTATTTCTCTCCTCTTCTCATGTCATTCTCTCTCTCACTCGGCATTCCCTCTCTCTCCTCCTTATGCGTCGTTTTCATCAAGTTTTCTCTCAAAGATTTGTTTCTTCTTCTCCAAGTAACAACAAGAAACGTCACGTTTGCTTCTTGAGAACCGAATCTTGACCGCCGGCTTTTCTCCTCCGTGGCTGCTGTTGTCCGGTTTCTTCCTCATCATTGTTGTGGTTGTTTTTTCTTTCTTCCTGTCTAAGATTCCATTAAAGTACTAGTTTTTATGTTATTTTATTAATAATTAGCATGTTTATGATTTAAATTACTGTTTTATATGCATATATATATTTCGGTTATTATGTTTATTATTATAATAAATTTTAGATTTTATATGTTAAGTTTATTTTAGTTTTCATCATGAAATTTATAGTTTTTAGGGTTTTTAATTACTAGAAACTATATATAAAAAGTATAAATCATGAGATTTGGTTAGTATATAATTTTATATGTATCGAATATATTTTCAGAAGATTTATGAAATTTTATAAGTGCTGTAATTTTAAAAAAATTAGTATTTTAAGAGTTTTAAATGATTTTTAATCACTAGAATAGCTGTACTATATATACTAGGGATTAAAAATAACGAAAGTTTGGTACGTAAAAACGATTTTAAAACACGTTTAAGGGGGATTTTGATCGTTTTAAAGTTGTTGTAAATTTTTAGTTCGAGATATTTATTTCATTACTTTATTTTCTAGGCGGAGATTTCGTAGTAGGAGACTTTTAGCGAGTAAAAGTGGCCTACCGGTTTGTTTATACAAGCTACGTACATCGTCTACGTGCTATGTGATTTAGAAGCATGCTCTAAGAGTATTTTATTTATTAGTATCATATATAGGACTCTATTTGTTCATATATATGATTACTAGAATTGTTTTTACATGTTATTTGCCTGTGTGCTACATGTAAACTAGAAGTGATTATGATTATAAATGTTTGTATGGAAGATTGATGCAAGCAGGATAAGTCAAGTTTATTTATTAATTTGTGAGCAATGTTATCAGGATCAGGATCCTACTTTGGATCGTAGGGGTTGGTAGAATCGAATCGGTGGGATCGAATCGTAGGATCGTAAGATCCTACAATTTGGTGAAATAGAGATAATTATAATAAAATATGGTGAGAACCTTATGTTAAAAATTTACACATATTAATAATGAATTTTTTAATTAGCAAATGATATTAATAATGAATTTTTTAATTAGCAAATGATGATAGTTTTTCAATACTATAAGATTAAAGCAACATGCGACCAAAATCTAATAAGAGAAATATTATATGTGAAATTACTTTATAATATTTACACGGTAGAATCGGATCGTAGAATCGTAGGATCGTAGAATCGTGTTAAGATCCTACCACGTGATTTTTTGTGGGTGGGTAGGATCGAAAGATCCTACAAAATTAAGATCCTACGTAGGATCAGGATCGGTGAGGTCCTCCAGGATCGTAAAATCGTAGAATCGTAAGATCCGGATCGGGATTTTAACAACAATGTTTGTGAGTGAATTAATATAAGTTAGAGTGAATCATGTCTTACATGTATTCTTTGAGTATTATTTATTATCTTATAAGGACCGTGGACCTCATTTCGTAAGTTACAAGTTCTACCTATATAAAGGTAAAGTTTATTGTTGGCTAGGTTCAACAAGCAAGTTAGTAAAGCATAAAAATGAGTTAAAGGAGTCTTGATTGATGAGTTGTGATCACTTGTTAATCCAAAGATAAAAAGAGTTTCTGTTATGACTGTTTGAGTATTAGTTATGTGTTGCTTGTTTGTTGTGTCAACACAAGTAATAAAATATATTCAACGTAAAGTGAAACGAGAATAGGTTATAGACTTTAGACTGGTGCACGTCTAGAGTTGGACACTAAGGGTTGGAATGCATGGTGAGCGTGCCATGGGTTCTTCTAGGAATGGGTTGATCACCATCCCTCTTTCAGTTCAAAGGTTCCTCGATATCGCAGGTCATTTTGGAATACGTGGTAGCTCCCGTATTTCCTATTTTAGCTAGTCAACTCATCCAATAACTATTCCATTTAAAGAAAGAAATAAAGTTTAGAGTCTAGTTCAGTAGAAGTTGACTGCAGATTATTATATGTTTATATTATTATTTATCCCTGCAAGTTATCTTTGTAGTATCATGTTTAGGATTATTTATGCCTGATATGTAGTACTCAGCTTTGCTGATTACGTGCTTGTTGTGTGTGTGATCATGGCTTTGCTTATTGATCCTGTGGTGATCCTTCGGGGGAGCAGAGTCAAGAAAGCATTGGCATTACAGGTTCGCAGATGCATCTCATTGGGAATCTGGAATGGAGAGACTCTTTGTATTACTAGTACCATTTAAGCTGTTTTCGTAGGAACTTATGTTTTCAGACAATAGTTTTAAGTTGGTGTGTTTTAGTTTCTGACATTGTTATTGGTATCATAAGTTTTAATGAAGTTGTTTTTATTAAGTTGTTTTCCGCTGCGAAATTCTTAGTAAGTCGAAACGTTATCACACGGGCGATAAATCCCGGGTAATTCTCTAAGGTTTATTATAAAAGTATTTTCTAGAAAAGAGAATTATCGGGGTGTTACAAGGAAAGATTCAACCCTTAGACATTCCGACATGGAAATGGGATTCGATATCCATGGACTTCGTTGTCGCCTTACCTAGGAGTCGGGGAGGCAATATTACCATATGGGTGATTGTGGACAGACTAACCAAGATAGCAAGGTTTATACCTATGAAGGATACGTGGAGTATGGAAGCCTTAGCCAAGGCTTATGTGAAAAATGTCATTCGATTGCATGGAGTACCCACGAGTATAGTATCAGATAGAGATTCGCGATTTCTTTCGAATTTCTAGAAAAAGGTCCAGGAAGCATTTGGAAGTGAGCTATTGATGAGTACATCCTTTCACCTAGCTACCGACGGTCAAACTGAAAGAACTATTCAAACCTTAGAGGATATGTTGCGAGCATGTGCCTTAGAATACCAAGGATCATGGGAAGACCATTTGGACCTCATAGAATTCTCATGCAACAACAGCTACCATGCTAGTATTAAGATGGCACCATTCGAAGCACTGTATGGGAGAAAGTGTTGTAGCCCTTTGTGTTGGAACGACATTATTGTGGTGTTAGGACCTGAGATGATTCAGGAGACAGTGGATTAAGTGCCAGTCATTCAAGAAAAGATTAAGGCTGCACAGGATAGGCAAAAATCCTATGCGGATCAGAAGCGAAGGGATGAGAATTACGAAGTCGGGGAAAAAGTATTGCTTAAGGTGTCCCCAATGAAAGGAGTGATGCGATTTGGGAAAAAGGGGAAGTTAAGCCCTAAGTTCATAGGACCATATGAGATACTGGCGAGAGTAGGGAAAGTCGCTTATCGCCTACTGTAACACCCCAAAAACTTTGGTTCTAAAACTTTATAAAACATTCACTTTTCATTAAAATAGCTGACCAAACCTTTAGGGTGTTACCGCCGCATCTATTGTTAAAAATAAATGCAAGGCTAATTATTACGAATAAAAAATTTAACTCACAAACCAAAGTATCAAAATAAACCAAACTAAGTTGTCTAATTTATACCAAATCAAAACTAAACAATCTCAAATGACAGTACTGTAGTGTTTATTAAACTAGGTGAACTTAAAAACTATAAATTCACTCATTCCTGCAACATAGTCCCTTTCACCAACCTGCACAATGTAAATATGGAACAGAACAAAGAAAACAAAAATACAAAAATTAGCGAAAGCTAAGTAATTACAATTCCATCCCGTAAAATAATAATAATAATAATAATAGTTATATTTTGAAAATAATTTTTATAGCATAATACAGACAAATATAACGTAATACAGACAAGTATAACATAATACAAACAAGTATATAATATGATTAACCATTTCAATTATCCAAGTTTATATGAGTCATACACAACAATTTTAATTGTTAGAAGGGAATTGAACGTCAGTAGGCCGGGACTAATCCCAGTAACCACCTACTTCAACATGGGTCGTCACCCAGATAAATTAAGAGTAATGGCCAATATCGTTTTGCAGAACGTCCCTAGTGTGCACACCCCTCACTAATCTAATGGGTATCCGCAATGCGCACAATAGTATTAGGAGGAAGACAATAAAGAGTTGTAACATAATAAAATCAAGTACTGTTCATCACCTATGGAGGATCCAAATCCACGGGATAATTCCCTCAATAATGTTTCCACTTTACGTGATTAATAGATTTTTAAAAGTTGCGACACATCAAACATCACATTAACATTAGCAGGAACATCTTCAGTTCAATAAATAATTTTCACAACTTAACCACTTAATATAATTATGATAATAACGTCCATAATTCGTAGTAACCAATACATCCATCATTAGAGCCTCAAAGAGTCACCATATCAACTTATACCGTTCGAAACATCATTAACTCACTAATTTTACCCATTAAGTTACATTACCAACGTTAATATAATTTTCTTAAACATGGTGATTACATATGTACACTATATCCCAAAAGTAATAATAACAAAACACTTGTAGATACATATGTGTATTATACGTAGGAATAATAGGTACTATAAATATAATAATAATAATTTTAGTCATAACACATACTAATACTATTTATGCCACATATATACCTCTAATATAAACATAGAATCATATAATCACATGTATTACGCATACCACATACAATTTCTAACGGGATTCTAGTTATTGATGGACATTGTGAATTACCTCAAACGCGTCACAAATATAGCAATATCAACTAAAAGTCACCTTCTACGAAGATTCCGTCTACAACAAATAATATCACCTCAAGTTAGTCACTTAATATAATATCCCGAAAAAATAATTATTCAAAATTACAAAATTAATAGTAACTGACAAAGTCAAATAACCAAGGTTGCAAAGAACAAATTTAAAAGCTTTGAAAAAAACGTGACAGCACCGTCACAATTTGAAAGGAAATTTTTTTTTTCTTGAAAATTGTTTCAACTCTCATGTGACAGCAAGTCACAAATCTCTCGTGGACTTTGCTGCACATGTAATCTTTTCCTTTTTCTCTTTTTTTTTTGTATTAAAACTTTTAAAGCTTGACAAACAAATTTTCAAAGAACTGGTGCACGCTGCACGCAGCACGCAGCAGCGAGAAGCAGGAGGAAGAAAGGAAAGAAGAAAGAAGAAGAAGACCGACGTCGGACTCCGGCCAAGTCGTCGGAGTCGCGATGTCTGGTAAAAAATATATTATTATTTTTTTTTCTGGTTGAAACCTTCGAAATTTAACAATGGTGATTCTAAATCTGAAATTTAGAACTTACCAAAAGATGAAGAAAGTGAATTACGTGAGCATTTTTGGGTGTTTGGGGATATATATATGTATGTAACTCTAGGTTTCACTAAAAGATAAGTATTTGAAAAAATTTCAGAATTTTCTTTTCTCTCTATCTTTCTTTTTTTGAACGGAAAAAAAATCTGACTTTTCCTAAAAATTTCAAAACTTTATTTTTATTTTATTTATTTATTTTTAAATGATAAAAAAAATCTGGTATTATAAAAAATAATTTCTAAAAAAATCTGATTTACTATATTTATAATTTATTTTTCAGAATTTTATATTTATAAAATCTTATTTAACAAAATAAATTTTATAAAATAGTTACAAAAATTTGGGATATTACACCTAGATTTTCCCAACGACTTAGAAAGGGTCCATAACGTGTTTCACGTATCCCAACTCCGGAAATACGTACCTGATGTATAACATGTCCTTGAACCGGAAAACGTCGAGATAGACGAAACCTTGTCCTATGAGGAGAAACCTGTCGAGATCCTAGATCGCAAAGTGCGGAGTACAAGGAATAAGGACGTCAAAATTGTCAAAGTGTTGTGGAGAAATTAAAATACCGAGGAAGCCACATGGGAAGCCGAAGATGCAATGCGTCTGAAGTACCCTGAGCTTTTCAAGAGGTACGTGAGTTACGGGGACGTAACTTTTCTTTTAAGGGGGGAAGAATGCGATAGAATTTCGCGCTTTCACCCTAAAGTATGTTAATTATGTTAGTTATGTGTAAACACTGCTTATCTGCTTATCTGTTGTGCGAACGTTAGCAAACGCTTGTGAAATTTTGGGACTTAGAAGTGAAAAAGATCGTCGTTAAGTCGGGCTACCTCCGTATTTTTGGAGTTATTTCGTATTAATTAAGAAAATATAAAGAGGTTAATCAAAAGGTATTTGAGTATTATTTACAAAATAATAGGAATAAAATAATGATAATATGAGTTGGTTTAGTAAATTTCGGAGTTTATAAAAGGTTAAACCGAATTTACATGACCTAGGGTTGAAGAGGAGTATAAAAGGGAAACGAAGAAGGGAAAAAAAATCAGAAAAACAAAATAAACCTTAACTTTCACTCTCTTCCCTTCTCAACCGTCATCTTCTCTGTCTCAATTTCTCTCTCCTCTCTCAATCTCTCGATGTTCTTCCTCTCTCAGCTTTTCTCTCTCTCTCATTGCCTCCCCTGAACTCCTTCGATGGTTCGAGGCTGTGCGAGCGACGAGAGTGTCGTGTGCGAAGGAGTTGGTGCGAGCGAGGGTGATTTTGTGTGTGAGTGTTCGAGGGTTGTGCGAGACGGTGCTGCGAACGAGGGTGTCGAAGGTTCGTGCGAGCTGTTTAGAGTTGTGCGAGAGGGCTGGTGCGAGTGTGTGCGGTGGTGCGAAGTAGCGACGCGAGTGCTGGGCGTCGGTGTAAGCGCGAGGCTGCTGTTGTTGCGCGACGAATTGGGGTCGTGCGAGTGTGGTTGCGCGCGACGAATCTGGGTCGTGCGAGTGGGGTTGTGCGACGAAACTCAAAAGGGTGAGCGAGGGAGTCGAGCGTGCAAAGTCGCGAGGTTGGTGCGGCGGATTCGGTTGTGCGCGCGGGAGTGGTGCGCGTGTGTGGTGTGGTGTTTCGGTTCCGGAGGTCGGTCGTCGGAATTCTTTTGCCGGCGAGATTTAGCGGTATAACCTATTATGTACTTAACATATTATATCAGTTTTATTAGTTTGATATTATATTTACTGTTTTCGTAATTACGTTAAGTTGTAATTAGTTAATTAGTAAGTAAAGTTGTTTAGTAATTAATTAGGCTGTTTAATTAGTTAATTTAGTATTTGATAAGGGCGTTCCTAACGCACTTTATGACTTTCTTTTGGCTTGTTTTGGCTCTCCTTTTCCCCTTTTCTTCCCTCTTTCCCCATACTTTTCCCTTCTATTTCATTCACTTGATCATGCTCGATCATAGTGACATTTTGCTAGATTTTCGATCTATTTTGATCGAATTTCTAGCACATATGCTTTCACCATGTTTGCTCGTGTTTTTATTGCAGGTATGACCCTTTTCAGGGTCGAGTAATGCGAGACATGGCACAAGGGAACGAGCTAGAGGATGAGAGGGAGCATGAGGTGCGCCTATAGCTCCCCCGCACACGATGTTGCGCCCGCACATTCTGCTGGTGCGCCCGCACCATCGACTTATTATGAGACACATTACAGACGACTTCGGTGCGCCCGCACCAAACACAAGGTGCGCCATCACCAACCAATGGTACGCCCGCACCTGAGGTATGGTGCGCCCGCACCTCTTTATGGTGCGCCCGCACCATGCGTTCCGGAATGAAAAATTCGATCATTAAACCCTTTTTCTTTTAGTTTTAGACTTACGCTTTATTCTAGTTTTACACAATATTTTAGGGTTTTGTATTAGAGAGAAAAACTTAGTTTCATTGATAATTGAGATTAGTGATCATAGTTTGTGATTCGATTTACATTCAAGGTACTTTTCATTCAATTCAATTCAAAGTTTTAGTTTTTATTTCATTCTCTTTGTTTGTTTATGTTATTATTTAGATCTTTATTCTCTTAGTTTATAATTGCGATTTTACATTAGTTTAATCATTATTAATCATGTTTAGCCTTAGAATAGTCATAGATTCATTGTTTAATTGCTTTAACTCCATGATTAGTGAGTAGTTTCATAATCTAGGGTTAGGGTGAAAGTATGAATTAGGGTTTTAAATATGATGTTGATGTGATTGTGATGTATGGAGAAGTTTATGCATTGATCTTGGTGTTTTGAGACCTTAGGATAGATATTGATCACATTTATACTTTGGTATTTTGATTTCAAAGTTCTTAAATCGGATTTTGAACTCTTTTATCATCCCCAAGAATCAACTTAATTTCTAACCAAGATATTGGATGGAAATTAAGGGGATCCTTCATTAGGGGTTTTCCAAACTTATTGAATCTCTTAATCAATTAACTAAAGACCATTCGAGAGAGGATTTAGTTGATTGATTAAGTGATTACTCTTGAGGACCATTCGAGAGAGGACTCAAGTAATTTAGAGGAGAACTAAACCTTGCATAATCGTCTTTGTTCTTCACAATCGCATTAACAATCATCATCCGTTCTTATTCATACTAGTAACCTTAACTCTAGTGTCTTTTATTTGATATTTAAACTCGTGATATTTGCTTGTTCTAGTTGTTAGTTAGTCTTAATTGTTACCAAAATCTTTCAAACCCCAAATACCTTTCAATTAGGTAGTCATGACTTGATAGACTTTAATCAATCCCATTTTCCCTGTGGATCGACCCTTGACTTGCCCTTACTATTCTCTTAGTAATTGCTTGTTAGGACTTATAAATATTGTTTGGAAAGCGGTTCTTAGTGCCTTAACGACACACTAAAAACCTCTTATCAAAATGGCGCCGTTGCCGGGGAATTGTGCTATTGATTGAAGTATATTTTAGTTTAGTTTGCTTAGTTGATTTTTCTTTTATTTTCTTTTTAACTGTGGTTGTTATTTGCTAATCCTCTGCTTAGCTTTGTTGTGTTACATGAGAAGAAGAACTCACGGTTCACCCACATTGCCTCTAGATCTGAAATCGACCGTACTTGCGAAAGCTTCGGAAGAATTTGGAAAATTTGACTTTGGGTTCCGAGCCTTCTTCACCAATCTCAAGTACATCAAGTGAAGTTGAATCAGAAATGGGTGAAGCAAATCCACAACTGTTTAGGGATTTCGGAAATCCGGGTTCCTATGTTCTTCAAGGTGGAATTCGACTCCCACCACCACTACAAATTTCAGCATTCACCCTCAGTATACTCGGATGGTGAAAGCAGAGCAGTTTTGTGGGGGGTCAGATGAAGATCCTCTAGACCATCTCGACAGGTTTCTTGAGATCTGTGCCATGATAACAACTAATGATGTCTCTCCTGACTACATCAAGATGCACTTGTTCCGGTCCTCTCTTACCGGAAAAGCAAAGTCATGGCTCAAGAGCTTGCCTGCTAATTCCCTCACTACATGGGAAGAAGTCACAATGGCCTTCTTGAAGAAATACTTCCCGGAGTGGAAGACTGCGGACATAAGGAGGAAGATCTCCTCTTTGAGCAAGAGAACGATGAGACACTTGCCGAAGCTTGGGAGCGGTTCAAGGAGATGATCCGTTCATGCCCACACCATGAGTTCAACAAGAATCTACTCATGCGATTTTTCTATGATGGTCTTGATCCGATTTCACGGGCCAACCTTGATGCTGGAGCGGGAGGTCAACTATCTAAGATCCCGCAAGAACAACTTGAGTCCACAATTGAGGAAGTGATCAAGAACTACTCATGGGGTGGAAGACGAAGAGGTGCTCAACCTAAGAAGAGCGGAAAGTTTGAAATTGACCCCATGGATCAAATTCAAGCCAAGATGGACCAACTCGACAAGAAGCTCTCCAAGATCAATCTTGCATCGTCTACTCCTTCACAGGTAAACTCTTTTTCTTGTGATATTTGTGGTGGTACTAACCATGATACTTCTTATTGTGGAGGTACCCATTCGGAGCATGTGGCGGCAATAATTCAAGAGGAGATGGATATCAAGGAAACCAAGGGTATAGGAACAATCAACAAGGAGGTTGGAGACAACCTCAACAAAACTACACCCAAGGATTCAACCAACCTCAACAAGGATGGAATCAACCTCAACAAGGGTACAACCAAGCTCACAACCAAGGGTTTGCGCAAGGGTATAACCAAAACCAAAACTATAACCAAGGTGGTTCCTCCTCACAAGGGTCCAACACTTACCAAGCTCCACATCAAAGGACCAACAACCCAAAACCTCCCTCCAATCTTCCATTCCCCAAACAAAATCCCGAACCTACACCATCTCCGATCCAACCTCTCTCCAAATTCTCCAACAACTCCAATCCATGAACCAAATTCTCCAAAACCATGAGCAAAGGTTTCAAGAGCTACAAGCCCACAACAAAATGCTTGAAACCCAAATTGCCCAAGTAGCTGAGAAAACCCTCACCCCCACAAATCAACTTCCAGGCCAACCCATCCTAACCCCAACCTCCATCAAGCCAAAGCCATTCATTTGAGGTCGGCAACAAGCTATGCGGGTCCTAAGATGCCAATGGGGAGTTAGAGACGGATAAAGAAGTTGAGGTTGTTGAGAAGGAGGATGAAGCTGAGGAAACTGAGAAAGAGGAGTTGAGGAGAAAGATGAGTCACATGTTCAAGTTGGTGACAAAAACCATTGCCATCACCTCCACCAACCAAATCTTATGTGCCTCCGGTTCCCTATCCTCATAGGTTGGTAGAGAGAAAGTTGAGTGACAAGTTCACTAAATTTCTCAATGTGATGAAGAGCCTGCAAATCAACATCCCATTCCTTGAGGCTATGTCTCAAATGCCAGCTTATGCTAAGTTCTTGAAAGAGATCCTCTCCAATAAGCGAAAACTTGAAGATGAGCTTATCTCCCTACCTTACCAAGTGAGTGCTCTTGTGCAACGAACTATGCCCAAGAAGCAAAGAGATCCCGGGAGTTTCACCTTGCCGGTGAAGATAGGTGACTTAGAGCCTAAGGGTGCACTGGCCGATCTGGAGCAAGTGTCAATTTGATGCCCTTTCTATTGCAAAGACCTGAAATTTCCTCTTCATCCTACGCGCAAAACGATTCAATTGGCGGACCGCACTGTGAGAGTTCCCTGTGGTGAGTTGGAGGATATACCGATTCAAGTTGGGCATGTGTTTGTACCATGCGACTTTGTGGTGATGGATATGGAGGAAGATCCTGAGACTCCTCTTATTCTGGGAAGAGAAGCTCTAAAGACTTTGGGTGCCGTGATAAACTGCAAAAACGACACAATCACGGTTGAGGTAGCTAATGAGCGGGTGGTGTTTGAGTTCTCTAAGACATTTAAGAGACCTATGATGGAGAGAATTTGCCGGGTAAGCCTAGTGGAAGATGAGGTAGAGGACGCCATGAGTGTGGATAATTCTGGGGACGAGTTGTATGCTACTCTTCCCGACACCCTTAGCTTGGACATGGAAGAGGAAACACAAGATGAGGCGTTTGAGGTTCTAGCTACATCATCCACTGATAAAGAGGAGTGTTCTAAGCCTCCTCCCAAGGTAGAGTTCAAACCCCTTCCCTCCTCTCTTAGATATGTTTTTCTTGATGATGCATGTACTTATCCTGTTATTGTCAATTCGAGTCTTGATGACATTTCTATATCAAACTGATTGGAATTTTGCAAAAATATAAAGATGTCATTGGGTATTCGATTGATGACCTTAAGGGGATAAGCCCTTCTCTTGCTATGCATCGTATCCATCTCATCGATAGTAATGCCTCCTCCATCGAGCATCAGAGAAGGCTCAATCCCAACCTCAAAGAGGTTGTGAAAAAGGAGATCTTGAAACTACGTGACGCGGGAATCATCTATGCTATCTCAGATAGCAAGTGGGTGAGCCCGATTCACGTGGTTCCAAAAAAGGAGGCATGACTATAGTTGAGAATGAGAAAGGAGAAACAATCTCAACTAGGACTGTCACTGGGTGGAGAGTCTGTATTGATTACAGAAAACTGAACAAATCCACCCGGAAAGATCATTTCCCCCTTCCCTTCATTGACCAAATGTTGGAGAGGCTTGCTCGTCATTCACACTTCTGTTTTCTCGATGGTTATTCCGGATTCTTTCAAATCCCCATTCATCCGGATGACCAAGAGAAAACCACCTTTACTTGTCCGTATGGGACATTTGCATATCGAAGGATGCCCTTTGGTTTGTGTAATGCCCCATCCACTTTTCAAAGGTGTATGACAGCAATCTTCTCTGACATGCTAGAAGATTCCATTGAAGTGTTCATGGACGACTTTAGTGTGTGTGGTTCGTCTTTTGACACATGTCTGGTTAATCTTGAATGTGTGTTAAAAAGGTGTCAAGAGACGAACCTCGTCCTGAATTGGGAGAAGTGTCACTTTATGGTCGAGGAAGGCATTGTCTTGGGCATAAAGTGTCGAAAAAGGGTATTGAGTAGATCCGGCAAAGGTTTCGGTTATTGAGAAGCTTCCGCCACCGAACTCGGTGACGGGAGTTCGTGCTTTCCTTGGACATGCTGGTTTTTACCGGCGTTTCATCAAGGATTTCTCTCAAATAGCCAAACCATTGACGAATCTACTTCAAAAAGATGTTGATTTTGAGTTTGATGAGTCTTGTACTAAGGCTTTTGAAACTCTTAAAAAGCCCTTACTTCTGCCCCCATTGTGCAAGCTCCGGATTGGAGCTTGCCTTTTGAACTAATGTGCGATGCTAGTGACTTTTCAGTGGGAGTTGTTCTTGGGCAACGCAAGGAAGGGAGGCTTCATGTGATAGCCTATGCAAGTAGGACTCTGGATGATGCTCAACGGAACTATGCAACTACGGAGAAGGAAATGTTGGCCGTGGTCTTTGCTTTTGACAAGTTCCGTTCCTACTTGACATGTAATAAGGCGGTGGTGTATACGGATCATTCTGCGGTCCGGTATTTGATGAGTAAGAAGGATGCCAAGCCTAGGCTCATTAGGTGGGTGTTGCTTCTTCAGGAGTTTGATTTTGAGATGAAAGAGAAGAAGGGGACGGAGAATGTGGTAGCTGACCATCTTTCTCGCCTCCCTCTTGAAATCTGGAGGAGATTCCTATCGAGGAAGATTTGAGAGAAGAAGCATTGTTCGCCATTCTGAAAATGAGGTTCCATGGTTCGCGATTATGCAATTATTTGGCTTGTGGGATTGAGCCTCATGGTTTTACTTCCCAACAAAGGAAGCGGTTCAAAGAAGTTTCAGGTTCTACTGGGATGACCCGCTCCTTTTTAAGAAGTGTGTGATGGAGTGTTTAGGGGTGTGTTCCTAATCATGAGATGACCTCTGTTTTGATCATTGCCATACTTTGGCATGTGGAGGAACGGTGGAGCAAGCAAAATGTTGCTAAGGTGCTCCAATGTGGTATGTTCTGGCCAACATTGCAAAAGGATGCCCGGGAATTTGTGGTGGCTTGTGATAGATGTCAAAGGAGTGGTGGCATCACAAAGCGACACGAGATGCCTCAACAGAACATTCTTGAGGTTGAGCCGTTTGATGTCTGGGGAGTCGACTTTATGGGTCCATTCGTTCCTTCCTGTGGGAATGTTACATTCTTGTTGCGGTCGACTACGTGACAAATGGGTTGAAGCCATTGCCTCTCCTACCAATGACCATAAGGTAGTCACCAAGCTTTGAAGAAGATCATCTTCCCTCGATTTGGGGTGCCCCGTGTGTTGATCAGTGATGGCGGTTCACACTTCGCCAAAAAGCAATTAGAAGCACTATTGAAGAAATACGGGGTGAATCACAAAGTAGGTCTTCCTTATCACCCCCAAAACCAAGGCCAAGTTGAGGTCTCGAATCGAGAGGTTAAGAATCCTTGAGAGAGTGGTCAATAGGACACGAAAGGATTGGTCTTTGAAGCTTGATGAGCTCTTTGGGCTCTTCGCACGGCTTTCAAGACCCATAGGCACCACTCCCTATCGCCTTGTGTATGGCAGGCATGTCATTTGCCGGTTGAGCTAGAGCACAAGGCTTGGTGGGCAGTTAAGGAGCTCAACATGGATCTTCACTTGGCGGGAGAAGCTCGAAAAGAAAGGCTAGTAGAGCTGGAAGAACTTCGTTTTGACGCTTATGAGAGTTCTAGACTATACAAAGAGCAAACGAAGAAATGGCACGATCACCGGATTCAACAACGAGAATTCCGGGTTGGGGACAAGTCTTGTTGTTCAACTCAAGACTAAAGCTTTTCCCCGGAAAGTTAAAGTCCAAGTGGTCGGGTCCTTTCTCGTGTTGAAGACTACTCCATATGGAGCTTATGAAGTTATGGGTGAGAAGGTCCATTTTGGGTAACGGTCAAAGGTTGAAGTTCTATCATGATTCTCATGCGTTGGTTCAATTGGTTGCTTGATTCTTCGCTCACCTGAGCGACTCTTATGATGGGATATCCTTTTTAGTCAAGCTAAGACTTAAAACAAGCGCTACACGGGAGGCAACCCGTTTCTTTTCTTCCTTTTTATTTTAGTTTATTTTTCTTTTGTTTGTTAGTTAGAATTTTGATTTATCAGTTAGCCATGAGAGCTACATTGGGACATCTGAGTTATTGTGAAAAGTTAAGTGAAATGAGTGATTCGAAAAAGAAAGAGTGAGAAAACAGAAGGTTAGGTTCTCCCGCACCGAGTGGACGTGCGCCCGCACCATTCTAAATTTTTTCGAAAGTTTAGTTTGGTGCGCCCGCACATCTCGTAGGTGCGCCCGCACCTTTCTCTAAAACGTTTTTCAAAACAAAACAGAAGATTTTGTGCTCCCGCACCAAGAAAAAAAAAATTCGAAAAAAAACTCTGGTGGGGCCGCACATTTACATGGTGCGCCCGCACCAAATTCTCCGGAGTTTTTGAGAAAAAAACAGAAGGTTTGGTGCGCCCGCACCAAAAAAAAAAAATTTCGAAAAAAAAACTCTGGTGCGCACATCTACATGGTGCACCCGCACCTAATTCTCCGGAGCTTTTGAGAAAAAAACAGAAGGTTTGGTGCGCCCGTACCTCTAGATGGTGCGCCCGCACCAAACGTTTCTGAAATTTTTTTTTCGATCGGTGCGCCCGCACCAACTCGGCTGGGCAACAAAAATCGCGGGTTTAAACTATTTTCTCGGCCCTCATTCCTCTTCTCCTCATAATTTTCGAAACTTTCTTTCACACTCACTCACTTTCTCTCTCTTGCCCCTCTCTAGATCCGGCCACCACCATCTTTTCCGGCGACTTTCAACGGCAAATCTCACCGGAATTTTCATCATCTTCCTCTCTACACCATTCAAGAGCACAAAAATTGGGATTTTGCAAGGATTTGATTTCTAGGGTTTCGAAATTGGGGATTTTCATCTCCATGCATGTTGGTAACTCTCTTCTAATCCTTGATTTTTCATCAATAATCTAGTAATTTGGAGTTCTAGTGTGTTTTCTTTTAGATTGCATGCTTGTTTTCCATAAATTTTTGATTATTCATGAACTTTGCTCCTATTTGTGTTTGATGTGGTGGTGAACAAGTGTATTTCATGTTGTTTGTGGTATTTTTCATGATTCTCTGAATTTTTGTGAACTACATTGCATGAATTTCTAGTGTTGTTGATTCTTGTGTACCAATTGTGGTTGATTTGGTGAATTTGTCTTGAAAGTATCTTGTAAGTGGTGATACTCTTGATTGTTAGCAACTTGGTTGCTACTAATTGTGGATTGACTAGCTGGTAGATCTTAGAATTAGTTTTTGATTTTCTTTCTTTTTGTGTGTTTCTTTGTGTGGTTTGATTTTTCTTTTGTGTGTTTCTTTGTGTCGAGAGTCCGTTTTGTGGTGTGTCATTGCAGCAGATCATCACTTCTCCTTCCCCTTTTTGCAAAACAAAAATTTTTACCACCATGGGAAGAAGTAGTGGTGAAGGCTCCTCTAGGTCTAAGAGAGCAAAGACCGGGTCCTCTTCACAAGGACCCTCGTCCAGCTCTAATCCCCCTCCCCTCTATGATGTGAAACTTCCCAATGCCGCTCTTAAACAAATTTTTCAACAACTTTCTGAGCGCACGTTTCGTCCCACAAAGTTCTATGACTACACTACCTGCAACTACCTTAACATTGAATCGATGATAAGGGAGATGGCAGGTAATGTCAGGTTATCGGACTTTCTTGACGTCCATGCACCTACTTATGAAACAACCCGAATCTACAACCAACCTAATTAGGAACTAAACACAGCAGAAATCCTAATCCGGGTCATTACCATCACACTCACCACGAGTATGGACCTCAAAAACCTTGGCTTATTAAAACTTTCAGACGGTAATAAATATATTGAAACCTTTAACCTCTAATAAACTATTTAGTGATCCTCAAATATTTTAAAGAACTAGATATGTTACTAAGATTCTACAGAAAATTCGGCAGAGTTCCGTTTGTAATACGGACCGCCTAAAACTTAATTTAGGACTCGCGTCCGATTCGTAATCCTGTATCCTCAAAATCCAGCAACCCAAACAAGTCTAGACTTTACAAACTCAAACCTTTTTAATTCAATTACAAATTAACTATTAACTATAATATTACAAAGTTGATCGTCCTCGCCGCGATACAAATAGTATAAAGCATATAACAAACTTCCAACATCGAACCTTCTTCATTATACATTACCTTCATGTACCTGCATATATCGGGCATGTAGTATCAGCCAAACTGGCTGAGCAAGATTTCATACTAAAAAGCCAAACATATATGCAAGTAAGATAATATTAATCATATCCTACAAATCATTTTTCTTTCAAAACATATAAGTAAAATAACCAACTTTATAAAATCATTTCTTTCTTTCTTTTCCAAAACAAATCCTTTCTTTTCTATTTCTAAATCAAATCCTTTCTATTTCCTTCTTTAAATCAAATCCTTTTTTTTTCTTTTTCTTTTTCTTTCACGAAGAAAGAATCATAAACATAGGGAATGGAACGAACTTTTCTTGCCTTTGGGCTAGCTAGGCCCTCCGGATAACTATAGACAAAGACCCTAGTGTGCACACCCTACATACGGCCAAACCGCAGCAGAAGATCTAAGTCTGAGGTACTGATCAACGTACCCCCCAACTATTCTGTATCTGTAAAGTCGAGACAAACCCGACGAAGTTCCAATTCCTTGAGATACCACTTAAGGTAATCCCCACAACTTTGAAAAACTATTCTTAGAGATACCACATAGGCAATCCAATAACTTTGCAAACATAAAAAGACTATTCGAAATATCTTTCTATAATCTTTCCTTCATTTACGGTTCGGAAACCAAACTTTCTATCTTTGGAGGAGCATCCTCCCATTCAAACCAATCTCAACAAATATTAGATAAAAACCCTTTTAAAACTCTTTTTGTAAACTATAAAAGATACTTTTAAAACTAACCTCCCATCTTTTAAAAGGAACTCAATCAAAATGAGTTTAAAACTTTTATAAAACTCTTCTCGTAACTATAAACGTCTTAATAAGAAATATTACCTTTTAACCTTACCAAACGTATAGGTAAGAAATCGTACCTCTTTGGACTTATAATGTAAACTATAAAAGTTCTGAATATGAAACCTTACCTTTTCGAATCACAGTTAAACAACTATCTCGGTCTAAACGACTCTTTAGTGTAACCGAAAGCTACAATATAAATATATGTACTTCGTAAGTAATAAAAGACTTGGATACAACTAACTTAGTTCACAAAGCAATCAACCTTTCCTAAATTCATATAAAACATCCAACAAACATATCATGTTCTAAAGTCTAACTAAAACCGTCTAACTAAAACCCTTACCAAATTAATTGAAATCATCTTACTTTATATAAAATCAACATTACATAATCATATGTACATATGGTAACTCAAAAGTTCATTATGAAGCAATTATATGAAAAGTAGAGTTTTTAAATCAACTATATAAAATATGAAATTTGGGCAGAAACTTAATATGAGCATAACTTTCTCCTACGAAGTCCAAATCAAGAGTTTCTTGAGCCTATCTTGAGTAAAATTTCAATACGAACAACTTTTGTGAAATAGTACTTTTGCTAAAAATGCCCGTAAATTGCCTTAAAACACAAAAAACGAACCTGAACTAGTAATTCTACGAATTACAGCACACTATATTCAATTCACTTGAACATTAACAAGCTTCCTACTATTCTAAACTAACTACTAAACTCATGAATGAACATTCAACTCAATAAATTCCACACCCAAACTCTGAAAATCGGAAACCCCAATTCAATTTCAATCTTAAAACCCTAACTTTATAAACTTGAGAAAAACTGAAATTAAACCATGAATTCAACTTACCCACAAACAAGGAAGATTAAGGATGAAGGATGAGACACACGAGCAACAACAACAGCGACGAAAAAGAGGAGGAGAGAGAAAACAGAGCAGCAGCAGCAGCAGCAACAACAACGTCACCGGCAGCAACGACCGAAAAAAGGGAAAGGAGGACTCCGGCGAGCTGAAAACGGCCGACAGCACCGCCGGCCTGTAGCCACCGGCACCGACGCGCGAGAAGAGAGAGGAGTAACTGGGTTTTGGTTTTTTTGGGGTTTCTTGAGTGAGGAATCACAAGTGAAAGAAAAAGGAATGGTTTTGTATCATTAAACCGATAACATAATGAAACCAAGGGAAAACCGACTTTGACTTCCTAATTGGGCCAAATTATCTTAAACTTCTCTCCTTATACATATATATATATCTAAAAGAAAACATCTATTTTCCTTTTCAAAATATTAGTTACTATATACTACTATTAAGAGTTTACATTAAAAGTAATTCCACTAAAATATTACCATACGATTAACTAAATAAAGAATATTAGCTATTCACTAATTGCATGGTCAAACTCAATTTCTTTTAAATACGCTCGAGAAATATTATTATATAATAAGGCTAGTAATCATACTTAGCACTTAATAAAATACACTTTAAAATAGGGGTATTACAATATACCACCCTCGCAAAAAATTTCGTCCTCGAAACTTAAAAATAAAACAATGATAAAAAATCCAAATATTTAAAACCAAGAGCCCTAAACTTCGGAATTAAGAGTCAAGCCTACATTTTGCCATCATTTTTGTGTCTCGCTTCAACTCAATGCCTAGGTTCATCGAGGAGCAAAAACTACAAAGGGGCAAACTTGTTGGCATTGAACTCTAATCATTCCATTTCGAGAGATCTCGTTTCAAAACACATCAATTCATTTCTAAACCAAATCAAACTCTTTAATACACAACTTTGAGGCAAATAACTCCACTTTCTCATCATTTTATAACTACCATTTAATCATTTCAAAGATATAACAAACTTTCAAACTTTAATCGGATGAATTCTCCTTCTTTAAACCCAAACAATTAATAATAATATAATAGAGCTTTAATCTAAATCAGAGCTATTAAACTATCCCCTCCTCGAAATGAGTTTTGTCCCAAAACTCTTACCATGCTTACACCGCACACTCTAACTAATCCTTAAAGAAACAGTCACATATTTTCACATAAACACATTGTTACATGGATGAATAGAAAGCCATGTAATCACACAAAGCTCAAAGCATAACAAAACATACTTAAAACAGCGTAACTAATCTCGAGGCGTTTCACGCTTTACTCTCAAAGTAGATCATTTCAAATTCCTACGATGATAAGCGAATCTTTCTCTAACTTCACTAAAAGAAATTCTTCTTACATGAAATCCAAAGAGCGATAATGTAACATTATTATAATAACTATAATATAATAACAGTCACAACTCCATTACAACCAAAACTATTAGACTATTTACCCTTTAAGTAAGTCTTGTCCTCAAATCTTTATCTTACTTCTTTTAAATAAGGAACCAATCATTTACGAATTTCCCATGAAGTAGTTTCCACTTTCCACGTTGGCAAAACAATTCACCTAATTAATACAATAATAGGGGTTATAGACCCACAAACACGCTTCTTATGCGCACTCTTTCATATAATTACCTAAGCATATGGTTTCATGTATATATATAATTACATATATACACATATTTGAATACACGTCAATCACATTAAACAACAACTTCAAATGATTCACATATCATTCATACACAACGTAAAGGCAAGCGCGAACTCTCGACGGCTTGATTTATTTTACTCCTAACTTTTACTCAACTCATTTCTCAACTTATTTAACTCCTATACATGGATATGAAGATCCGTGCGTACCTAAAAACAAACTCCGCTCTGATACCATTTGAAACAACCCGAATCTACAACCAACCTAATTATGAACTAAACACAGCAGAAATCCTAATCCGGGTCATTACCATCACACTCACCACGAGTATGGACCTCAAAAACCTTGCTTATTAAAACTTTAGACGTAATAAATATATTGAAGACCTTAACTCTAATAAACTATTTAAGTGATCCTCAAATATTTTAAACAACTAGATATGTTACTAAGATTCTACAGAAAATTCGGCAGAGTTCCATTTGTAATACGGACCGCCTAAAACTTAATTTAGGACTCGCGTCCGATTCGTAATCCTGTATCCTCAAAATCAGCAACCCAAACAAGTCTAGACTTTACAAACTCAAACCTTTTTAATTCAATTACAAATTAACTATTAACTATAATATTACAAAGTTGATCGTCCTCGCCGCGATACAAATAGTATAAAGCATAAACAAACTTCCAACATCGAACCTTCTTCATTATACATTACCTTCATGTACCTGCATATATCGGCATGTAGTATCAGCCAAACTGGCTGAGCAAGATTTCATACTAAAAGCCAAACATATATGCAGGTAAGAATATTAATCATATCCTACAAATCATTTTTCTTTCAAAACATATAATAAAATACCAACTTTATAAAATCATTTCTTTCTTTCTTTTCCAAAACAAATCCTTTCTTTTCTATTTCTAAATCAAATCCTTTCTATTTCCTTCTTTAAATCAAATCCTTTCTTTTTCTTTTTCTTTTTCTTTCACGAAGAAAGAATCATAAACCTAGGGAATGGAACGAACTTTTCTTGCCTTTGGGCTAGCTAGGCCCTCCGGATAACTATAGACAAAGACCCCTAGTGTGCACACCCTACATACGGCCAAACCGCAGCAGAAGATCTAAGTCTGAGGTACTGATCAACGTACCCCCAACTATTTTGTATCTGTAAAGTCGAGACAAACCCGACGAAGTTCCAATTCCTTGAGATACCACTTAAGGTAATCCCCACAACTTTGAAAACACAAAACTATTCTTAGAGATACCACATAGGCAATCCAATAACTTTGCAAACATAAAAAAACTATTCGAAATATCTTTCTATAATCTTTCCTTCATTTACGGTTCGGAAACCAAACTTTCTATCTTTGGAGGAGCATCCTCCCATTCAAACCAATCTCAACAAATATTAGATAAAAACCCTTTTAAAACTCTTTTTGTAAACTATAAAAGATACTTTTAAAACTAACTCCCTCTTTTAAAAGGAACTCAATCAAAATGAGTTTAAAACTTTTATAAAACTCTTCTCGTAACTATAAACGTCTTAATAAGAAATATTACCTTTTAACCTTACCAAACGTATAGGTAAGAAATCGTACCTCTTTGGACTTATAATGTAAACTATAAAAGTTCTGAATATGAAACCTTACCTTTTCGAATCACAGTTAAACAACTATCTCGGTCTAAACGACTCTTTAGTGTAACCGAAAGCTACAATATAAATATATGTACTTCGTAAGTAATAAAAGACTTGGATACAACTAACTTAGTTCACAAAGCAATCAACCTTTCCTAAATTCATATAAAACATCCAACAAACATATCATGTTCTAACGTCTAACTAAAACCGTCTAACTAAAACCCTTACCAAATTAATTGAAATCATCTTACTTTATATAAAATCAACATTACATAATCATATGTACATATGGTAACTCAAAAGTTCATTATGAAGCAATTATATGAAAAGTAGAGTTTTTAAATCAACTATATAAAATATGAAATTTGGGCAGAAACTTAATATGAGCATAACTTTCTCCTACGAAGTCCAAATCAAGAGTTTCTTGAGCCTATCTTGAGTAAAATTTCAATACGAACAACTTTTGTGAAATAGTACTTTTGCTAAAAATGCCCGTAAATTGCCTAAAAACACAAAAAAAACTGAACTGAACTAAATTCTACGAATTACAGCACACTATATTCAATTCACTTGAACATTAACAAGCTTCCTACTATTCTAAACTAACTATTAAACTCATGAATGAACATTCAACTCAATAAATTCCACACCCAAACTTTGAAAATCAGAAACCCCAATTCAATTTCAATCTTAAAACCCTAACTTTATAAACTTGAGAAAAACTGAAATTAAACCATGAATTCAACTTACCCACAAACAAGGAAGATTAAGGATGAAGGATGAGACACACGAGCAACAACAACAGCGACGAAAAAGAGGAGGAGAGAGAAAACAGAGCAGCAGCAGCAGCAACAACAACGTCACCGGCAGCAACGACCGAACAAAGGGAAAGGAGGACTCCGGCGAGCTGAAAACGGCCGACAGCACCGCCGGCCTGTAGCCACCGGCACCGACGCGCGAGAAGAGAGAGGAGTAACTGGGTTTTGGTTTTTTTGGGGTTTCTTGAGTGAGGAATCACAAGTGAAAGAAAAAGGAATGGTTTTGTATCATTAAACCGACAACATAATGAAACCAAGGGAAAACCGACTTTGACTTCCTAATTGGGCCAAATTATCTTAAACTTCTCTCCTTATACATATATATATATATATATATATATATATATATATATATATATATATATATATATATATATATATATATATATATATATATATATATATTATATATATATATATATATATCTAAAGAAAACATCTATTTTCCTTTTCAAAATATTAGTTACTATATACTTACTATTAAGAGTTTACATTAAAAGTAATTCCACTAAAATATTACCATACGATTAACTAAATAAAGAATATTAGCTATTCACTAATTGCATGGTCAAACTCAATTTCTTTTAAATACGCTCGAGAAATATTATTATATAATAAGGCTAGTAATCATACTTAGCACTTAATAAAATACACTTTAAAATAGGGGTATTACAGCTCATTTGAAACAACCCGAATCTACAACCAACCTAATTAGGAACTAAACACAGCGGAAATCCTAATCCGGGTCATTACCATCACACTCACCACGAGTATGGACCTCAAAAACCTTGATTTATTAAAACTTTCAGACGGTATTAAATATATTGAAACCTTTAACCTCTAATAAACTATTTAGAGATCCTCAAATATTTTAAACAACTAGATATGTTACTAAGATTCTACAGAAAATTCGGCAGAGTTCCGTTTGTAATACGGACCGCCTAAAACTTAATTTAGGACTCGCGTCCGATTCGTAATCCTGTATCCTCAAAATCCAGCAACCCAAACAAGTCTAGACTTTACAAAATCAAACCTTTTTAATTCAATTACAAATTAACTATTAACTATAATATTACAATGTTGATCGTCCTCGCCGCGATACAAATAGTATAAAGCATATAACAAACTTCCAACATCGAACCTTCTTCATTATACATTACCTTCATGTACCTGCATATATCAGGCATGTAGTATCAGCCAAACTGGCTGAGCAAGATTTCATACTGAAAAGCCAACATATATGCAGGTAGGATAATATTAATCATATCCTACAAATCATTTTTCTTTCAAAACATATAAGTAAAATAACCAACTTTATAAAATCATTTCTTTCTTTCTTTTCCAAAACAAATCCTTTCTTTTCTCTTTCTAAATCAAATCCTTTCTATTTCCTTCTTTAAATCAAATCCTTTCTTTTTCTTTTTCTTTCACGAAGAAAGAATCATAAACCTAGGGAATGGAACGAACTTTTCTTGCCTTTGGGCTAGCTAGGCCCTCCGGATAACTATAGACAAAGACCCCTAGTGTGCACACCCTACATACGGCCAAACCGCAGCAGAAGATCTAAGTCTGAGTTACTGATCAACGTACCCCCCAACTATTCTGTATCTGTAAAGTCGAGACAAACCCGACGAAGTTCCAATTCCTTGAGATACCACTTAAGGTAATCCCCACAACTTTGAAAACACAAAACTATTCTTAGAGATACCACGTAGGCAATCCAATAACTTTGCAAACATAAAAAAACTATTCGAAATATCTTTCTATAATCTTTCCTTCATTTACGGTTCGGAAACCAAACTTTCTATCTTTGGAGGAGCATCCTCCCATTCAAACCAATCTCAACAAATATTAGATAAAAACCCTTTTAAAACTCTTTTTGTAAACTATAAAAGATACTTTTAAAACTAACCTCCCATCTTTTAAAAGGAACTCAATCAAAATGAGTTTTAAAACTTTTATAAAACTCTTCTCGTAACTATAAACGTCTTAATAAGAAATATTACCTTTTAACCTTACCAAACGTATAGGTAAGAAATCGTACCTCTTTGGACTTATAATGTAAACTATAAAAGTTCTGAATATGAAACCTTACCTTTTTGAATCACAGTTAAAAAACTATCTCGGTCTAAACGACTCTTTAGTGTAACCGAAAGCTACAATATAAATATATGTACTTCGTAAGTAATAAAAGACTTGGATACAACTAACTTAGTTCACAAAGCAATCAACCTTTCCTAAATTCATATAAAACATCCAACAAACATATCATGTTCTAATGTCTAACTAAAACCGTCTAACTAAAACCCTTACCAAATTAATTGATGTTGAACCCTAGTTTTGATAATGACAAAGAAACAAAGGAACAAACTAAGTAGTGAACTAATGAATTATTTAAGTGTATGGTGTCTAAGGTATCAATGCAAGGAACTGAGAGAATACAAAGTCAATGAAGAAGTCAAGAGAGGATTTCAAAGGCTAAGTAAAGAAGTTTCTATGTTGATACTGGAGCAAGCATTGGATCAAGAATAATAGAAGCTAGGCGTTTTATTTTCTAGTTCCAATGTAAAGGAACAAAGAAAGAATGGTAAGGAACTGTGGCAGAATATTTGAGAATGAAGCGTTTGTTCCTCTGTAAGGAAAAACTCAGTGGCACTTGTAAATATGTTAAAGGAACTGAACTATATATAAGGAACTATACTTAGGCGTTGTACTTTAGTTGTAACGGTTAAAAAGATAATGGAGTAAGTCATGCATAGATTATAGGAAATTAGTTATTTCTAATTTCAAATGATAAATCAGTTTTAAAAAAGAAAATCTGTTTTGGAAAGATATTATTTTTCGGAAAATAAGAAATAAATATCCGGTTGTTAGAAAGATTTTATTTCAAAGATATTATTTTCTTAAAGATTAGAAATTCAGATTTAAAGATAAAAAGAGTTTAATAAAACTGATTTTCGAATAATGTTGAAGGAACTCCTATTATTTAGGAGTAATGGCTGCATTTTATCCACGTTCATTTATGTTCATGGGATCATGGGACATGATGTAAAACGTGTTCCTTAGGGGAAGGACATCATGGGTAAATGGATTAAAACGTGTACTCTAACATTACCTACGTTCTTCATGATTACCACTATAAATATAGAAGTCTAGATAAGTTCCAAAGTGTGTCTGACTAAGTAATTAAGTGAGTTTAACTTATTAAGTGTCAGTGCCTTCATTCTCTCATAATAGCCATTTGTTCTTTGCCTTCTTACTCTAATTCCACTAAGCTTATTTCGATCAATTGTATTTTGGTTTTTGGGGTAAGGGAACTTTGAGTGAAGTTCTGTAAGAGAAAGGCTTTGAGTGAAGCTTGTATGTGTGAGAAAACTTCGAGTGAAGTTGAGAGGAACTGCTGTTAAGGGAACAGTGGTTCAGGAACTTGAGTTTAGGAACTCAAGGTAGGGCTCGAGTTAGAATTAGGTTGTAACAGAGTTGTTTGGCCTAATTAGTGAAAGTGTTGAGTTTAAAATCCCTAGTGGTCGAGGTTGTTTCTTCTTGTTGGGCCCAAGAAGTTTTTCCTCGTAAAAATCCCTTGTGTTCCTTTAGCTTGTTTATTCGTTTAAGTTTTAATTTCCGCAAAAAGTTACGTTTATTTCTACACCTACAATTCACCCCCCCTCTTGTAGTGTTCCTAGGGAAATAACAATTGAAATCATCTTACTTTATATAAAGTCAACATTACATAATCATATGTACATATGGTAACTCAAAAGTTCATTATGAAGCAATTATATGAAAAGTAGAGTTTTTAAATCTGTATAAAATATGAAATTTGGGCAGAAACTTAATATGAGCATAACTTTCTCCTACGAAGTCCAAATCAAGAGTTTCTTGAGCCTATCTTGAGTAAAATTTCAATACGAACAACTTTTGTGAAATAGTACTTTTGCTAAAAATGCCCGTAAATTGCCTAAAAACACAAAATACGAACCTGAACTAGTAATTCTACGAATTACAGCACACTATATTCAATTCACTTGAACATTAACAAGCTTCCTACTATTCTAAACTAACTATTAAACTCATGAATGAACATTCAACTCAATAAATTCCACACCCAACTCTGAAAATCGGAAACCCCAATTCAATTTCAATCTAAAAACCCTAACTTTATAAACTTGAGAAAAACTGAAATTAAACCATGAATTCAACTTACCCACAAACAAGGAAGATTAAGGATGAAGGATGAGACACACGAGCAACAACAACAGCGACGAAAAAGAGGGGGATAGAGAAAACAGAGCAGCAGCAACAACAACGTCACCGGCAGCAACGACCGAACAAAGGGAAAGGAGGACTCCGGCGAGCTGAAAACGGCCGACAGCACCGCCGGCCTGTAGCCACTGGCACCGACGCGCGAGAAGAGAGAGGAGTAACTGGGTTTTGGTTTTTTTGGGGTTTCTTGAGGTAGGAATCACAAGTGAAAGAAAAAGGAATGGTTTTGTATCATTAAACCGACAACATAATGAAACCAAGGGAAAACCGACTTTGACTTCTTAATTGGGCCAAATTATCTTAAACTTCTCCCCTTATATATATATATATATATATATATATATAATATATATATATATATATATATATATATATATATATATTATTATATAATATATATATATAAATATATATATAATATAAGAAAACATCTATTTTCCTTTTCAAAATATTAGTTACTATATACTACTATTAAGAGTTTACATTAAAAGTAATTCCACTAAAATATTACCATACGATTAACTAAATAAAGAATATTAGCTATTAACTAATTGCATGGTCAAACTCAATTTCTTTTAAATACGCTCGAGAAATATTATTATATAATAAGGCTAGTAATCATACTTAGCACTTAATAAAATACACTTTAAAATAGGGGTATTACAGCTCATTTGAAACAACCCGAATCTACAACCAACCTAATTAGGAACTAAACACAACGGAAATCCTAATCCGGGTCATTACCATCACACTCACCACGAGTATCGACCTCAAAAACCTTGATTTATTAAAACTTTCAGACGGTAATAAATATATTGAAACCTTTAACCTCTAATAAACTATTTAGTGATCCTCAAATATTTTAAACAACTAGATATGTTACTAAGATTCTACAGAAAATTCGGCAGAGTTCCGTTTGTAATACGGACCGCCTAAAACTTAATTTAGGACTCGCGTCCGATTCGTAATCCTGTATCCTCAAAATCCAGCAACCCAAACAAGTCTAGACTTTACAAACTCAAACCTTTTTAATTCAATTACAAATTAACTATTAACTATAATATTACAAAGTTGATCGTCCTCGCCGCGATACAAATAGTATAAAGCATATAACAAACTTCCAACATCGAACCTTCTTCATTATACATTACCTTCATGTACCTGCATATATCAGGCATGTAATATCAGCCAAACTGGCTGAGCAAGATTTCATACTAAAAAGCCAAACATATATGCAGGTAGGATAATATTAATCATATCCTACAAATCATTTTTCTTTCAAAACATATAAGTAAAATAACCAACTTTATAAAATCATTTCTTTCTTTCTTTTCCAAAACAAATCCTTTCCTTTCTATTTCTAAATCAAATCCTTTCTATTTCCTTCTTTAAATCAAATCCTTTCTTTTTCTTTTTCTTTCACGAAGAAAGAATCATAAACCTAGGGAATGGAACGAACTTTCCTTGCCTTTGGGCTAGCTAGGCCCTCCGGATAACTATAGACAAAGACCCCTAGTGTGCACACCCTATATACGGCCAAACCGCAGCAGAAGATCTAAGTCTGAGGTACTGATCAACGTACCCCCAACTATTCTGTATCTGTAAAGTCGAGACAAACCCGACGAAGTTCCAATTCCTTGAGATACCACTTAAGGTAATCCCCACAACTTTGAAAACACAAAACTATTCTTAGAGATACCACGTAGGCAATCCAATAACTTTGCAAACATAAAAAAAACTATTCGAAATATCTTTCTATAATCTTTCCTTCATTTACGGTTCGGAAGCCAAACTTTCTATCTTTGGAGGAGCATCCTCCCATTCAAACCAATCTCAACAAATATTAGATAAAAACCCTTTTAAAACTCTTTTTGTAAACTATAAAAGATACTTTTAAAACTAACCTCCCATCTTTTAAAAGGAACTCAATCAAAATGAGTTTAAAACTTTTATAAAACTCTTCTCGTAACTATAAACGTCTTAATAAGAAATATTACCTTTTAACCTTACCAAACGTATAGGTAAGAAATCGTACCTCTTTGGACTTATAATGTAAACTATAAAAGTTCTGAATATGAAACCTTACCTTTTCGAATCACAGTTAAACAACTATCTCGTCTAAACGACTCTTTAGTGTAACCGAAAGCTACAATATAAATATATGTACTTCGTAAGTAATAAAAGACTTGGATACAACTAACTTAGTTCACAAAGCAATCAACCTTTCCTAAATTCATATAAAACATCCAACAAACATATCATGTTCTAACGTCTAACTAAAACCGTCTAACTAAAACCCTTACCAAATTAATTGAATAAAATCAACATTACATAATCATATGTACATATGGTAACTCAAAAGTTCATTATGAAGCAATTATATGAAAAGTAGAGTTTTTAAATCAACTATATAAAATATGAAATTTGGGCAGAAACTTAATATGAGCATAACTTTCTCCTACGAAGTCCAAATCAAGAGTTTCTTGAGCCTATCTTGAGTAAAATTTCAATACGAACAACTTTTGTGAAATAGTACTTTTGCTAAAAATGCCCGTAAATTGCCTAAAAACACAAAAATACGAACCTGAACTAGTAATTCTACGAATTACAGCACACAATATTCAATTCACTTGAACATTAACAAGCTTCCTACTATTCTAAACTAACTATTAAACTCATGAATGAACATTCAACTCAATAAATTCCACACCCAAACTCTGAAAATCGGAAACCCCAATTCAATTTCAATCTAAAAACCCTAACTTTATAAACTTGAGAAAAACTGAAATTAAACCTGAATTCAACTTACCCACAAACAAGGAAGATTAAGGATGAAGGATGAGACACACGAGCAACAACAACAGCGACGAAAAAGAGGGGGATAGAGAAAACAGAGCAGCAGCAACAACAACGTCACCGGCAGCAATGACCGAACAAAGGGAAAGGAGGACTCCGGCGAGCTGAAAACGGCCGACAGCACGGCCGGCCTGTAGCCACCGGCACCGACGCGCGAGAAGAGAGAGGAGTAACTGGGTTTTGGTTTTTTTTGGGGTTTCTTGAGTGAGGAATCACAAGTGAAAGAAAAAGGAATGGTTTTGTATCATTAAACCGACAACATAATGAAACCAAGGGAAAACCGACTTTGACTTCCTAATTGGGCGAAATTATCTTAAACTTCTCTCCTTATACATATATATATATATATATATATATCCAAAAGAAAACATCTATTTTCCTTTTCAAAATATTAGTTACTATATACTACTATTAAGAGTTTACATTAAAAGTAATTCCACTAAAATATTACCATAACGATTAACTAAATAAAGAATATTAGCTATTCACTAATTGCATGGTCAAACTCAATTTCTTTTAAATACGCTCGAGAAATATTATTATATAATAAAGCTAGTAATCATACTTAGCACTTAATAAAATACACTTTAAAATAGGGGTATTACAACTTATGATCAACTTACTCTCGAATTCTTGAGTACGTTGAACATAAGTAAGGAGGCGGGCACGGGTGTTCTAGCTATTCAATTTCGTATGTTTAATCAAGCTAGAGCACTCTCCTTCGACGAATTCTGTAAGGCATTTGGGATGGATTCTCGAGCTCCCTGTGATGCTCCTTTGGGCACCATCTGGCAGGGATACAATGAGCAAGAATGGTGGGATAAAATCACCAACGACACGACTCCGTTTCGGACGAATTCGTCCAAAGCGTCGGAGATCATCTATCTTGCTCTCCGTTACTTCCATAGGATGTTGGTTTACACCATCTTTCCTAAATAGGAAGTAGGACAGTTGAGGAAGGACGAGCTGCTGGTTCTTTGGTTGGCCACTGACGGGGTCCACCATAGAGCCCGAATTAACTTTGTTGCGCTCCTCCTTCACCGACTGCAGGAGATTCGGGGGGGAACTATGGTGACTGGGGAGATCCTTTGTGGTGGATTGGTCACCCAGCTAGCGTCCTACCTCGAGTTGGACGATGACCTGGCTCGCTTGGAAGCTAGTGTGCCTACTGTTGGTCAGTCCAACATATTGGATGGTACCAGTCTGCAGCAGATGAAATTTCTGCGCAATTACCAGAAGGAAAACTGCATTTGGCTTGTGGGGGGGCGACCTTACTGTTTTATAGGGCCCGACTTCATCTGGGACCTCCCCGCTAACTGCGAAAATCGTTGGCGGGTTCCCCCTTCCCATGACATCCCACGGGCTTCCCTGAGCCCATCCTACGGAGCGCATTCCACGCGTTCCGAGAGGTCCGAGGCCCGACCACCGCATTCCTGAGAGTGAGGTGGCCGAAGCTTCCTCCTCTCAATCCTTCGACATGGGCTCTCATGGCGCCATAGCCCAGATGCAGGCCTCTCAGGAGGCCAATCACCGTGCGGTTACTGCTACTCTTGCCGGTATCCGCACCGACCTCGACCATGTGTCTAGGGTGGCTTGGCGCACTCACCTCGCCAATGTCCACTCCGGACATGAGCCTCCCTTCCCTAACCATCCCCACTATCCTCCTTCTTTCGACCCTCAGAAGGGCCGTTTGAGGAGCCTTCTTTCCGTCCTTATCCCCACTACCCATCCTACTATCCTGATGGGTACTCTGGTGGGTATTTCCTCCTTACCCCCTCCCGATGGGGGTAATGGTGGAATATTAGGAGCTTTTCATACCCCCCTCCCTCTCCTCCTTTTGCAACTCCGAGCGCGGAGTTTTGCTTAAGCTTGGGGGACTTGCATGTATGTCTATATCTTTGGGAGTTTTGGGGTCATGATGGTTAGAATTAGGGGTCTCATTGGTTTTCGGTATTAGTTGGTGATTGTTCCTGTCTGTTGGTTTTGACTTCCCCCACCCCTGCTGACTTCTCTTCACCTGTATAGCTTTGCTTTGGTAGTTTTGTTTTTGCTTTGCATATATTTATAACAAAAAAAAAAAAATTCCTCTTTTATTCTTTTTATTCTTTTTTCTGCATTTAGGATAGCTTGGTTGCATGCATGATTTGTGGCTAAAAGTGTTCATGACTTGATTGGAAGACCTTCCTTATATTAGACTTGATGATTTTGGAAGCCCTGTTGTGACTTTAGCGTCTCTTGAAACGATAACTTTTGGTAGAGTCTCTTTGAAATTAGGCGAGTTGGATGAATGGATTGCCTTGCCCTTGTGCGATAACCCAAGGAGGGCCAAGAACCTCGTAAGACTCACTCACAACCCTCACCATTGATCGCCTAACTTGTGACTTGCATTTTAGCTCCCCAAGATTACATAAGACGAGCCTCTAGGAGAATGATTTAGGGCGTTTCTTTTGCTAGTAATAGGAGCTACAAACCAAAAGCTTGAATACCTGCATAATATTGCTTCTCAACCCATCTGAGCCTTTCTATCCTATTTTTGCTTAACCCACATAATGAGTCATGGCCAAACTTTCCCCAAAGTGGAGTCATGTGTAGTTTTGTTGAGTTAAGTTGTTTTGATATTAAGTCTTGGTTGAAAGGAGTTAATGTGCTTGTATGATGCAAAAGTTGAAAAAATTTGTGAAAAAGAAAGACAAAAGAAATAAAAAAAAAAAGTTCTTATTGTTTGATTTGGTTTATTATTGAAAATGAAAAGAAAGAAAGATCAAATTGATGAGAAAAATGAAAAAGTTCACAAAGTGAAAAAGAAACAAGTGAAATTCAAGGTATGTGTGAGATTTCTTTAATTGAGAATAGTGTTAGGACTAGCTTGGGGGAGTATTTACCCCTAGTTTGTACTCCACTTACCCTTTTTGCACCACATTCCTAGAATATAATCCACACCCCTAACCTAGCCCCGTTACAACCTTAACAAAGTCCCTTTTGACTTCTAGATTGGACTTGATCTATTTAGTAGTGGCGGGGGGATTTTGTGCAAGTCATGATGAGGGTCATCAAAAACTGGTAGAGGCGAGCAATTATGGTTGAGCATCCCTAGGGAGGAGTCAAACTTGGGTCTTGGAAGTGGAGAAGAGTGAGAAATCATTCTTGGAAAGCTTTCTTTCAAAAAGACTCGGTTGATCGGTGGATTGAGACCTTAGAGTCACTCTTGTGCTTCCTAATCATCTTCCCTCTTGTGTTTGGTTGGTCTCCTAAATCTTGTATGAACTCATTTAGCTTGCATGTCATGCTTGTAACCTTGCATTTAGAGCATATAGGTTAGTTTGTTACATGTTTCCCTTTTCTTTTCTTTCTTCTTTCCTTCATTCTCATTCTTGGTTTACTTGAGGACAAGCAAAACGCTAAGCTTGGGGGAGTTTGATAAGTGCGTTTCTAACGCACTTTATGACTTTCTTTTGGCTTGTTTTGGCTCTCCTTTTCCCCTTTTCTTCCTTCTTTCTCCCACTTTTCCCTTCTATTTCATTCACTTGATCATACTTGATCATAGTGACATTTTGCTAGATTTTCGATCTATTTTGATCGAATTTCTAGCACATATGCTTTCACCATGTTTGCTCGTGTTTTATTGCAGGTATGACCCTTTTCGGGGTCGAGTAATGCGAGACATGGCACAAGGGAACGAGCTAGAGGATGAGAGGGAGCATGAGGTGCGCCTAGAGCTCCCCCGCACACGATGGTGCGCCCGCACATTCTGCTGGTGCGCCCGCACCATCGACTTATTATGAGACACATTACAGACGACTTTGGTGCGCCCGCACCAAACACAAGGTGCGCCCGCACCTGAGGTCAGGTGAGCCCGCACCTCTTTATGGTGCGCCCGCACCATGCATTCCGGAATGAAAAATTCGATCATTAAACCCTTTTTTCTCTTTTAGTTTTAGACTTACGCTTTCATTCTAGTTTTTACAGAATATTTTAGGGTTTTGTATTAGAGAGAAAACACTTTAGTTTCCATTGATAATTGAGATTAGTGATCATAGTTTTTGATTCGATTGACATTCAAGGTACTTTTCATTCAATTCAATTCAAAGTTTTAGTTTTTATTTCATTCTTTCCGTCTTTGTTCTTACTTTTGATTATTCTAGATCTTTATTCTCTTAGTCCCATAATTGCGATTTACATTAGTTTAACCATTACTTAATCATGTTTAGCCTTAGAATAGTCATAGATTCATTTTTTAATTGCTTTAACTCCATGATTAGTGAGTAGTTTCATAATCTAGGGTTAGGGTGAAAGTATGAATTAGGGTTTTAAATATGATGTTGATGTGATTGTGATGTATGGAGAAGCTTATGCATTGATCTTGGTGTTTTGAGACCTTAGGATAGATATTGATCACATTTATACTTTGGTATTTTGATTTCAAATGTTCTTAAATCGGATTTTGAACTCTTTTATCATCCCCAAGAATCAACTTAATTTCTAACCAAGATATTGGATGAAATTAAGGGGATCCTTCATTAGGGGTTTTCCAAACTTATTGAATCTCTTAATCAATTAACTAAAGACCATTTGAGAGAGGATTTAGTTGATTGATTAAGTGATTACTCTTGAGGACCATTCGAGAGAGGACTCGAGTATTTTAGAGGAGAACTAAACCTTGCATAATCGTCTTTGTTACTTCACAATCGCATTAACAATCATCATCCGTTCTTATTCATACTAGTAACCTTAACTCTAGTGTCTTTTATTTGATATTTAAACTCTTGATATTTGCTTGTTCTAGTTATTAGTTAGTCTTAATTGTTACCAAACATCTTTCAAACCCCCAAATCCTTTCAATTAGGTAGTCTGGACTTGATAGACTTTAATCAATCCCATTTTCCCTGTGGATCGACCCTCGACTTGCCCTTACTATTCTCTTAGTAATTGCTTGTTAGGACTTATAAATATTGTTTGGAAAGTGGTTCTTAGTGCCTTAACGACACACTAAAAACCTCTTATCAGTATTCTGTTTTTAAGTTAAGAATCTGGTTTAGGCTTGTAATTGAATAAGATGGGACTTAGAAAAAGTGTATTACTGTTATTGGTTAAAGTTACCATCTTATTATGCGTGACCTGATTTGTGGGACATACAACTTTTGGACATAAGACCTAACTTTTGGACATAAGACCTAACTTTTGGACGTAAGACTTGACTTTTGGACATAAGACGTGGTTGGACTTATGACTTAATCGGTTTGGTAAAATAGTGGACTAATGACACTAACTAAGTTTAGTTTGCTCACTATCTTTGACTCTTAAAAGACGCTAAATCCACTAGAATAGAAAAGTAACGAAAGTTCATGAACAAGGTGTTAGCTATCGTTTAATTCGAATCATTAGATCGTTATAGTCTTAGTATGTAGTAGTTGTTAGTGTTATTAAGGACGTAGCACTAAACCTTTTATTTAACGGTTTAGGTCCCAATTTCATAAGCGGCACGTTCAATTAAGACAGCGAAAATTCTCCGGTATAAGGTACGTACGCGTACCAGTTTAATTCCAAGTTTTAGTATCATGATTAGGTTGCAATTCATTTTATTGGAACCTAGAAGCATGATAGAGAACGTTTGATTGTGATTGTTTGGTTAAACATTTGTGACGTGAAATCGATATGTTGCATTGAGATGCGTAATTCTATCGTAGTCTAAATATGAGCATTATTATCTGATCCATAGTGTAACAAGAGTGTTACAAGAGATGAGATTTGAACATTGTATTAAGAGAACCTGTAAATGACTCTTTGGGGTTATGAAAAGAATAAACAGTAGTAAAAGTGAATTATGGCAATAACTTGTAGCTGGACTCCCTACAAGTAATGAACAATGGGGGGAGTGTGGGACTTGTCCTACACTCCTACGCAGGCCTACTGTGACGGCAGTAGTGTCCTTATATTTTTGATAACTCAAGTAGGCGGAAGCTTCCGTTCGATCTTGGGGGTATGCATACTAAGGTGATGGGTGTGAGACGGAACAAACACGTATTTGCATTTCATCTAATAGACCAAGTTGTCTATTAAGGATTCAGTAGCCCGTATGATTCTAGTAAGATGACGGTCCCGTTCGATGCCAAATAAAGAAAGATTAAAGGATGTAACATAATGTAATATCATGCTTAAGATTTGTTCATGTGTGCATCATTTATGTTTATATGTATTCAATGGTTCATTACGTACTCAGCATAGTTGATTCTGTGTGTTATTATGTGTTTGTTGACCTGTGATGAACCATTGACGCTTCAATGGGGAGCAGACTAGGTGTGCTGGTGCTGCTGCATGATATCAAGCATACAGGGGCTAGTCTTTAGTTTTAAAGTTAAGCATGTTGGATTAAGTATTATTGGATTTTCTAGAACTTTCTTAGATGGTTTGAGGTTTGAATAAAAGGGGTCATCGATGATTCCCGAGTTGTATTTACATTTTTAATTCCGCTGCATTTTAGTTTTTGAGACAATGATTTGAGTTACCATTTTTCTATTTATGCCTTGCGTTCCATCGCCGCGGTAACACTCCAAAAGTCGATGCGACGTAACTGTAGACGTGTATGGATTTTGGGGGTGTTACATTTTCTACCCATATATTGGGTTGTGTCTACTAATATATTAGGTTTTATTTCTCTCCATGTGAGAGTCGAGTCCACAAAATTTGTTTTTGGGTTTTTGTGTTATTCAAGATGTCGATTTGTTGATCAAAATTTGTGCGGAGTTGCAACAAATGTCAATACCTCATTTACAATTACTTGAATTGAATTCGATTCTACTTCAAAACTACAAAAGATCGACAAACCCCCTTGCAGAAGGCTGTATCATACATCGATGTGAAAGACGAGGATTTTCAAAAGTGTTAGATCTACTAACGATCGTGATTTTGTTATATTAAAATTGTATTTATTTTATTTTAGTATGTATTTGTTTAATTTTGATTTCTATTATAGATGTTTTTTTTTTGGGTTTTTCTACGTTATACCCTTGTATTTTTTCAATTTCTACGTTGTACCCCAAGCTTTTCAAAATTCCACACAGTACCCTTAAACTTACCTTTTTCAACGGACAATGCCCCTACCGCTGATTATACATCATTAATTTCGTCTATTTTTGATATCCCGATGGAACGAATCTAATTAGTGAATAACCTTCTAAGGGTTGAACTATGTATAAGTCCAATTAGTTCCAATAAATTTAAAAAAATTAATGAAACTAATGACATTTAATAAGCGGTTTGGGCATCGTGCATTAAAATAGGTAAGTTTGAGGGTACCGTGTGGAATTTTTAAAAAGTTGGGGTAAAACGTAGAAATTGAAGAAACACAAGGGTATAACGTAGAAATTTTTTTTATTTTTTTTATTTTTTTTATTTTTTTTAAGGATATCAAACTTGAAACTTATAACTTTTTATATGAATGGGAAGCATAAACCCTCAGGAATTTCTCTCCGCTTTCATTTCAACTTGGTCTTCAACCCCCACTTTCATCAATAATAACCTCAATTTATACTTAAATTACTTCTTTCTCTCTGATTTTATGCTTAAACAAACTCGTCGATGCTAACCTTTAATTCTCATCACCTCTAATTCTCATCAACATTTCCACACATTTCCTTCTTCAATTATACGTGGATTTTTGTAGGATTTGTTGGCTACTTGGAGGAGGAAGTACACATGCTCTGACGAATTCTACTTTTGCAATGGCCTCCTTCGAGTGTTTGTTACTGCTCATATGTTTTTTTGCGCAACTTTCTTTCTCTTTCTCGGGTGAGTAAATTTGTTCAGTTTGTTTAAACAAATAAGATCTTCTACATGAATTGATTGTTTTGTCCTAGTTACTAATGGTTTGTTATCATTACTTCTCCAAATCTTTACTTTCGAGTTATTTGGTTCATTTCTATGTCAATTTTGCTTATTAATTTTCACAAGATAACACTAAAATTCATTACGATATTCGCCATTTATTATCGTTTACCAAACAGGCCGTTAGGGTAATGGTCTAATGTATATTGTTTCAATCGGGTGGGCAGACATGAGAGGGATTGCGACAGGGCTGTCGTAAAATTTTTGGAGGTTCTGTACTAAATTATATAAATTATGCATTCATTTAAAATATAGAAATATATATTTCCATGAAATTACAATGTTAAAGTTGAATATTACGAAATTAAGCATCCAAATTGTCGGGACTATAGACAATGGGTCTAATATTAATAATGAACTTCTGATATTTGGGTCCTCTGAAATAAGGGCCTTGTGGTGTAGATCGCTTTGTACATTCTATCCGAGCTTTGCGATCACTTGGCTTATGATGCGACTTTACTGTGCGACTGGTGGGAACTTTTACATGGTGCATAACAAGTAAGGGTGGGCTGGTTAGAGAATATGGTTAGAGATAATAAAGTGGGGCGGGGATGATTGGTCTATTTTGTGGCAAAAAGATTTTGTTTGAACTTTGAGTGTATAACCGTTTCGCCTAGATAGAAGAATGATTCTACATTTTATGTTTTTGTTGGTTGAGCTGGTTCTCCTTTCCTAGCTAGTTGGTTCAATATTAGTTGATAAGGTTTTGTTTGGTTTGGATGCCTGTGTAGTTTTACCTGCTGTAACTGAGCAATTGATAGCTAAGAAAAGGTTGAATTTCTTTGCTCGTTTGTTACAAAGCAGTGTATTACTTTGTATGGTGACAAAAGATTATGCTCAAATTCAGGAGGCTAACCTAGACAAAACATTAACATAAGTATCGTGGGTAATGAAAAAATCCTGTTGATTTGTTGTATTCCATATATTATATTTAGCAATCAGGCAACGTTTTAACTGAAGGGGGAGTAAAACCTAAGAGTTGTAGTTTGATGGTGTGGAACCACTCACTTGAATCTTAAAATAAAGTTGATTCTTGAACTTGTACTAAATGAAAGAGGCTTTTGTATCAACAAACAAAAAAGGGTAATGCAAGCACAAGTGGCAATGGTTAATTGAACCAATTCATGTAACATGAACCGAGGTAAAGTATGCAAGGGCTTTATACAACTTATTTGCTTACCTAATTCCTAAATAAGAATCCTAGTAGGCACTTTCCAATCTATGCTAATATATTAAAAGGCGTGCCTAAGCCAGAAACGGTGCCACGTGGCGCTCTCCCTAAAAGAGTTTTACTCCATGTAATCCATAACAATAAAAAAAATTAGAAATTGCATAATGTAAGGTTTGATCCCAGAACCTCAAGAACATACACTAAAGTCATAACCACTAGACCAAATAATAATTAGTGTTATCATCTTAAATTATAATATTAATAAATGAAAATTTTCCTTACCCGGGGCATCGCCCGGGCCTAATAACTAGTTCTTACCTATATTGCGATCAGGACAAAGCTATTCTACTTCTTGCTGCGCAAGGGTTACACATGCTATATGTATTTGCTGGAGCCAATAGTTAATTATTCGCTAGGAGATGAACCCCCAAACTTTTTTTTTTATATCTGAAACAACACTTAAGACTTGGACACTTATCAAATCAAATGAAATCAGACACCTGATTGAAGTAGCTGCATAATCATATCAAGTAGCTACTGTGCGAACTCCAAAATGCTGTGTAGAGGTTATGAGAAGATTGCTGCACCAAGCCATGTAGATAACTAAAACACCGAGCTCCACTTAAGTTGCCATGTTAGTTTTTCAAGCAACATAGCTTTTAAATTACATACTCTCCTTGTGGTGAGCTACAACACCTTTTAGCTTGCATTGGTCCAATATGTCAATCAATATATGATGAATTCCCATCCAAAAGTATGTGCTAAATCAACTTTTTCTTGATTGAGTTGCACACCTCATAGAAATTGGGATGTGGACTTCGCCTCCACTTTTTCACCCAAGCTTGCGTATTGCATTTTTGAAGCCAAGCCACCTGTTAGAGCAAGTACTGCTTGAAAGCACACAATATTTTAAACTCCAACAATGAGCAACCTCATAGATAATTTACAAAAATTGCAAGCTACTCCTGAACTCCTACCACTACAGTTGCTCTAAGTGATACCAAATTTTAAATTATTACTCAGATTTATGCCAAATGCTTCTATATCTTCTAGTTCAATGCTTAATTATATTATGGAGGGTGGTAGGGAGTACTGAGTAGCGCTTCTGAATGTCGATTTTAAATTATTGGTTACATAATGGAACCTTGAAGCTGGGATTTGTCGTGAAGTATTGCTACATGTTATATTATAGTTACACTTGATATTCTGGCACTATTCACATACTTCATTTTGACATTGTTGTGATTTATACGTAAGGAAAACTAGTCATGTGGCTTCTTGTTAGATTCGTGAAACTGTCAAATGGAAAGATCATAAATACTTTTCATCTCAAACTGTCAAGTGTAACTATTTTAGTGAACTGGAGAGAATATAATGAAATATGATAGTTTCCGGAAACAAAAATATATGTTAGCATTGCAAAGAAGCTGGAAGCATAAGAATGCACTGTTTATGCGCATAGCCAAGGAAGAGATCTCACACCTACCAACATTAATAAGACTTGGGCTTTCTATTTACTTAGAAATAAGAATGGAGGGGAGTAGAGAGCATAAAGAAATGGGTATCTATTTGCACTTTTTGGCAGTTTTAACAACTATATTTATGTTTTTAAGTGCCTATGCTCCTGCATTTATATTTTAATTTTGTCATGAATAACTAAAAGTTACTGTATAGCTTTTTCCCTCTTACATTGCTTACTTAATTAATGGTGCACTTTAAATTTTTGTAAATAAGTTGTCATACTTCTTTTACTAACTTTTGGAAATTTGAATGCAACTCAACAACATGAAGGGAATATCAATTCACTAGATTCGGTTCCTGATCTTGAGAGGTCAATGTATAAAGTAGTTGATGGATATCCATGTGTGAGACTTTTGAATCTTTCTGGAGAGATTGGCTGTGCTAGTAAGTTTTCTTTGTCCTAATTTTTTTGCTGACTTTTTGAGATCGGCTGTGCTAGTATGCCTTTGTGTGCCCCAGTGAACAAGAAAAGAGAAGGAAAGGGATTGTAAGAAGGAAAAAGCATAGGGAAAGGGATAAAACTTCAGTTGTTTATATTGCATGGGTTTTTTTTTTTCATTTCTTATATAATAGTGTACTGTCAAATGTCCAGATCCTGGACGGGAAAAAGTTGTTGCTCCTGTTGTAAGGTATCGTGATGCTGGCATGATAAATCACTTGTCTACTGTTCTACTTTCGGTGGATGAAGTGCGGAGCTTCTTCAATCGGTATATGCTTATCTTCTATAGCGTACTGTTAAATTTTCTTTTTGTGCTTGGTTGATTAGTGCAAATTAGTGCAAATGCAAAAACACAATTATGAGTAATTAACTAATTATCAAAAGTAACATATAAGAAACTTAAATAAAAAAAAAATTCATAAATAAATAAAAGACATCTAATTAGATAATATTATACCGAATTATGATGAACACACGGAGTAATATTTAATTGTGTCAAAAGCAATAAATAGCGTACTTAAATTTAATTATTTCTAGTAGTTTCATTTGAATAAACTCTAGAAATCTCTTCGTCTTCCATTTTATCAAACTACTCACCACCCAAATTTGACATAATAGTTTTCTCATATTTGTTTCGATTTATCTTTCTTGATAAAAGACGATGATGGCTTTCGATAAAAACCAAATTTTCAGCTCGTTGTGGAGTCGGCCTATTTTTTGAGTGAATAAGTTTGTAAGTACCCTTTGGCTTTCGTCATCAACCTTCTCGGAGGGAGATTTTGTGGTTTCAGGTTCCTTACTACCCATTATAAGCAATCAATTGACCCTGCTAGACATTAATTTTTTTTATCAACCAACAACTTTAGTAGCACTAAAATAATTGAAATTGCAACAAATTATTCTATTAAAGCAAATCATATTGTGTTAAAGCAAAACATATTTTGTAATGAAGTAATTAAAAGAAGTATCTACACATTCACACAAGTTTTCAACCAATGTATCTTTTGAGCAATTAATCATGTATAAAAATAAATCAAACTCCAAAAGGCAATAACAAAAACTCAAACTAGTTAGTTTTTTATCTGAAGTTCTTTGTAGGCAAAGAGAAAGAAGGACTTGCAATACAAAGGATGGCTACCGTATAGTACTATAAACTTCAAAGATAATTATTGAACATATATAGAGAAAAAGATAAGGGAAGAGCAAAGGGTACTTTGGTCTTTAATAATTAGGTATGTATAATATGTGAGAAGAAATAATTTTAAAATTGCAAAAAAATCTTTAGATGATAACATATCAGATGACAACTCATAGAAAGAGAAAGATGATAAAGCTCCTTGGCCCACCTATTTTTTTAATTAAAAAAGTAAAAACATGTGAGTTGAAAGAAACCCACATTTTCTCTCACCAAGTTGGCCCACCAATTCTGGTCATCTTCTTCCTTTTCACTTCAACTTTTCGACCGGTTCCTCTTTCTCCTTCAACCTGTGTCCGTTGCAACTCCATTCCCTCCTACCATCAACAACCATCGAAAATGGATGAAAACAATACCAATGGGGAGGATGCAAAAAGCCCTAACATAATTCACCATTTTGTCATGAATCAACAACAAATTTTGGGATCTAGCAACTAGGGTTCAAAGCCGCGTCCAACTGCAATTTGAAGGATCCGACACGTATTTCATACCCGAGTCGGTGTCTTGTCGTACTGACGCGGGTATTTGGCAAAAAATGCCGAGTCTAGTAATAGAGATTATAGTGATGGCAACTGGTCGGATCTGGAGTGAATCCTTAAGGACCCAAATCCCTTTTCAAAGACTAGATCTGGCTCCGGATCCGACGGGTCTGGAAAAGTAGGACCCGAATCTAGATAGTACAATTCGGGTCCAAACGGATCCATCCATAAAATAATGTTTTTGACCTATATGGCTATATCTCCTAAGTCAATATATAACTTACAATCTCAAGCCCTATTTTGAGAGCCGAATCATAATTCAACAACACTTACTCAAAAATTACGTATAATTAAGCAAAAATCGAAAAGAAAAAGTGAACTTTTTAGATTACAGATTTACAGAAATCAAAGCAAATAGTAAGAAATCAAAACTTAAATAACAAATTATAGACCTTAAAATTCAGGAAAAAACGGAAATTCAAAGATCTATCATAGAAGTTCAGCCCATCGCAGAAGCCACACCTTGCACACTACCAGTCCACCACAACCACACCTTTGATTTTAGCATGGTATCGCTGTCAGAAGGAGTAGAAGACGATAAAAGAGGAGAAGATTGAATTAGTTGGCAAGAGGTCGTTGAATTGAGGGGAAGCAAAGCCGTCGTCTTCATCTCTCCTCCTTATATGGTTGCTTGCATTTGAATCATCGACGTTTTGTGGAAGAAGTTTTTTAGGGTTTGAAATTGTCCCTTTCTTCTTGTTCATGGAGGAAAGAGAGAGACATGGTTATGTGATATGATTTTTGAAGGCTATTTTAAGTCTCTCGAATTAAAGGTGGGTTCTTTAGCGTTTATGATGGCGTAGTTTGAATTTGATAAGTTTTGAGCTACTCTAAACTGATTAGTAACAATGGATATGGAGTTATTAATTTCTAACCAAGGATTAACAACAACTAGGGTTTGAAGAAGTTCAACTAATCCAAGTTGAAAATCAACTAAGGGTTTGCGTTCACTGCTAAGACTTTGGATTCACTTCGAAAACTTTAATTCATAAGGAATAGGTTAAACTCAAATCACAATAGCCTTTAAGGACTAGGCGTGTGCTTTTATTTATAGGAGCAACAAAAAAACCTTGCTCTCCAAGCTTACACAAATACACGGCCAACTAGAAGTATTTAAGGAAAGTTCCCTTAGTTCAAGCCTAAAATCTAGCTAGAACTTAAGGAAACACATGCTTTAAGGAAAGCTGTGCAAATCTTTCCTTGAATGCACAAAACCACACGGCTGCAAGGACACTCCCTTTGCACGCCACATACAACCCATGTTAAAGGAAACTTTCCTAAATTACGACTCATGACAACTAGGACTTTTATGAACCGAAACAAGCTAACATTTTCGGACCTTATTACAATCGAACTTAAATAAAAACAACTGATTAACTAACTTAACTAACAAACATAGTAAAAGACATATTTTTAGTTACATGGAAAACCTCTACTTTAAGAGTAAAGTAAAACCATGCAACAACCTAAGAAAGCAGTAAGTATAGTTTGGTGGAGTCATCCATGGAGGCATCACCATGGTGGAAGGGAGAAGAAGTTGTGTGACAGGAGAGAGAAAATAATGCGAGTTAGGGTTTGGTGGAAATGGGAAATTTGGGGAAGAAGAAAGTGAGCGAAGGGGGGTGAGGGTAGGACGGTAGTATGATGAGGGATTGAACACCGAGTGAAGGGTGAGGGAATATTAGGGTTTTAAAACTAGCCTCTTAAATAACGGATCCAAAAGATCCGAGTCGGCATCTTCGGCTCATATTTAGATCCGCATTATGACCACAAGATTCAGACCCAACCTGGATCCGTTGGTTCTAATTTTTTAGGATCCAAATCCTAACGATATGGATCCACGAATGCGGGCTGGATCTAGGATCCATTGCCATCATGCTTTCACATCAATTTTGACCAAATTGAAAATTCCTAAACCAATTTCATAAATTTGTCAAAATTAATTTCTAATTGATGATCTCTAAAGGTTAAATACTAGGTTGTAGATTGAAGAAGCCTCATTTCTTGCCTTTTATTGACCTATCAGAGTTCATATCACTTTCTTTTAACATCCTTGTATATTTTGAGCTGATTCTGCTATTAGAATGAAGCATTCTTTGCGTAGAAGAGCTTGTGATTGTCACAATATGGAATTCGTCCTGTCCTTAGGTTTGAGTGGTATCTTTTTTTTGTACAGGACTGCCAGGTGCTCTTTTATTCTTTAGGAGAAATTCTCCTATAGAATCTTGACATTCTCTTCTTACTAAGGCCTGAATGATCTAACATAACTATGTTGCCTTTGTACATATATCTCCTTTTATTGTTAAAATGTCATGGGATTTTAGTTTACACGCTACATAACTTTTAGTTATCTACTATATAGCCACTTTTTCATTGAGTCACTTTTTGATTGTTTCTTTTGCCTAATATGTATTCTTGTTCTCTGCTCATTACTGTATTTGTTTCCTGTTTATGTTTCATGGAGCATTCTTATCAGCATGACTACCATAAAAAGTTATTTGGAATTTGTGTTATAACTATATTGAACTAATTTCCATCAGCATATATACAGTTGGCTATGGCTTTCTGATGAACTCCTATGATTCCCTTTTGTAGAACGTTAATATACCAATTGTCCCTTTTTTCTTGGGACAACTTGATACTATCTCCAACTATGGTCATTTTGCTCAAAGAAGTCTTGGGTTTTGGTTATCTCAGAGTGATCCTATTTTTTGGGGGTCTTTTCCCAAAATAGTCTTTCACCTCAAGTAACTAGCTAATTCTGTTAATAATGACACATCAAACTATTCCATAAGCCCTTTTTCAAAATTAACTCAAGCCAATTGAAGGGTTCAATGTGTCATAAACTCATAATTAACTGATTTAGCAGGTTAGGACCATCTTGGGAAGACCCCAAAGTTGGGACCGCTTTGTGATAATCAAAAGTTAGGACTTTTTAAAGCCAACCAGCCATAGTTGGGAATGGTAGCGTCAATATGTCCCATCATAAACAATCTGGGATCTTGTATGGCTGTACATTCTAATGCGATCTCCCTTGACTGGAAATCCTTAATCTTTTCAGAACCTTTTGTGTTTGATTTGCCTGATTAAAGTGATGCTTCTTAGGAACTTTCTCTCAATGCTGGTAATGTTTTTGATATCTTGGAAGAACGAAGGCAATTATTTTCCTGATATCTTTTTTATCCATGAGTTGTATTCGTGGAATAAAACAAAGGGACCGAAATGGGAACTTATACATACAGTAGAAGCAGTTGGCATAGTCAATCGATTATATACAGGATGCAATTTTTTGCTAGATTTCTGTGACTCCTGCAGCTTGTGGCTTCTTTCGCTGCAAGTTGGTGTTTTTTCGTTTGTCGTGGAAGTTGGAACTCTATGCTATTTGATATTAATAACTTCCAGATTATGAAGACTCCTGCTACTTTGTGGTTTATGTCTTATATAGTTAATGTCATCAGGTTTTTCTCAAAGAGAGAATCTGACAATGCTGTATATGCTGTTTTTTGTGGTACTGAATGTGATTTCTTGCTTTTAGAGTAGCAACAGATCCTGATTTTGGAAGGTATATTGGTGGTGTTTTGATTGGGGCAGAAAACAATCAAGATAAGTTAAAAGGTTCATATTGCCAAGACCTCGTGGGCACTGACTTTATGAGAAGATATATTGTGTATTTTGATATAGTAAACTTACACGCAATTTAATTTTTGCAGGATTTTCTCCAGACGAGAAATTTCCTCAATCAAAATTTTCCCCTTATGAAAATATTACTTATGAATGGAATCCTAATGTACGTTTTAATCTGTCGTCTCTAGTTTTGCTCTTGCATTTGTAGTTTGACGCTTGTACATGGGACAGTAAACTATTTTGAGCAGTTTTATGCAGCCAATGGCATGAATGTCATTAAAGCTTTGATCTCTAATGACTAAGTGATGTGGCAAGAATCTCATTATCTTTTCATTGATATATTCATTTAAAAACACTATCAATACCCCAGAAAAACTGGAACACCCCCCCAAACAAAAAAAATCATGCCCCAACTATCTGTCTCTTCAGAACCATGGAAACATTTACGATTTATGTTTGTAAAATACCCTAGAACTCTGTTTAAGTGTGAATCGGGAATGTTTCCTTTCTCTTACAGAAAGAAGTAGTTGGGTGAACTGTGAAGTACTGATGGGGAGGACAAGTTTAATATTTAAGGGATTTCTACCTTTGTTTTTTTTTGGGTTGTAATAGTAATATTAAATGAATAAACAATTATAAAGATACTCTCTCCATTCCCTTTAATTGTTCCTAGTTTTGACTTTTTTTTTGTGTCTAAAAAAAATAATTTCCAACTAGAACCGTAAAAAAGAAACGGAGAGAGTAACAAGATTCGTCCATGTTACTTTGCCGGTGGATTTCTATAGTTCTAATGACGTTCATGCTATGGGTCACAGAAAGTGCCAAGTTTGTTGTTTTGATTTTTTTTGGTTTCAGTTTTATTTTTCTTTTGTATCGATTTAACTTCATATCGATGTCTATGGTTGCAGACAAGCTGATGAACCAAAGTATATGGTGATTGAGATAACAAAATATTTTTAAAAGGTGGTTAGGTAATTTTATTAATTAAAATATGGTTACTTACAGAACTTATATGAAAATTATTTGAGGAAATGGAGAGTAATTCAAAATGTACACAGTATCATGAGCAAATAGCTAGGACTATAGCAGTTAAGTCCAGTGATATTCAGGCAAATCTTCATTTGCAAGACACTTTTAAAAGGTGGTTTGTGTTAAAGAATCTAATTTATAAGCAGTGTCTCAGAAACAAAAAGTAAATTATTAGTTGATCTATTTTCTCATTATATGCATGATATCTTTATGGAGTGTGTGTATGTATGTAAAGAAAGGGGTATCGTGACAATGTATGAACACTTTGGCTGGTTCAGTTGAGGCCTCTTTTGCCCCCATTTCTCACTCATCTATTTTGTCCAAGAAAGTTACGCTATACTGCTTTTTTCAGGGATCAGGCATCATGTGGCAGCGCTACAATTTCCCTGTATTTTTACTGTCCAATAACAGTACGTTATTTTTAAACGAGGTGATTTACTTTCCTGTACTTTTGCATCTGCTGTGCGGGAATTATAGTATTATAAATGTGTATTTCTTAAATCATTAAATGTCGTTTGACGCATTTGTTATCAACATTTGTATATTTGAACAACAAAATTTCCCGTAAATGTGCATGTATGCTGTCAAGCTTGTGTGGAATTATGGATAATAAGAATAGAGCTTTCATGTGAAACTTTATATTGTGATTTGTAAAATTATCTTTTCTAATAGGTGATATGGAAATGGAATTTGAGGGATATTATTCTTGAGTTATATCAACTCAAGAAGATGGACATTTTTTCTTGAGTTTCTCGAGCCCTATTTATGGAAGATTGGAGTTGATAGAAATCGTTTCTTGAGTTAGCCCAGTTTGAGTTTTATATTTAGAAGATGGAAATCAATGGATAGTCTCCTTTTGGTTCACCAACAACCAAAAAAATCTAATACAAGACCGTGTGTCTTGATCCACTTGTTTTCTCCTATTACACTCGATGTTAGACGATGAATTTAAGTATTAACCTTTACATTATGTAACTCATTTAAACAATTTGTAACGAACTAGGGAGTTGGTCATAACAACTTCCAATGTTTAGCATAAATGGAAAAACAATCAATTAATAATCCTACCATTTTATAACTTAAACAATTTGGAATAAACTTGGGAGTTGATCAATAAGAAATTCCAATGTTAGCAAATAAGGAAAAGAAATTCTAAATACTACATTGCACATGTAAAATATTTGAGGGTTGATACATACTCTATCCGTGCCAAAATATTGTAAAATAAAAAATTAACATGATGTTAAATAACTAACTGGAATATGAGTTTTGAAATATCCAATTCATTAATAATGCAACATTGGGAGCCCAAGCGCCAAAACTAATGACTTAACAGCTAAACAACTCCCAAGACATAAACTTGATGCTTTAGGAGCCGTAGTAGGTCTATGCTGTTTCCTGTAAAGCAAAGTAAATATAAGAAAACCCATATTATTGAGTTGTAGTTCTTTGTGGATCAATAGGTGCATTGATTCTTAAGTTGTTGGTTGCCTTTTCCCATTTTGCTGTTCCAGATATGATGTATAAGAGCCCTGGATGGCTGGGGTTAGACTCCAAGTGTATAGGAGCTTATCAATGTAATATTATCTCTTGACTCTTGAGATATTCAAGTCTTTGTTTTCCATCTATTCTCGATTAGGTTGTTGAAAATGAATGTCTTTTTCCATTATTTTGTACTGTACAAATCATTTGATTTTGTAATTGTTTCCCCCATAAGGGGTAGTGAGAAGAATATAACAACGGATTAACACCTATGCCTAGATTGCGGATATAAATTTTGAAGAATTCGCCCTGATATATCTGATATCTGCATAATATCATGAAGAATATATAAAATAACTTGGCTGCCTCTGTTGATGTTGTACGAACAGAACATGAGTCCAAAGGCAGGGTAAATTACCATTTAGAAGCCATTATTAATTTGAGATATTGAGAGGGTGACACGTTGGGATTATTTATCTACTATTTCTCACAGGAGCAATCGCTGAAATCTTTTCTGTAATGTCCATGATATATTGCTCCCCAGTATCAAATTGAAGCTGCACTATATGTTTTCCTTCTTGACAAAAATATTCAGATCTTTTCTTTTCTAAATCACTCCATGTGAAGCCCTAATCAGTTACCTTTGCTGATACGAGGCCCTTAGTAACTCTATGTAAAGAGTCATTTAACTATATACATATTTATGTATATGTATGTGTTTATATTATATATTTCTCTCTTAACTACGTTCAAAAAATTGATTAATGAAAACGAACCTGCTGATGTATCAGGGATACTTGAGCTGAAATGTAGAGTATGATCATCATAGAAAATGAGTTTTACTGTCCACTTAGATTTTTTGTAAGTCCTGAAGTATCCTGGGCCATTATCCTTTTGAACTTTTCTCAATCTTTGCTTCTTGTATGTTTAATATTATTCAAATAACAATTAATTTTGACAAGTTGCAGTCAAATTAGGGGATCACAGAGCGTTTAGCTGATGGTGTCTTATTTTATGCTATCTTGTGACCTTGCTTTGTTAGCCTGTGCGTATCTTTAGCTCAATACCATGTGTTGATCGACATGATTTCAGGTTTCAAATTGATATATGCAGGTTGCTGCTAAGAACGAAAAGATTACTAGGTCATACAGTCAGGATGTTGCTGAGATTGAGCTTGTTATGCAGGTAACATATCTTGCTATCAATATTAGTTTTGACTTTTTGTGTATACGAGTATACGACTCTTACAAAATCAGTCATTCAGAAGGTATGAGAATCACATTTTGGTATTGGTTACATGATAGTTCAACTATCAATAACAACAATGTTTCTTTTTTGGTTTAGACAACAAAGTCTGGCACTCATGATTCAGAATCTTGTTTGAAAGCAGGAACGTGCCTCCCCTTAGGTGGATATAGGTGAGGGTTCTTCTAAAATTATCAATTCATGTAAGCTACTCTTTAAATTATTAATTATTTAGTGGGAGCTTGTTTTGCATGTGAGCTGAACTTCTATTATCTTTGATGTCTTTATTTTATTTTGTGATATCCCATTTGCTTGAGACAGGGTTTTGGGGTGGTCTACATCAATGTATACAAAAGCTCAAGGTGCATTCAGGCGATAAGGATTCTAGTGTGCCTAGGTGCACCTCGTTAATGAGGCACAACTAAGGAAGATTGAATATATTTGATAAATAAAAAACGTGTGCCTTGGGTGCCCTTTTTGCACCTCTTTCAAATTGCCTTACCTAGCACAAAATAAGCGCTTGAGTCTTGACCCCAATCGTCTTGTGCCTCAGCGCCTAGGAGGAACCCTTTTTTATACACTAGCCTACATGCAAGTAGAATGTAAGTTGTCAGAATTCATGTAGATTAAATTTCGTAATTGTCCATCCCTTTACTGATATAAGTTATCGAAATTCGTGTAGAATAAACAACTTTATGCACTTGCAGCAATTTTCTCTCTTCTACAGTCGTGCATGTAATTTCCCTAGTCAAGGTGTATGTATTATTCCTCCTTTTTACCAATTTTGATAGAATGGATGGAAAGTAAGTTATAAAGTGGCGAGTCATTGTTATGTGTGGATGATTCAACATTCTGTAACAGGGTTTCTCGAAATGGCAACTCCAAAATCTAATGTAACTCTGTTATTCTATGATAAGATGACCAAGTTTTATTCCATGCTGCATAATAGCATGTAAATTGGCTAAATTTTTTTGACAAGCTCAATAAGATATGCTACATAATACGAATTGTGGTATTTGCTCTTGACTCCATCAACTTTGAAGGCACTTATGCCAAATAATAGAAGGCTATTTGTTGATATTACTTTAGCATATTTTGTTGGTAAATTACCAAATTACAAAAGGTCCATCATTGTCAGTATCATTGCCACCCCATTTTCTTTTCTTTTCCAAAATGATTCAAATAGATTTTTCGTTTTATGGAAAGTTTTTCTCTAGAACATTTTGTTGCACAACTACTGAACTACGTCAAAAGATGGTGAAGTGGGAGCAACCACCTGACTTTGTAGTATGTTGCACATCTTGGTGACCACCATATTAGGCTTTTGAGTGGATGTGCAACCCTTGCTCGAGCAAGATTGGGTTGATATGAGGTTGTCTCGATGATTGCTCGAGCATGCGATGCTCAAGCAACAATGAACTATGGTGTCTCATTGATTTTTGAACATGGCGGGAGCAATCAATAACCGTATAACTAGGTCTGCACATGAGGAGCGTGCACGAGCGACTATGAAGAATACGCTCCAAAAAGTGTATGTGAACATCTCCGTGTACAAAAGCTCATCGTATGATCAAATAAATCATGCTATGTTTGGATTGTATTGCATCAAAATCATATGAAAAGATCTAGAAACGCCAAAACATGCAAACAAAGAGTAGTAGAGCTCAATTTAAACAAATCATGCCAACACAGCCTAAACGGATGTAGATATGCAACGTAAATGCACCTTAGAACTCTATGCAAATGTGATACATCACTACAATCTTGTTGTGGTGGTTCTTTGTCGTTATTGTCAGAAAAGGAGTGGCAAGGGCTGTAAAGTAGCTTGCTGCATTGTGATGGAGCAGTTGTAGTGGTTGAGTTTCGGTGGAAAGGAACCTGGTAGTTGCTTGGTTGTTGATGATAACTAATAGAGATTGAGGTGCTTCTGAAACTAAACGCAAACAAAAGGGTATTGTAAATCTTTCTCTAATTTCCATTCCTTTACCTGTTCATGAAGGTTTTCAGAATCTCCAAAGTGGGGAGCGAGAAAAAAATTATGGTATGACCGTATCAAAAAAAGGGATATAGGGTGATTATGCTCGTTTGATCTTCTGATTTCTCAAAACGAAAAAGCTCCTAAGTTCTATTATGGTGTGAACTCATTAATCTTTTGTCTATTGAATATTTGGTTTCCATGAGTGCAAAAAGTTTATGAAAAAAAATTGTTCTTTGTAAATTGCTTATGCCAAAGCAATCTGCTGCTAGCTTCTTGTTGTTTCTTTTCTTATTCTTTGTTAATATTTAAATGGCTAAGATTACGAAAATTTTGTTGCTCTTTTCTTCTGAGCTTAATTCTACACTTATGTTTGTTAATCTGAAGGGCAGTGTTTGGTCGTCTCTTCCTCCCAATAGTGAGTCATCCGCGGATATAACCAAGCCTATTATACTGGCAATTGCGTCTATGGATTCTGCTTCTTTTTTCCGTGACAAAAGCCTCGGTGCAGATTCACCATTATCTGTAAGCTCAAGCTGAATGATCTTTTTTATTATTTTGTGGAAAAATCTGAAGTAAGAAATCCTTTCTTGGAAAATTCAAGCTTAGTGATTGATGTTTTACTAGAGACAAACAGAAATCTTTACTAATAAAAAGAGGAGGACCATGTATAATAAAACTAGAGACTAACAGAAATCTTTACATGATTCTGCTTGGATACATGATTCTGCTCTTGGAAAATCGTCGAACTAGACCATTGCTGACTGAGGTGATGCTTTTCTCTTCTGTATCTTTGTAGGGATTGGTTGCTCTACTTGCAGCTGCTGATGCTCTTTCGCGTTCAGATTATTCAAAGAGCTTTAAGAAGCAGGTGACTATGAATTCCAGTATAAAGGAGCCATATGTTATGTGATAGATTATTCTGCTTGAGTTTATTGGGTGTATAAAGTGGTTTTTGGTGGATTACATTAAACTTCTTAAGTTATGATGTATCTATTTGTAAATTATCTATTTTCTTAATATTGTTTTCTATGGTGGATGTTACATGTTATATTCTTTGTATCTAGGTAACGATCTAGTTTGCCTAGTTTAGAGCATTACAATATGGTGCAACACCAACTATAATGTTCAGTGGTGCTCAATGACACATCATCTGTATTCTGCTTGATTGTGGTGAATCATTATATTTCTTTCTTATTTTTTTCTATTGCATCGGCCCTTAAAAAGGGGAAAAAAGAATTCAGAAATTAGGAAGATTACCAGAATTTGTGGAATTTATGGCCACGTGTGTTACACCCAGCATAAAGTTGTTGCTGGTGTCTACGAGGAGGTTAATCTAAGATGCAGAGATCATGTTTGTCTATTATTCTATATCAGTTTCTTGCCATTTGCCTTACTGACTACTCACTTATTCTGCAGCTTGTTTTCCTGGTTCTTACTGGAGAGGCCTGGGGTTTCCTTGGTAGCCGCAGATTCTTACATGAACTTGACTTGCAATCAGAGGTTGTCGCAGGTCTCAATAGCACATTGATCGAAACGGTAATATTTCACATATGAAAATGTTTGAAAGGTGCTGGACAGTGTTGTTGGGGGGGGGGGTGAGATAATTATATGAGGGAGAGAGTTCGGCAGATATAATCCATTTTGGTTACAAGTGAGTAGTATGTCGGGTTTCCTCTCTCTTTCTTGCAATTAGTAAAACTCTAAAGGCCCCTTTTTGTTCAACAGTTGCTACCAATTAGGTAAGGTTAATCCATGGATTGTGCTCCCAGGAGAAATGTGCTCCCACAATGCAAAATAGAACATTTATGAAAACGAAAAGAAACATTTTACCGTTGAAGTGAAATATTACAAGAATTCACATATGAAAACGAACATTTTACTGCTGAAGTGGAACATTACAAGAGTTTACTAATGATAACCGAAATTTTTACTGTTATAGTGGAATATTACCAGAATTCAATTACGAAAATGAACATTTTAGTGTTTAAGTGGAACATTAACAGAATACAATTACTTTTGATAGAACATTTGCTCATCAAACATAGGACATAAAAAATAGAACATATTTTTTTGCTGAAAAATAAGATGTAAACGAACATTTTTTAAAATAGAACATTTGCTTATCGAAAATCGTCTACGTAAAATAGAAAATAAGCTTAAAACAAACATTTATTGAAATAGAACATTTGCTTATTGAAAATAGAACAATTTTCACGAAAAATATAACTTAAACTGGCATTCTCTAAATGAATCATGTCATGGTCTTGAACTCTCGATATATCATATGTAATGAATGATCGAGGTTGTCTTTTCGGTCCAATGCTTAGCAACAACAAACAATAGCTACACAGTGTTAGCTACATTCAGAGTGGTGGATTGGTAGAAGCAACGGGTGAGCGAGCGCTTTCAGCTATAGCTCACGTCACGCGCTATAGTTTGATTGTTAGCTCTATAGTTGCTTTTATGCTTGTTAGGCCTACCAGGTACCATTGGAGATGGCTATGATTGTTAACAGACAATGTCCTAGGTGTAGAGGAGATTGGAGCAACACAGAACGCCTAGACGATGTTTTTCTTCCCGGGGTTGCAATAAGTAGATCGAGAGGTCGTTCAGCCCCTTGTCCTTGAATATTGGCGTAGTACTATTTACTTACTCGATCATAGACATTACTTGGCCACTGGAGAAGGCTGAGGGCTCGGCAAGATACTGCCATGCCATGGTTGAAGCTTTAATATTCTATAGACGGAACTCTTTTTTAGGTATTAGAGGAGAGAGAGGACACCACTCAGCACCTAAGGTAAGGTTCAATGCCTAACAAAAACAAACCTAGAAAGAACCCCACGGAGTGGTCTGAAAAATATGCTTAAAATGAACATTATTGAAATAGAATATTTGCTTATTGAATTAGAAAAATGTTAACGGAACATAGAACAAATTTTTCGCTATGCTTAAAACGAAATTTTTGTTGAAATAAAACATATACTCATCGAAAATGGAACAAATTTACTTGGTGCACCATGTGCATTGTGCTCTTGGGAGCACAATAGAATTTCAAGGTAAGGTATCAAATCATATCCTTGGGATGGCCCATAGAATCAATTAAACCAATACCTAATTTTTGTAACCAAAAATGGAACCCTAGAACCCATACCTCAAACCCATCCCATAATCAACATTACGGATGGGATGGGTTTGACAAGATCCCCATCCTTGAAATCAAGACTAAAAAGAGATCCATACCCATCACGACTTCCACCACTGTAACCATCACAACTAGATCAACCACCACAATTCCCGTAAGATCAAATATGGCTAATCAATATCCAATAACGTCACTAACAACAATATTTATCATTGTCATTAACAACCTTAAATACGAATTTCAAAAAAAAATCCTTCCAGCTATTTGTCTTAATCAATTTAAGGCTATCAAGTATCAACATTGGCATTCAATTCATAAGCTATAAGATAGTGCAATGAGGAGGAGAAGAGATGCAGCGGAGGATGAAGAGGTGGAAAAGGAAAGAGGACGTAATGGTGGAGAATCATATGTGCAAGAGGAGGCCAGAAGGTGGAGAGAAAATAAAGTACAGATGGAATAATGGGATTTATTCTATCAACTAAACAACTAAAGGAGTGTTTAGGTATGATGAGGTATTGGGTGTGATACTTGAAACTTAGACCTATAATTTATTGTTTGGTTGCTAAAGGGTTTGTTCTTTCACTGCATCTTGCACCCTCCCCACCCTCTGGAATCTCTCCTTTTCTCTTCTCCTCCTCCCTTTCTCTTTATTCTGATTTTTCCTTAACTTTTTTTTAACACTGCCCCTTTTAAAGCAGGTGATGCTCTCTTGCATAATTTCTACGCCTGATATATAGTTGGAACAATAGCTTGTCAAAGTGGAGTAAAAACTTGATTCTAGTGTTGGGGGTTATGGTTAGACCCTCATCTCGAACTGAGGTATGTGTCTTCAGGGGGTTTGAGGTATGGGTTCCAGAGTGCCATTTTTAGTTACCAAACAACATGTAGGAGTTTTGTTTAGTCTAAATCCAAACCAGATTTCGAAAAGATAGTGAAGCAAATGCCCATAAACCTTTACATATGATCTGATTGAGTTAATGAAGTGCCTTGTAAAACATCAATTATATAAATTGGAATGGAGAGGGAGTAACTTTGTGCCCTCTCAATATTCTATATTTTCTCTCTTATGACTCATGGCTCAAAATTGTGATGTGGTCGATTGAAAATTGAAGTGCAATATCTTTTATATTATGTTAGTTTCCATACAAGAGAGATTCCATCCAGAATCAAGGAGCCATATTCTACCTTGGGGGTATATGAAGGGCCTTTATGATCGAGTCTAAGGTGAGGTGTAATAACTAATAAACTTATGCTTAAATACCGTATGGCACCAGCCTCTCCTCTATCAATCCTATAGTTGAGCATGGCGGCCATCAATAATGAAACCCAATCTGAAGTCACATCCAGTTTAAATCAATCTCTTCCAGACCATCATGGAAACTCTAGAATTTTCTTCGCATCAGAGCCATAAAGTAAATGGCCACAATTTCCTTGTTTGGTCACAGTTTGTGATGGCATAGCTGATTAAGTCCTTGACCAGAAGATTTTGGAAAATTTTCTCGTATACTCAGTTACAAAAAAATTTGGGATGTTGCTGAGATATCTATACTAGCAATGTAGTATTGCAAGATTTTCCTCCGTGATCATGTCCAAGCAAATCTTCTGTCACATCCTACTACAATTTACTAACTCGGTGCTAGCAGGAGATAGATCTTTACGACGTTCATGAGTGGAAACCTCTGAAGACCAGGATCCATCTCAGAAAACTATGGAGACAAAGTTCCTTATGGGACAAAACAAGGATTTATATGAAGTCTGAGGAGAACTCTGGACATAACCGGGGCCGCCAATCAGGGAACTTCTCTTCTCCGAACAGAAGAAAGCCAAAAGAAAGTCATGTGGGGACATCCCCTTCATATCCGGAGGATGGCAGATCCGCGCTTTGCTTTGCAGCACAAATACTCTCAAATCATAACCCAAATTCACCGCTGGGGGATCACACATCATTAAATGAAATTAGGTCCAAAAGTGGAAAACCTTAGTGCGACCTCTACAGAAAAAATGGCCATGTCTGGCAAACCTGTTGGAAACTAACTGGGAAGCCTCCCTATTAGAAACAAAAACACATGGTTAACGACTACCTTCTGAGACCGAGATGAGACCATTTAGAAAAGAGCAGATCCAAATGTTCGGAAAGATGCTTAACACAGCACAACCGTCCTCTTCCCATATGTTTATATGTATAGTCATTAGCAGCCTTTCCAATCTCAAATGAACATCCTCTTGGATAGTGGATTCCAGTGCGTCAGATTACACATGACAGGAGACTCACAACTGTTTGATGATCTAAAACCATGGTCTACAAATTTATTTGTTTGTATTGCTGATGGAAGCAGCTCCAAACTGACAGGCCTTGATTCCTTAACAATGTCGCAGAAAATCACACTCAAATATGTCCTTTTTGTTCCAATTCTCACTTACAATCTATTATCTGTTGTTAACATACACTAGACAGTAATTCCATAGCTTATTTTCTTGCCAATACTTCTTTTTTCATGATTTATACTCGAGGAAGATGATTGTCAATGCCAATATTTTTGGAGGCTTGTACCGCTACCGCCTTCAAATACAATCAGGTGCAAGTCACTCGACCAACCATAATGCCTTGAGTCACCCAGCTACATAACCGATTCATGTTCAATCTTCATCCCTATTCATAATGTGGGAGTGACAAAGTGCATGGCATGAGTAATAAATGTACAATGTCGTTTCGGGGTGGCACCATTTCTTTGGTACAAGCAAGATCGTGTGAGCTTAGGTTCATCTAAGTTGCTTCCTCTTAAAGGGGACTTACTCATAATTTGTTCTTAATGATGTTCTCCTTTTTTTGTATCAAAGCAAAAAGAACAAAAAAAAAAAAAAAATTAGTTAGTTTATGGTATTTCTTTCCACTTCTTGTGGGTTTCTGGTTTGTGTTTGAATGAACTTTATGCTGCCCATGGTGGTTCGTAAATCCTTAGGTTTAGAAGAGTGTAGAGCAAAGTTGTTAAAGTCGAGATTCTAGTTTGAATAGGAAACGACCTTTAGAATCGAATCATAAAATCGAATCAAGATTCTAAAGGTCTTTTCCTATTCAAGATATTGCACTCAATCTTTCATTGAATGTGCTAAAATTATAAGTTAAAAAACCTAAAAATTGGAAAAAATAGTTGTTTGGCCACTATATGACAATGACAATATATATCTATTATTTGCTTTGTTAGCATGATTAAATTTGCGAAGTTTTCGCTAACAAAAAGAAATGTATAGAATCGTCTAGAATCGTGAATCGAATCATCTACCATATTTGAATCGTAAAACCGTAAGATTTTAAGATTTGATCGCGATTTTAGTAACTTTGGTGTAGAGAGTAAACTATGTTTTTGTGAATATAATGTCAACATAGAGTTAGCCCGATGCTTACAAAATCAATACCTCCTATGTTGAATTTGTAAGCATCTAGCTAACTCTCTTCGGAAATCTTGATTTATAATTTTGGAAGTCTTTTATTGGATCCTAGTCTGTACCTTCTTTTGGTTCAACGGGTGGCATTTTGGGGTGAGGTCAAAGGTGCTCTAGTCTTCAGGAAGAAGGCGACAATAGAAGAATGAACTATCTGAGTTCTGAACATGCTCCTTTGGAGTTGATTGACCACTTTGTGATGAGGAGACTGACGCTCTTTTATATATGCCTCATTGTTGATGGATGATTCAGCCTTTAATGTGTAGTAAAATGTAGTTAACGTTGATGGGATTTTAAATTAAATAACGCTTATTGTTATTAGAAGAAATCAAATATCAGATGTTTCTGCATTGAGTATGGTCATGCATAGATATGTCTTCAATGTATCTTCAACATTCTGTATATTGTTGTTTTCTACCGTCGAACTTTTAGATGCATGCACAGTAAGTTGGTTCTTTTTGGCCATTACTCTGGAGTGAAAGCTTGGTGAAGTGTTATAGTGGAGTTTATAATGTACACATTCATTAGAAACGCAGCACTCGTGCAAAATCTTGTATGCTGCACTCTTTGTTGCCTTATATGGTATCATAACAAGAATTGTTCACTTCTGAATCCTATGAATTTTGTTCAGGTTTTGGAGATTGGGTCCGTTGGAAAGGGGTTAAATGGTGGAGTGAAGAGTTTTTTCGTCCATTCATCCAGCGTAAGAACTCATCTTTACTCAGAGATATAATTTTCTATGTCACATCTCATATGAAATGTTGTGTAGTAGTTAGTTAGTTGACAAATGGGCAATACAAATCCTTTAGCTAGTCCAACTATGTTAATAGGAATGTGACCATAATATGCTCATTGATGAACTTCTCGTGTGTATGCTATTTGTTATGATAGATGCAATTAAGAAACAAACAATTAATGAACAATTGACACAAGAAATAATGTGGTTCACTAACAATGTGTTAGCTACGTCCATAGAGATGAAATGATTTTTTTAGTTTTAGTAGAGAGTACAGATTACAGAATATTAAGACAGAAGTTATTTATAGGGTTTATATAGTACCCGACTAATTAACCTAAACAGGTGGGCCTAAACCTGAAACTAAATTAGACTCAATATATTAAACAGTAAGACCTTCGTGCATGGTTAATCCTAGCGCCATATATTAATTCAATTCATAGTTAACACTATTAATGATTGGACTCTTCTTTCTATGTTCTATCCCTCTTTTTATTAGTAAAGATTTCTGTTTGTCTCTAGTTTTATTCAAGGCAACACTAATAATAAGTGCCTCTAGTTTTACTAGAGAAACTATATTTTCTCTCTTATTAAGTTGTTGTCTGGTTATCAATTGTTATTTTATTGAAAGTAAATGTGATAGGAGTTAGTAGTTAGTAGTCCGTAAAACTAGTATTATTTTATTTTAAGGAGAGAGAATGTGGGGCATGGTTAGAGTTGGTAGGTAATAAGAGTGATATTATTTTATTTGGAGGAGAGAGAGTATGGGCCAATAGTTAAAAGGTACAATGATTAAAATAATAGTGGGTCATATCCCAAAGTAGAAGTGTAAAGAGTAATCTGGGACAAATAAAAAAGGAAAATGTAAAGAGTATTCTGGGATGGAGGGAGTAACTTTTTAGAAAATGTGAAACACTTCTTTGAACATATGCAAACACGTTTTAGAACAATATACTTAACCTTCTTTTAGGAAATATACTTAAACTTTTTAAAACATATGCAACACTTATTAGAACAACATATTTAATTTTTTTTAAGGAAACATACATAATTTTTTTTAAGGAAACAAATTTAAATTTTTAGAACATACACAATACTTCTTAGAACATACTTATAATTTTTTTTTTTTTGAGGATACATACTTAAGTTTTTTTTAAAGAAGTGTATACTTAAATTCTTAGAGCATCTATTTTCATAACATATTTTTCTCCCATGTTAATTATGTAATTATTTTGTTAATAATAAAAAAAAGGATGTTCTTCGTGGTTGTTCTTATGCTCTAAATATAGTAAAATATATGTTCTTAATAGTTGTTCCAGTGTTTAAAATAGTTCTTCTAATGTTCTAAATAGTCCTTGTTGTGTTCTAAATAGTTTTTATTATGTTCTAAATAGTTCTTGTTATGTTTTAAGTATTCCTTGTGTTCTAAATATTACTTGGTGTGTTCTATATAGTTCTTGTCGTGTTCTAAATAGTTGCACTAGAGTTTTGATGTTCCTAATGTATAAACTTTTGAAAAATATAAATATGAATAGTATTGTATCCTTTATTTCTGCATTTTTGGAATTAAGAAAAAAACAAAAATCAATTGAAAATAACCAAAAAGACACTGAAATTTCTCGGAATTATTTGACAATTACTTACTTTGTTCTTTGGAACATGTTAAATATAATTTGGAACATACTTGAAATAATTTGGAGCACACTTAAAATATTTTAAGAACATACTTGAAATAATTTAGGACATAAGCTTCAAAATTTTAAACATGTAAATATTAATATAAGATTTTTTGATTTCAATAATGCAACCTTTTAGCCATTCACTACGAATAAGATAACCTTTTAATTATTCCTAAATAATGCAAGCTTTATACCAAAAGTCCTATAACAAGTCAAATTGACTGAAAGAGGTTAAAAGTGTTTTTGGTAGAAAAATACAAAAGCTAATTCTCTCACTCCCTCCCCCCTCCCCCTCCTCCCTCGCCTGCTGCCCACCCCATCTCCTTCCCCTTCCCCAGGCCCCAAAACAACCCTCACCACCCTCACCACTGAAACAACCCACCCCATCTCTTAAACCAGCGAAAACCCGCCCACCCCACCCCTTGAACCACCAAAACCCACCCACCCAATCCCTTAAACCACCAAAACCACCCACCCGACCGTTAAACCAACGAACATGCCAGGAAGATCTTCCGGTGGCAAAAACCACGTAATCGGTCAAATCGCATAATCTTCACATCATCTGCCCCAACTTTGGTGAGAACTTTTTCGATTTGTTCAAGCTTCAAAATCTCAGTTTTCCATGTTTATCGAGGGTTAAAGTGGTGAAGAAGCTACTGTGAGGTTCCATAGCCATGGTTGCCGGAGAGAGGAAGAGGGGAGAGAATTTGAGTGGGATCTCAGAGCTGACAACATCAGAAATTGAGAGTTTTGGGAATTTGAGAGTATTTTCTGGGGAAACGATAGAAAAGATCGAATGACAAATGAAGTGAGCTTTTCGGTGAAAGAGAGAGAAGAAGGCGGTGATGGTGGTTCGTAAAAGAGGGAGAAGCTAAGAAGGTGGTGATGGTGGGGATTGTGGAGGGGGGTGGAAGTGAGAAGAGGAAAGTTTGGGTTTGCTCATTCCATGAACTCCAATTTTTGGGGGTGGGGGAGGGAAAAGGTGGTGATTTTGGGGTTGGGGACTAAGGGTAAGGGTTTTTTCCAGTGGCTAAGGTCGTAGGGGTGGGGTTGGGGAACAGGTGGAGGGAGATAAGGAAGAGAGAGAAAAAATGAATGTTGTTTTTTTTAATTCAACAAAAATTAAAAACTAACCAATGAAATTGTGACATGTGTCCCGGGCAACCTGTTTATGAGGTTGCATCCGGTTTTTACCCATTCGGAGAATTTTTTGTTAAAAGTTGCATTATTTAGGAATAACTTAAAGGTTAGCTTATTCGTTGCGAATGGCTAAAATGTTGCATTATTAAAATAAAAAAATCCATTAATATATGTATATGTGTTGATTAGGTTTTTACGTAAAAAAATGTGTTAATGTTTTAGAAATCATAGCATATGTTCTATAACTTATTGTTCTAAAAATCATAGCATACGCTCTAAAAAGTGTTTAATATGTTATAAAAACAAAAATTTAAGTAGGAAAAATTGCACTTTTAGTCCGAACTATCGATTACTCCGAAGCAATCCTAATTTTGGGGTATGTTTTCTAGAAACAGTTCCATTTGACTGGTTATAATTTTTTTACGCTAATTTATTCTTCCTCTTTTTCTCTCTCCACCTCCCCTGCCACCCTTTTGCCTCCCAATCCCCTATCTCCTCCTCGATGCCAGCCACCATTCAGCCTGGCTCTTCTTCTTCCTCCTTTTCTCTATCCCCTTCCACTACCTTCTCCCTCCCTTGCCACCATAGGTTATTTTGATGAATTTTTCTCAGCCGCACCATCAACCCAGCCTCGACACACACCACTACTGTCCATGGTGTCAAAACAAGGCCGTATCGTATTGCCTGTGTCGTAAAGGTTTTCAGGGCTACTGAACCAATATTACCCGCATCGTAAATGTGTAAAAAAACCTGCATTTTAGGCGGGTTTTAGGGATATTTCATGGTTTAAGTGGATATTCTGCTGTACGACAACGACATCATCCCGTTTACCGCGTTATCGCAACCGTGACCGAAACGGTATTTTCGAACTATGATACTGTCAAGACCCCGTCTCAACCACTCCACCAGCCTAATCCAACCAGTCGAATATCTTCTTTTCTTTCCAATTTCACCCACCTTTTTCAGTTTTTCTAGTAGGTGAAAACCGAAGAACAACAAGGAAAATAGAATTATGAGTTGAATTGAAGTTTCAAGATCAAAAGAAATGTTTATCATTCTCCTAACTAAAACTCTCGTCTTTATTTTTCTATCTTGGTAAGCCATAGATCAAAAGAAAGACTGGGATTCGATCTCTCCCCTCCTTTTCTCTTTTTCTTTGATAGCTATCAATGATGGTGGTGCACAAGTAATCTTGATGAATTATTCTGTTAAAACCTTCAATTTTCCTTCCCCATTGTTTACAATTGATGTTCTTAATTACATTCATAATTTTTGTCCACACATGTACTATTTTTCTCAGTAAAATTTTACTGGCCACCAATCTAGAGGATTTTTACTGATCTCCCTTCCTTTTGGTGTTTTTTTCCCTTTCTCAAAGAATTCTTTGACTCCTGAATTTCTTAAATTTCCCTTTTTAAGGGGGTGGCAGAGGAGGGGGTGGTAGGTGGGGTGGCATGGGAGGGGGTGGGGAGGGTTGACAGGTTTGGGGTTGGGGAGGGGTGGTAGCATGGCAGTTAGAGGCGAGTGTGGCAGTCTTGAGGGTGCGGGAAGGGCGGTTGGGATGGTGATTTTATAGAGTTTAGCTACTGTAAAAAATCACTTACCTACTGGGACTGTTATTAGAAAACATATCTTAAAGTTGGGACTGTTCAGAAATTATCCTTAGGTGAGACTGAAAATGGCGAAACGCCATAGTTGGGACCGTTCCTGTCAATTTTTCCGTTTAAGTATGTTCTAAAAAATATTGCATATGTTCTAAAAAGTGGTGGGTATGTTTTAAACATAAATCTGTTCTCACATATGATATATGTTCTCACATAAGGACCCATTCTCACCGGATCCTTTATATATATACACGTATAGGGTTAGGTTCCCAAAAGAGCAATCCTTATATGAGAACGTGAGTACGCTTTGTTATAGTCCTTTTTAACCAATATGTAAGCAATTTTGGCTATTTGCAAGGCCAATCTTCCAAAAGGATTATTATGTAAAATCTTAAAAATGGATTATATATGCACTAAAATGGATTGTAATTCCAGTGTTCTCACATTCTCTTACTTCCTCCATTCTGAAATAAGTGAAACACTTAATCTCTTTTATGTGAGAGTTTTTTCAGATAAGTGTTACTTAACACTTATCTGAGAACAGAGGAAGTATAAGAAGTGTTTTCATGTGAACTTTATTCTAATATATCAAATTATGTTAGATTTGTGTCTATTTATTTTCAAAGATATTTATGGTTAGACTTGTCTTCTGACATGCAACAATGAAAAGAAAGCATTAGATGGATTATTATTAGGAGTCTTTCGCTTATATAAGCTAAGTCTATATTATGGTTTAGGCATAGTGTATGAGAGAAATTTAAGGAATAGCGTCTTGGATAAGGTCACATTTTTCAGCAATAGCTGTGATGTTGCAGAAGCGCCTATAACGAATTAATGGAACAGTTCGCAGCTTACGTGGCCTGAATTTTCACATTAATGGATTTCTAACCTGAAATAGTTTAGGGAGTTTTGTTTCTATCTTTATATGACCAAGCCTATCATATGATTGGGCTATTTGGTGAATAAGCAAGCAAAACGTGAATTCCCCATCCTATTAGTAATTCAAAGGGAGAAAACTTATATACATTACCCAACATGAAAGCTAGCCCACATCTTCTCCCTTCTTTGTTTGTGCGTGTTGTTTTTTGTGTTGCAACTCATTTCCCTTTAATAGGCTAATTTTGACAAGGAAATCACGTAGAGGAGAAAAGAACATCCTAATGCAGATTAGCGTATGTGGTTCTAGAAGGGTGTGATTCTTAACAACAATATAGCTTAACGTCAAGTTCAAGATCCATTGCACAATGATCGTTTATTAATAGAATATCGGACTTCTAATTCCATGGTTTGAATACTTTGAGTACTTTGTGTGTGATTGGATTTCTTAGTTAGATTCAACCCAAATCTTATCTACTTAGTGATATTGATAAATGGTGCTTCTTAGTCTTTGTAGGAACCGTAGTGAGCCTCGAACTTCTGGAATTTCCTAGTAATTGTTAACAGAGTGTTCCTTGATTATAATCTAGTCTTGGTTGTTTCTCTTAGAAAACATAAACTTCGCATCCTTGTTTTTAAGATTGTGTTTCTTTTTTGGGGTTGGAAAAGTTCGATCAAAGGGTCAAATTTAAGATTGTAGGTCCTCACCATGTTAGTATCACTTCAAGCTAAGAAAGTAGAAGAAAAGACTCAATTTGATGATAAATTCACACAAGTGATAGGTCTGAATTATGCACATGTAATGTGTCACAGAATTGATTACTGCTACTGTCAAGTTGCTAGACTATGGGTGTTTGTTTGGCAACAGGATGGGAAGGATAAGGAGGAATGGGACAAGTATTCTGATGATGCCCGTCTCACTTCTTGTGGGTGGGTATCACTTCTATCCTCATACTCGCTCCATTAACCCCCTGGTATGCAAATACTAGCCTATATGGAACGGGTGTTAAACGGTATTCACTTGTAAAATGTGCTGCCTGCGACTCTTATGCTTTTGAATGAAGAACATAATAAGTCTGGATTCGCTTGTATAACAGTTTGGATATCCTGTTTCAAGGACCTTACTGATGAGATTGATTTACTGCTTCCTCTTTCCACTCTCCTATTTGCACATATGCTTGTTTGTTGATGGTTTGCATCACTATTGCAGGGAACCATGGTGACAAATGAGATATTTGATGCTTTGCGACATGCACAAGTTTCACTGGAATCACATGACGTCAAAATTTCCGCAGCAAATATTTTGAATCCGGGAGTTCCTCCTTCTTCTATGATGTCATTTCTGAATAAGGTTCGAATAATGTCCCACATGTTTTTTTAATTTTTTTGTTTTTCTACTTTTATTTTTAATTTGAGGTGTGACCCAGCTGCTCAAGTGATTCATATTTGGTTAGTGGCACTTATTCACTCTTTCAGCCTTTTCTATACAGTATAGAGATCTAGCTTGTAGCACTGTCATGCTAGAAATTTAGAGTTTAACATAGCTCAATTGGCTATTGTGGCCAATGGTACCCGGTACGAAATGCGATTCAATTCGGGGAACAGAACGGGGAACACTACCTCTGGTGAATCGGGTACGACGGGTACGATAGGTTTTTATTTATCCTAAATATTTTTAAAGAAATAATAAAATTGAAGTGATGATTTGAGTTTTTCAGAATTGCAAAACATATTTTATGTTCAATGAGTACATAACCCTAAGAATGCATTTTGGAAATGAAAAAGATAAATAAAAGCCAAACGTTCATTTGAAAGCAATAAACTTTCCAATGTCTCTAGTCTACCGTTATGCCTTAGAAATACACACTTTGCTTTTTCAAAAAATAAAATACAAAGAAAAAAGAAGAGGGTGCAAGGTGACTTTACTAAGGGGGAAGTGGGGTCCATATTCCAAGAATCTAGCTAGTATATTATCAAATTATAAAGATGGGTATTAATAAACAAAAGAAAAAACAACAAAAAGGCTAAAGTTTCCGAGGCATGGTCTCCCTCCCTCTACTGTCTTTCTTTTCCTCTTTTCACCATTGAAGTAGATGGAAGCTTGAAAGTTCAAGGTACCACCTAAAAAAATTTAAAAGTAAACACACCCATAGCTTCGTAAGTGTAGGACAATCAAAATCCCACTACTTTTAAGATCAAATATCGCTAAGATGTGGTAAAAGTGCAGCGTCAGGGTTTTGAATCTGTCCTCTAAATCTTAATTTTCCTTTACTTTTTTGGGACACTTATATTTCCGAAATGGTCTGCAACGTGCAGTGATCTGGATCGCGTTTGCCCCATGTTCGGAACGTTTGATCTGGATCGCCGGTCAGAGCTCGATCCAGCAATCTAGGTAACACTGATTGTGGCTTTGGACATTAATACTATTGCTCTAATGACTCTGTTACGGGCCGTTATTTATGGGATATCGGGAAGGGTGGTTATCATTGTATAATAGCCAAGTCGCACTTTTAGCCATATTCGTACAATCTATGTAGCATCGAGGTGGACACACGAATAGTTATGGTTGGATATGAAAAAATCATAATATCAATGAATGGGTATGACATGGATTTGGATAAAAGAATCAAAATTGCAGAAGATTAAAATCCACGCATAAGTCAATGTAATTTATTGTCTTAAGAAAATAACGGTAAATTGAAGTAACGAAGATCGAAATGAAAGAAGGAAAAAGGAATCATATATGAAAAGAAAAATACCAATCACATTTCGGAAGCAGATTAGCACAATTGATGAAATAGAAAAAGAAAGTATGACGCTCATTCATTGCTTGGTCTCACATAAAGAAGGAAAAGAGAGAAAAAAAAGGAAGAACTGAAAGAAAGAGATGGAGATTGAAAAGAAAATCGAAATGTGAAAAGTCCTCACCACTCTAGCCACTAGAGAAGGAGAGCCACAAGCAGAGACACCGACACCGGCACCACACACTAATCAAGGTGTGAGGAGAGGAGATTTGGCAAGGTTATCCCCTAGTTTTCTTCGCCTTCGAGTGGGTGGTGAGTGGTGAATGGTGCTCAGTGGTCATGACCCCATATAGTCATTACCGCGGCTGGTCACGTTGTGCAAGAGAGAGAGAGAAAAGCGGAGAGAAGAGTAGCTAATGAGAGGAAAATCGAAATGTGAAAAGTCCAAACTTAAACTCACCACTTTAGCCATAAGGAAGGAGAGCCACCAAACACGGAGTGATGCACAGGAATTGTGAGGAGAGGAGATTTGACAAGGTTGTCCCCTAGTTGTCTTCGCCTCCCAATGAGTGGTGAGTGGGGATCAAATGTCCGTTCCTTTACAGAACGGCCGTTCTGTAACGGATTTTAAACCCACCGTTTCGAGAAACACCGTTATAATGCCGGGACTTGGAATTCACACCAAACTTGCCGCGACACCGTTCCGTAACGGTGGAACGTCGTTCTGTAACGGGTTTTATATGAGAATGTCCGTTATTTATGAAAAAAGTTAAAAGGAAGAAGCGAAAGAGGGAGAAGGAGAAACCTTAGATCTAGAAATTGACGACAAGATCCATCACAAAGAGAAATTAATTGATGGGGCTTTTACTCGTGGGATGGAGGCGAGCAGAATGACGTTGAATCTTATGCTGGTTGTCTTCTCCAGCGACGGCAATCGGAGATGTGACGTGGGGCTTTTCTCTCATCTAAGACTTGCTGACTTTTTATATGGTACCCGACTACCCGTATTTCTCGTCTACCACGTGGACCAAAAATTCAAGCAATGCTTTATTTAAAAAGTAGCAGTACAACTGTACCACAATACACAGACTAGTACACCTCCTCTCCTTTCTCTCTCAAACAAGTGAACTAAACCATTGCTTTTTTTTCTTTTTACTTCTTGTTAGTACTAAACCTTTGAATTCAAACTATATAAATAAATTAATTTAAAATATATTTGTAAATATCCTAAACACTGCATTTATAATACTATTAGACACAATATAAAGAAAAAACATAAAACAAAATGAAAAATTGCCACTCATGTGAATTTTTCCAAAAAATTCACGTCGCGACGACCGCGAAATGTTCTATTTGTCCGTCACGGGACGTTCCCGCAAAAACGCGACTGTAACTGGACCACGTTTTTCTATGGTGCTGAGTGGTGTTCATTGGTCATGGCCCCATATAGTCATTAACGCGGCTGGTCGCGTCGCTCGAGAGAGAGAGAGAGAAGCGAAGAGAAGAGAGTAACTAATGATCCCTCAGTCTAAAATTCAAGGGTTTATTTTTGCAATTTGCATTAAATGTTTCTACTACTGAGATACACTTCTCAATGAACTCTTGCGAGAACTTACAATATGCAACTTCAGACTTCTTTGAACCAATGGAATTGAAACCACCCAACAATTCCAAATAACCAAGTCATAATAAGTTTCCAATCGCTCCATAGTTCCCGAAAACAGACCAGTTTAAAAGATCAATTTCGATAAAATAGCGAACAATTTTAAATATTATGTTAAGTTTCCGGTCTGAAACTAGAAAAAAGTAATGCAATTTCAAGCCAAGAAAATCCCCAAAAGTTACTCAAATTTCACCTTAAAAGTGCTCGAATCTGCCAGAAATATTTGTTGGAAGTTTGCTACTATTGCCTTAGTTTTATAAGGCGCGAGGCGCACCAAGGCACAAAGCGCAAGAAGGGAGGCCCAAGGCACGCGCATCTGGTAGACGAGGCGTGTACCTTTGGTGCCAAATATCTTAGGAATCAAATAGAAGAGAAAGACATTAGTTGTTGCAAAGAAAAAATAAAAGGGTAAATTGACATTACCTTTAAATAAAAGGATAAAATAAACTACTCAAAAGTTTAGAATTCAATGAGTAAAGAAAGGGAATATGGGGTAGTGGATGGGGCGCATGAACCTTAGTCATAGCTCATAAGTCAAAGCAGATGTGCTGTAAAAAATATGAAATAAAGAGTTGAAGCGAGAAGACAGAAAGAGACAAAGAAGACGGAGAAGAGAAAGAGAGAAGACGGAAGAAAGAGAGAGTAAAAGAAATCGAGGAGATACTTGCCTTAGACACTTAACCGGCGAAGTCCACCAGAGATTGTTGAACAATCTCTGCCACATGTGGCGAGTTTGTGCCCCCAAAAGTACAATTATTTATGAGATTAAAAAATGAGGGCCTTTTCTTTTCCAGATCCGGGTTTTGATTTAGGGACGAAATTCAAGCATATTCATGAAATTCCTTGAGCGATATTATTCGAATTTGAGTTTTAAATCTTGGGTAAGTTTTTGTTTTTAAGAAATATTGCTTTTTTAGAGGTTTTTAGCTCAAATCTTTTCTTCCGAAAAAGCGGCCTCAGGCAGCACCTACCTGCACCCATCATAGGTCGCGTTGCCTAGGACTGCCAAGGTGATTTTTCTTGCAATTGGGCGCGATTTTTAAAACTAAGATATGTTTGTTTCTTGTTCAAAACTTGAGAAATTTGATCTAGTGGAATCCGAGGGTGTCTATCTTCTTTTTGACGAACCAAAAAACACTTGAATTGGACACTCCATTCCCCCACACGCTCCTATAGGATCTTGTCGCTTTGATTCAAATTTGATACAAAACTAAGCAGGGCGGCTCTATCATTATCAGGCCAGCTTAAATTCTCAAATTTGGGGCCCTTGACTCATATTTAAGATAAATGCACAAAAGTGTTTAACCAAAAACTCACAAGTTAAGGTTTTGAGGGTGTTCTTGAGGTCTCAATCACAAAAAATAAAAGCACAATACTGGAACTATGCAATCAATTCCAGAAATCACACCCAAACAGGCGGACTCTCAATCTTTGAACTCAAACAATCTCTAATTCTAATTCATGTTGAACGAACCCTTAAATAGAAATTACAAAGGAATCTTAATCCTAAACTATGATTAAACGACTCCTAATGATCTTAGATCAAGTAAAATCCTCTTTGAAGTGGAATAGAAAAACCCCGCAAGCAAAAGATTTCTAAGGTAACTAGACTCCTAACAACTTAAGAGATCTAATAGACTTCTAACATCATTAGAATTCTTACAAGTTTAGACTTCTAACAAGATCAAAATCCTAACAAGATTAGAGTCTAATCATACTAGGCTTCCATGTTTCTAAGAGCTCCATTATAAGTTGGACTTTTAACAAAAAATCTAACAAGAATAAAGAATAATATATGTAGAGTTCTAACAAACCTAAAACTCTACTGGAAGTCCTAACAAAACTAGGACTCCACAAAAGAGATGGGATCATGATTGATCTCACATCATCTACCAAGACTATATGCATGCACACTCAAACATGGAGGGGTTACGGTGCAGAATCCACCAGATAATACCGCATGTCATCCCCAGCTTTGGCCATCAATAAGATTGAGCTCGTGTTACTCTAATTAGAGCATATTAGGATAGAGAATACTAGGAACTAGGAACTAGGAACTGATAAAGCACAAAACCATAGAGGGGCTAAGGCCTGATAGACATTTACTGTTATGACTTAGGCATGTGACAATTTTTTAAGCCCACTGCCCACACGACATGAAGTGTAGTATTCGTTTTAACTTCATAATCTGTTGTTTGATGTTTTAGATTATTTCTCAAAATATACAACACTAAGGACTAATATCCAGTAGAAATGAGGAAAATAATTAAAGAGCTTACTGAAAGAACTTTCTTTTTTTGATAACTAAAGAGCTTATTGAAGATGTAATTTTCACCTTGTTCAAAATAGTAGTTAAAATGATGATAAAATGACATATTGCTTATATACTTATTAGTTTTGGTATAATCATAGTGGATGCATTTGGGTGTCATCGATTTTAAGGTTTTTCTTCAACAATTCATCAGTTTATGTATCCAGAACAAGATGAACGCTGGGGGTCAGATGATTGAAAAAGGTAGATATGAGATTGAGAACCACATTGTTAAGGAATGGAAGTCTGTTACTTCTGTTTAGTTGTTTGGCACGCTCAAGTATGTATTTAGAACTTATGACTGAAGAGGAGCTATGAGATCTCTACCATGGGGGGTGGTGAGTATGTGATTTAGGAGGTTTAAAAGGGATGAGTAACTTCTGGATATTAGATTTCATACTATGGTTACCTTTGCCAAATTTTAGTGTTAATGACATGCATTTCAAATAAATGTCCAATCCAACACCCCAATAAAGAAAGTGAAGGGAGTGTAGCAGTTCATTAGATAATAATTTTGACTTCTGCTAATGTATAATTTTTTTAAGGAATATTATAACTCTCGAGGAAAGTGATTTTATAATTACCAAAACCCTCGCATAAGATCAGATTAAGAGCAACTAAGTTAATAGTTTGAATTGGAAGTAGAAGATTAGCTCTTACACACCCACAATAAAAAAATTAGTATGATTTACTAGGTAAAGATCTCAAGTTTAGCAAACAAAGATTAATCACTTCTAGTGAAAACTCCAAAGTATTCACACAATAATAAATTATTAACTCACATTAATTTTTAGCTGTAAAACATTTATTATTATTGATTCAGAAGTTTTTAGAAAAACCAACCTAAGACTCTATATAACGTATGACTTCCTAAGGAGTTATAAGTTATCCCAACTTCCTAACTTCCTAATATGACTATATGAAGGAATAAAACCAGCTACTAACAACTAATTAAATCGTTTAGATTGAGGTTAGCGAAAACACGTTTTCCTAACCACCTTAGGAAAACATTACTTGTCCCTCAATTCACGAAACCAGCTCTTAATTCGATTATTACAAAATTAAAAGAAGTTTTAACCTTATTTGGGATTCCCAATCAATCCTAACAGTCATAGTATTAGGATAACATACTTACTTACTTGAATGATAAGTGAAACAAATATTTTGTTCACATGTAAAACACAACTAGCTTGGTAAAATTGGACTCATGCGTACTACTTAGTATAAAGAATTAAAACAATGGAACAATAATAACTTGGATGTTACTCAAGATTCCCACTTGGATACGGAGCTTTGCCTTTTCTTTCTATGGTTTATCCCTTCCGCTAATGGCTTACAAACCAGGAGGGTGCTGAGGAAGGATAAGACTTCCTCAAGAATCAATTGCTTGCTCTTCATAAAAAGTAATGCAACAATGTCCTTGAGCTAAACGAAAGCCATATAAATTAAATGAATTGATCTCTATTAATTCTTGCTTGCTTCGGACGTACTCTTTCGCAACATCAGTTATATCATCAGTGGATTGCTTCTAATTCCTAGCGGATCCTTAAGAAGCTTTAGGGTGCATCAACGTATTCTATCCCCCAAATAGAGTGTTATGAATGAGATTGGATTTTGTCGGTCAAAGGTTGCTTACCTTAATGTTCTATGAACATTATATTCTTTTTTCGGGTATCACCAGTTTGACCTTTTGAACACTAGGTTTAAATCTTGCAGTTGAGTCTACTTCCTGGCGTAAGGGAAAACTACAGATCGACATCCGTATGCAAAATTTCTGGTTGCTAATTATTTATTTTCATCTTTGCAGAATTCTCAAATATCTGGTGTCATCTTAGAAGATTTTGATGCCACGTTTGAAAATGAATTTTATCACAGTCACCTTGATGATATCTGTGAGTTAATATATATTCCTGGAGTTTGCTTTGTGTTAATTAGAAAGGAAACATAAACCAAGAATTGTTTCTCTGAAATTGTCTTTCCATGTTACTGCAGCAAACATAAACTCCACATCCGTTGTAGCTGCTGCTTCTCTTGTTGCCCGTTCTCTCTACATTCTTGCCACTGACATGAAGGACTCTGATATCTCAGATCTGGATGTTATCCATGCAAATGCCTCTTTGATAGAAGAACTTTTGGATTGTCTATTGAAATGTGATCCTGGTTTGACTTGTGGGCTGGTGAAGGGTTATATATTGCCAACGGATACCTGCCCCAGCAGTTATGTTGGAGTTATGGTGACAGATCCTTCATCTCCTCCATACCGTGGATATTCCAGCGATATATCGAGGTTTATTTGGAACTTCTTAGCTGAGAAGACGGCTACAAAGATGGAGAACACCAGTTTGAGTTGTCAACAAGGTTGTAGCAGTCAAAATGAATTGTGCATTAAAGCAGAGACTGACGAGAAAGGTGTCTGTGTTAGATCCACCACCAGGTAGCAGCATTACCAATATTTCTTTCCTCTTCCGAGTTTACTAGTATTTCAGTAGATGGGATATAATTCATTTATGAGCACTAACTGACATGTAAAGTGTGCCCTTTTGTACATATGCGGCCACTGCCAGTTACCGAGTGTTTGATTAACTCGTGATAGAAAATGTACGACCCTTTATTTAAGAGTTCACCCTTGTCTCCCTGATTGGCAATATCTAATGGGAATTATGTGTTATTTATTTTTCTCATAAAAAGTGATTCTGAATTCTGATGTTTCCTGCATATTTGCTGTTACAATGACTGACTGCCCGGTTTTGCTCATTTCCAGCGTGATCTTTTGTTTCTTCCATCCTACCTTGTTACTGTCTCTATCCATTAAATCTATGTCACAAGTCACATGTAATAAATCCATGACATGTGATCACAAAATGAATGATGTTGCATTTGTGTGACCCCAAATACTTCTCCCTCCTGCCTGATATTAGTCGCATATACTATATTGAGATTTCCAAAACTAAGGCCACAGTTCCTTGAAATAGTTACGAGTCATGTTTGAATTTCCTGTTATCATCCCTATTTTGATTGAATGAGTGAGAACAGCTTTTAAGGACATAACTATCAATTTAGTTGTTTAGTTCAGCATTGAAATATCTTTTGGTATATAACACATTGTAATGAAAAAAGAAATCAATGAGTTGCGACAATGTAGCGAGGTTAGTTTTATCTATCAATCATTCTGTAAGTTGTCATACTAATTGACGCATTTTCCGATCTTTTCAGGTACGTACCTGCATTTTCAACCCGTCTTCAGTATGAGTCTGGATCGTGGAAGTTACTGCCTGTGAATTCTTCAGATCCTATGAGCATGGCGGACCCTGTTTGGACTGAGAGCAATTGGGATGTCATTGGACTTCGAGTATATACACGTCAAGATTCAGCATATGACCACCTTATCTTGCTGGCGGGTGTAGGTATTACTGGCTTCTCTTATCTTGCCATTGAAATCATCAAGTCAATCGTGACTAAAACTTTGAAGAGAGATTAGGCTGAAAGGGAGACTTTTGCTTGTATATCTGAAATTTATATGAAGTGTGGAATATGGATTCTTAAATATGAGCTACTCTTGTGACATGGCCTTCTGAAGCTGCATTAACACATACTCTGTAGGTAGTGAAAGTGCAATTTCTGAATATAAGTTTCAATTTGAACAGTTCCTCCGGATGATAATGAGTACAATTTTGTATTATTTTATTGCAAAAGTGAAGTCAGCATGTGCTCTGACATTTCTCCAAAAGATATACAACTCGTCCGAATCTGGATGTTTCTCGGCATGAGAGAGGACTATTCTTAATAATTTGCATATCAATCATGATAGCAGGTTTAAGTCATGCTAATTCATTCACAAACTAAACAATAAAAAGTGTTGACAATCCTATGAGTATTTTTTTTGAGAAGCAAGAAAGTAGTATATTGCACTCAAACAGGCCATATTACATCAAGCAGTCTAAGAACAAACTTAGCTGCACCCCAACAGAGGTAAAAACCTCAAAACCAATCTATAACAAATCAAACCACCTATGGGTCATTTTCCTATACACTTGAATGATTTTATGTTTCACATTGAATTGAATCTGCTGGATAGCAGATTGGATAGAAGGAACCTTATTGTTCCACAGTGCATCATTCCTAGCTCTCCACACCTGATATACAAGAGCAGCCAGTGATGTCATGATGACTTTCCTATGGAAGCTTCCAGTCCTGTGACTCTTAAGCAACCAAGTCATGTGTTGGTAGAGATTGACATATTGTCTTCTGACTCCAAGCCATAAGTGAATCTAGTGCAAACATCTCATACTGAAAGCACACTCAAAAAATAGATGTGCATGAGTCTTCCTGGCAACACCACATAAGCAGCAGTCTGTACACTAAGTGATGCCCATCTTAGCTAATCTCTCCCTAGTCATCAGCCTTTGCATCAAAGCAAGCCAGAGAATAAAACAATGCTTAGGAATATATAACCTATTCCAGATGCCCTTACTATATCTCCAATTTTGCCCAATGGGAAGGAGGGCCATGTAAGTTTTTGCAATACTGAACTGAGAGGCATCATTTAAAGCAATCATAGGCCACAACCGATCTTTTACATGGCAAATACACTTCCAAACCCAACTGGCCGTAGAAGGAGGTTTGTAGCCTTCCCAGTTTGCCTCTTTAAGGTACACAGAATGAACCCACCTCACCCATAAGTTATCCTTTTTATGTGAAATTGCCCACACATGCTTAGCCACAATCCTTTGAGTGTTACGGTACATTACCCCCCCCCCCCCTTAATATTGAGACAAATGCAGGAAAGCTACGTGTAACAGCAAGCTTATAATAGCTTCTGTTATTAAGAATTGACAAGGGAGGTAACCTCCAATAATAGGATATAGAGATAGAGGCAACCTCAACAATCTCTTTATTGAGTGTAAAATAGAGAGTGTTATATTTTTGAATGAATTTACAGCTCAATTAACAAATCTCTATTTATACACAACTAAACTACATTAGCTAATCTTAGGTAGTTAACAAATTTTCCCGTCAAAACTCTATTTAACAGAACTAACATAATTCTAAAGTTAACAGAACTAACATAATTCTAACAACTTTAACAGAATTCTAACAACTTGTTCTTATTAATAAGATATAACTACCTCATATTACAATCCTTCGCCCCTAAGAAAAAACTTGCCCTCAAGTTTATACAACAAAAGCACGAAATTTGTATTCAAAATCTCCAGCTTATTCCCTTGAATTTTCAGAATCATTGCCCATTTAACCAGTTATTGGACAACAACCGCATTATGGTGTTTAACTATTCTTTTGTCAAGAATAGCCTCGGGAGTAGGAGCTTCTTCATCAGTTCTGCAATGAAACCAAGCTGGAATATGAGTGATGGAAGGAAGAACTCCCCTAAACTTCTTCAACTGAGAAACATGAAATGTATGATGAAATCAGTTTATATGCCACTTGACCAATTTTCTTCTGTTCTTGAAAAGGTCGAAAATACCTAGCTGTAAGCTTTTCATTAGTGACCCTTCTCAAAGATTGCTGTTTGTAAGGTTGAAGTTTGAGCCATACCCACCTTCCTATCTCAAACTGTCTCTCACTTCTATGTTTATCAGCCTGAACTTTCATCCTGTCTTGAACCCTTCTTAAATGAAAATGTAAGAGCTTAATCATGGCCTCTCTCTTTTGTAATGACCTATCAACATCTTTCACTTTGAATTCTCCAAGTAAATAAGGTTAATGAAGAGGGGGTGTTTTGTAGTAAACAATTTCATAAGGAATAGTATTAGTTGCACCGTGGAAATTGGTCTTATACCACCATTCTGCCAAGGATAACCAAGGACACCACTGCTTAGGCTATTCTCCAGTCATACACCTTAAAAATGTTTCTAGGCATATTTACTCAATCTGTCCACTACTAAAAAAATAACATCCTTCCCCATTTGACTTAGGTAAGCTAGAGATAAAGTCCATGGAAATGTCCACCCAAAACTCTTCTAGAACATAAAAAGGTTGTAGGAGACCATGGCTTGCAACATTTTCTGGTTCGCTAGCTTGACAAGTAGTACAATTCTTGACAAAGTGAGTGACATAAGAAGTAAGTCCCCTCCAATAGAACATGTCTTTCACCCTGACTAAGGTAGCACCCCTCCCAGAATGACCCCATTGAGAAGAGCTGTGAAGCCACTACATTATATCCATTTTCAAACCATCGGGCCGTACAATAATTTTACCCTTCTGTCTCATCAACCCATCTTGAATAGAATAATTTACCATGTGTTGACCCTGTTGTAAGGCTAAAAATAGAGCATGAGTATTCAAATTCATATTATAACTTGGTTGGATTAGTTGAGACTATAAGCATGATTTCAGCCCCTTTCACTCCAGATAAAGCATCTGCAGCTAAGTTATCACTACCACTTTTACATTGAATGTCATAGCTAAAGCCCATTAGCTTAGATAACCAGAATTGCTGAAAAAGGGGTGGAGATTTTCTGTTGCAATAACCACTTAAGGATCTTCTGATCAGTCCTTATAGTGAAGTGTTTGCCTGTTAGGTATTGCTCCCACTTTTGCACAGCAGTCACAACATCAATAAGCTCTTTTTCATAGACACTTGCTCCATCTCGACCCTAGTGCCTTGCTAAGGAAAACAAGTGGGTGGCCATCTTGTATAAGCACTACTCAGAAGTGGTTTAAAGATGTGATTCATCCACCCTTAAAAAGAGGGTGGTGCATTTGTCAGCCCAAATGGCATCACAAGAAATTCATAAAGCCCATTATGAGTCTTAAAGGCTGTTTTATAGACATCCTCATCATGTACCCTGATTAGACATCACTTAGCTTGCCAGAATGATACAAAATCATAAGAGAGCCTCCCCAAAAGCTAGCCTGAAGGGAGGAGAGCCCATAATCTCTATGTAAATTCCACATGAGCCCCATAAGACGATGTGGAACTCAAGTCCATACCTTGCAAAGGTACCGTAACATACCACCCCTCTTTAGAACCACATGCCCTCATGTGGCTCGCTTTGCGCTAGGCAAGATAGAGAAGGTTCCTAGCCTCGGACGAGCACCAACGTCACATCCATCAGTCACATGTGGCACAATCGAGGGATGGACGGCTCTGATACCATTGATACAAGATCATAGGAGAGCCTTCCCAAAAGTTATCCCAAAGGGAGGAGAGCCCATAATCCTATATAAATACCACATGATCCCCCATAAGACCGATGTGGGACTCAAGTCCCATACCTTGCAAAGGTACCGTAACACTACGAGAGAAGCTGATGCCTAGACGACGAAGTTTTGGTAACAATATGTTGGGAGTTTTTTTAAAAGGCTTCAACAAGGGAATTTGGCAATTCCACGTAGTGGAGAGGTAAGTTAATACCGAATTAGAGTTAAGTTTGTATTAAGTTAGAATGTGGTACTAAAGTAACAGTTAATTTCATATCGAATTTAACCTTAGTATCAAAATGTAAACTTTGTACCAAATTCTACTTGGTATCAACTTGACTTTATTTTGGTATTAACTTAACTCTCCAGCGCATAAAATATGTCGTGCCGTTGTTGGATACTATAAAGACTCTAATCATTAGACGTATAGATTATCTCCTCTCATGCCTAATAGCTCATAGCTCTCTCATAAATCCTACCATCCCTATTTCTTTGACATTCACAAAGTTAGAAAAATCTGGGAGATGTAAGAAAATGAAAGTCAGTGGACTTACCGACATATCATGCCTATATAAGCATGTATTGAGTTGGGAGTATGAAAAGAGAAATAATGAAAGATACCATTTGTTAACTAGCCAATTAAAAATGAAGCCTCCATATTTCTTTCTTCCCAACAACAACTTCATCAACTAACTAACCAGAACCAAGGGTTCTCAAAAATTACCACTAAACTTCTGCCAAATAAATCCAATAATATTTACACAAAAAATATTTTGTTTACACAAAAATAAAGTTTGTTATATAAATAAATTTCATTATATGTCTCCAATTGTTTGGTGTTTATCAATCCTCTAAGGAGAACTCTTAGTAGGAAGATAGAAAAGGGGGAGAATCAAGGTCCAGATCAAGTAATGGAAATGTGCAAGATGGCGTGCCACTCCTATGACCATTCGTCCAAATGGCTAGATACGTGAGGTGGAGGTGATTGGCGTAGAGTGAGAAGGTGGCGAAGAAGTAATAAGACAATTTGATGAGATGTGATTGACCACAACTCAATAAGGTGTCGGTTCGAGAAAATTCTAAACCCCATAATGTCTCCCCCATTCCATTGTATCTACTATGTACCGTTGTTAGTAATTGCATGTCACTAGTATAGAACAACATCAATAAAAAATTATTAGTTAAAAGTCATTAACACATCTAATATGTATAGATATTTATCCTCTCTTTTTCTTGGCAACAAGTACATGCATTGAAATAAAAACATTAAAGTACAAGTAAGCCCATTTTTCTAGCATCTATGGCTAGGTTATGGGCATCGTTTATTTGAGGACGCCTAATACATAGACTTACAAGGTCCTTCTTAGAATTACTACTAAACAACTTCATACAAGGAATTGAGATATTATTATTATTTGACTTAATGCTAGCACTAGGAGCAAAGCTACCAATATAATAACCTGAAGCAGGTTTTTCCTTGGGCTTTGGGTATTATTTGTACTATAACCAACTTTCCTCTTCATTTGGCACGGAACCTGCCACTCGAAAAAAATTTAGGAAGAAAATAGGAATTTTTCTTGCGACAAGCCTTTAGAACTCTCCTGGAATTCACTTTTCGAGGTTGGGCTTTTTATATTTGCTACATTTATGAGACGTCAGCTATGATTTTCCTTAGAGGCTAATGAGGTACATCCACTATTTGGAAGACTGAATGAATCAACCGAGCTCTTCTGGACCATTTAGGGTCCACTAGCTTCTTCCTCCACAATATCGCCTTTAGGCTTGGACTCCGTATTCTCCAGCAATGGATCTTCATTTTTATGGTAAGGTATGGTATGATCAATGACTTCATCCACTCCGTTAGGGCGATTATGCTCGCACACAGGAATTGAAAAATATTATTTGCACCCGACTATTGTGCATTTTGGTTTTTCCATTAGTTCCCTTTTTTGCCAATTAGGCAACTCGAACCATCATATATGACCCTGTTTTTGGATTAAACACTTGGATATATTTCCATTTCTTTAAGATTCGAATATCCTTTTTTGGCATCAGTAGTGAGGATCCCGACAGTTTCGTTTAATAAACCGATATTTGGACTCCGCTTGATTTGGTTTTTCGATGTTGGGATTACTCACACTCTCATTCACACACTCCATTTTAGTATCTTTTCCTTTACATAAGGCTTGATCCTTATCCTCTCTTTTTTCCGGTAAGTATAGAACCTCACTAATTACCCCTCCTATCACCTTAGTAGAACATTCTCCTTCTTCATGATATTGTTTCTTCATCTTTGTTCTTTGTAGAAGTGGTTCCACCCCTAATTCAATTGGATAATCCTGTGAGCTCTACTTGACAAATGAACTCTTTACTTCATTATATTTCTTAGCAATTTCTTTATTTGATGCGGGTCAATCTCAGAGGCTTGTAGCAAATCCAAATAAGCTAAATCACACCTTCCTATCCCCACCGATGCTTTAGCTCTTCTAAATAAGGCTTTGACATTGCACGGGTCGAAGCTTTAAACAACAGAGCAAAGAAGACCTACTTGATTAAACTCATTGTTCTTCAGAAAGCATGCAGCTAAATTTAGCAAGATACAAAAAGATAATGCATATAAGCTTCTAATACCCTCCTCCTCCAAGAAAAATAGGTGGAGCAATACACAAGCAAACCCATAAGACTCCAAGGCATCATCAATTTCCCCATGATTGAATAGGGAAATTTTTGTCTTCCTTCCATGACTTAACTAGATCCAATAAAGCCTTGGGATTATCCAAATTAGAGACATAATTCATGAAATCATTCTTATTCGTGCCTAGGTTACATTCATCATCAAGGAGCTTATGTAGCTCATCCTTCAAGCTCTCACAAACTTGTAGTGAAAATGTAGCTAAAATACTTGCTCAAACAGATATAAAAAACAAAGAAGTGGATAAATAGAGAACAAGACCACTTCACTACCAAGATTTACGACGGCCTAAAGCATAATTCTTTATTAGTTGATAACAAACTAACAAGGTTAGGGAACGATGTCGTCACGCCTGTGATCGGCACAATGATTAAATTAAACTAAAATTAGGAGAAAGACGTCGTCGCTAATGCTAATTACTGATTGAATGATCCTGATGAGAGCTTGTAATCCCCCGTAAATTTATAGTTTTTATAAATATATTTTCGTATATATATATTTATATTTAAGTATAATTTAATTTTAAAATAATTTATTTCTTTAAAGGTTGACTATTTGAAAGTCAAAGGAATTATTTTAAGGATTTAAGGAAGTTAAAATATTTTGTTAAGCCATGCTTTGAAAAACATTTAAATACTTTTTGGATTTGAAAAAGGAGTTTAAATGGGCTTGAGGAACCCAAATACCACTAGTGGAAAAAACCTTATATGTGACTTAGTAACATATGCGGTTTTTATAAATCCGCAACCAAAAACTAAGAGGGAAAGTTGGCAAAAAAATCTGATGCGGTCCTCAAAAAACCGCATCAGACTAAAAAAACCGCTGCGGTTTTAAAAAATTCTGATACGGTTCTTGGACCGCATCAGAAAATCTGTCCACAAAATGATGAAACAACCCAATATCCACGGCCCAAGTCCCATATCACTTGCTTAAACCTAACCACCTCATCTCTAACCTAAATCCCATATCTCATTTCTCTCTCTTCACTCCATGCCCCTACGCCTAGGGCTGGCAATGATGCGAGTCGAGCTGGAGTTTGACTAAACTCGACTCGAACTCAATAACTCATACCTAAACTCGACTCGACTCGAAAACTCGCGAGCTTCAAATTTTCAAGCTCGAACTCGAACTCGAAAACTAAGCTCGAGCTCGAGCTCGAACTCGAACTCGAGCTCGAGCTCGAACTCGAACTCAGTTAAAGCTCGAACTCGAACTTTGTTCCAACTCGAACTCGATTCCAGCAACCTATATGCATTCTTTGAAGATTTTTTATGAATATGAAACAGCAAACTCAAAATAAATCCCCTAAAAGTACTTAAGCATACATCAAGCATCAAACATCTAACATGAAAAGTTTTTCCAAATCAATCCCAAACAAACAACTAATACACTTTCATTATCATCATATCAGAACAAATCCACAACAACTAATACAATTTGCACATCACATGATGGCCACATTTTAGGTTCCGCAACCTTAACACCAAATCATACACCTAGCTCAAATTTTTCCCACAAAAACCTGGCAAGAAATAAAACGAAACTTTGTTAATAGAAGTTTTCATAACAACACTATTTTAAAAGTTTGTTGACATAATTAACTTCCAAAAATGAAAACAAACTCTACTCATTGATTTTACAAACTAAACTTGCAAACTGAACTCGAAAACTGAACTTAAGAACTGAACATACAAATTGAACTTGCAAACTGAATTTGACAAACTGAAATTAACAAAGAATGCCATCACAAATCACACCAGCTACAACCAATCTGATTTATCTAACATTCTAAATTGAAATAGTGTAATTTATAATCAGCTTCTAACATTCTAATTCCATAATTCAGATTTCACAACATTCCTTATTGAATTCCACAATTCACAATACCCACAACAACAACAACAACAACAACAAAAAAAACATTAAAGCTAGCGTCGAGTTTACCTTAGAATGAGCGGCGCCAAGGTGAGGTGGTGGTGTGCGGCGAATTTATTTGAGTGTCGCTTGGAGTAGCGTCGTTGTCGTGGTGTGTGCTTGTGCGGGAGCGTGGTGGGCTGAAGCTAGCGTCGGCTGAACTCCCTGATTCAGCGTGGAGATGAAGATGGTCGAATGTCAATGGAGATTGGAGAGAGAATGGAGAATGAAGAGGCAAGAGGGAGGCGTGTGCAGCGTGCTATTGTTGTTTAGGGCTAGGGCTTGCTGAGTTTGTGTCTTTTGTTTTTACTCTTTTTTTACAATGGACGGTTAAGATTAGATTGTTGGGTTTCTTTGAATCTCATCCATTGACATAGTTCTATTTTTATAGGAGAAATCCTTCATTTTGCCTTTTGAATTTTGATCATTTTTTATATACTTTTTTTTAAAGAAAAGTCCAAGTATTTTTATAGAAAAAATAAGTTAAACTTTCTTTAAAAAATAATATATATATATATTATATATATATATATATATATATATATATATATATATATATATATATATATATATATATAATTTTTTCGAGTATCTCACGAGCTTTTCGAGTCGAGTATTGAGTTGCTCGACTCGACTCGTTAACATGTCGAGTCGAGTTCGAGCTCGAGTCGAGCTCACTCGAGTCGAGCTTTGACCGAGTTTTGACCGAGTCGAGTTCGAGTAGCTCGCGAGCTATCTCAACTCATTGCCAGCCCTACCCACGCCATCCTCCTCCTTCCTCCCTCCCCTCTCCTCTCCTCTCTCAAACCACGGCACTCCCTCCTTTCTCTCAAACCATGACGCCCTCCTCTCTCTCTCCTCACTCAAACACTCAATCGTAATCGTTAGCAGCAACATACACCTCCTCTCCCTTCTTGTCGAATTCAAACCACGACGCAACAACGAACACTGCAGCAACGAACACCTTCTCTCGTCGTCGTTCTCGTCGAATTCATCATTCTCGTCGTTCGAAGACATCATCTTCACCAGACATTATCCGAGATCTGGATTTTGTTTGCATCATCGAAGATATCATCGAAGTTCATTTTTAATTTGTATAATCTAGTTTATTTTTTGTTCGTATAATTTTTGTTCTTTAATTTAGTTCGTAAATCTGGGTTTTTTTCGAATTTTATTTAATTGCTATTGATAGCAGCTTGTTGATAGCAACGGGTTTTTAATGTTTAATGTTGATAGCAGCTTGCCCAATATCGTCATGCTGGGTTTAATGTTTAATCTGGTTCAAATCTAGGTTTTTTTTAGTACTGTTGTTGTTGTTGATAGCAGCTTGTTGTTGTCTTTTGAAAAACAAAAACCATATCCGTACTTTATGATGCGGTCCTATTCAAAATCGCATCAGATTCTAACGAAACCGATGCGGTTTTGAACATCATCAGATTATTTCTCAAAGCTGCTGCAAGCCCATATGATGCGGACCAAAACTGCATCCGTAAGTCCGATTTGACCGCATCAGATGAGCTTTTTCCACTAGTGTACTAATCAGATTAGGAAAATGAATTCTAGTGGTGTTAGGAGTTCAATCATCAATCTTATTCATCATTAAACTCTATTTAAAACCCAATTGTCTTTTCCTAAGCCCAAAAGAAAAAAAACACATATAAATACATTAGACACAAATTTTACCCACAGACCCAAAGTATTTTAAAGTTGTTGGAATTATATTGGGTATTGATTATAAATTTTTATTGGTTGTTTTAGGTTGAGAATTCTCTCTAGGCGACTTTTAAAGTTGTTAAAGTGGCCTATCAATTTGTCTACACAAGCTATGTACATACTTATGTGCTGATTGATGTAGTATCATGATATTAGGAATGGAAGTTATGTAGTATCATGCGTAGGAACTTTGTGAGTTCATATATGATTGCTATTATGTTGGATTTTTCATGTTTTATACCTGCGTGCAAAAATGTTAAGTATGAGATTTAATTATGAGATTTATACCATGTTTGTGTGGAAGATTGATGCAAGCATGTTGGTTGGGAACTTTATTTTATTAATTCATATGGGGGAATTAATATATTTATTGGTATGGATCATGATTGAATCATGTTGTTCCCTTTTATTATTATTTCACTATTCTGTGAGGATCGAGGGCCTTCTTTGGTAAGTTGTATTTTATACCTTTGAAAGGTAAGTTGTTTATTGGATAGGTTTAACAAATAAGAAAGATTGGATTAAACAATTAATTAATATTGGGCCGTAAGTTGTATGATCACTTATTTAATCATATGATAAAAGTAAAGTTGTGAATGTTGATTATATATTATCTGTGTTGCTTCTGTGTCATAACAAGTAATAAATGGTAAATCATGTAAAGTGAAACTTGGATAGTATTAAACTTTAGACTGGTGCACGTCTGATGTTGGACAATCAGGAGTTGGGGTACATGGTGAGCGGGCCATGACTTTTTCTGGATTTGGATTGATCACCGTTCCTATTTTAATTTAAACAGTTCCTCGATATTGTAGGTCATGGGAATACGGGAGTCACACTCGTATTTCGTCTTCCAAAGGGAAAGCTTGTTTTTAGTTGGACAACTCGGTCCGATGACTATTCTATTAAAGTAATAAAAGTGTTGAAAAAGTTTAGTTCAGTAAAAGTTATCTGCTGATTGTTATGTCGTTATTCATCCCTGCTTAATATTTATTACTATCATGTTAGAAATGTTTATTTATTATTATGCCTCAAAATCTGCCATCTTAATGCTCGCATGATAGCTATTGTTGTACGAAAATTCAATTAGGTCTAATTGGTCCTCCTAACTACCTTGAAAATCAATATCACACGCTCTCAACATGTCCTCCATAGTTTGGTTAGTCCTCTTAGTCCGACCACCGGTCGACGGGTGAAAGGTTCTACTCATCTTCAATGTTGTCCCAAGATTTAATTGGATCTTTTTTCCAAAATTTCAAAAGAAACCTCGAATCAAGATCAGAAATGATATCCTTTGGAACTCCATGTAGTCTCACCACATGCCTAATGTACGTCTTAGCAAGTCGATTCTTTTTCCATGTCTCCTTAATGGGCATAACCACAACGGATTTGGTCAATCTATCCACAATAACCCAAATAGTATCATTACTACTCCTCGTTCTAGGCAAAGCAGTCACAAAGTCCATAGAAATAGAATCTCACTTCCATCCAGGAACCTCTAAGGATTGAACCTTCCCCCATGGATCTCTTATAATCTATCTTCACCTTCTGATAGGTTAGGCACTTAGACACATATTTCATGTGATCCCCCATAATTTTAAAGGATTTTAGAAATATATTTTAGTATTTATATATTTATATTTAAACATAATTTAGTTTTAAAATGATTTGACTATTTAAGAAGGTTGACTATTTCAAAAGTCAAATGAAATTATTTTAAGGATTTAAGGAAGTTAAAAATATTTTAATTAAGCATGCTTTGATAAATGTTTTAAATACTAATTTGATCTGGAAAAGAAGTCTGATTGGACTTGAGGAACTTAAATTCTAAGTATATTAGGAAAGGGGGGTCATATTGATGATAAGAGTTCTAATTTATTTATTTTAATTGAGCTCAATCTCCTTTTTCTAAGCCCAAAAAGGAAGCCTCCTTATAAATATTCTAATACCTAATTATTTTACCCCACACAAGAATTACTTTCTCTCTCCTCACCTTCAAATCTCACGACATTCTCTCTCCTCTTCCACGGTTTTTCTCCTCCTTTCTCTCTTTCAAGTTATTTCTTTCTTTCTTCTTCTTCAAGTAACGTTTCTTCCTGAACAAGAAACGTCACAAAGCTTTTCAAAAATCACCAAGTTCGTGTATTGTGCTGCTGCCGTGAGCCCTTGTTTTCGGCGTGTTCTTGCTTCTTCTTGGTGTTGGTTAATTTCTTTTCTTCTTCCTCAAGATTCCATTAAAGAATATGTTTTTATGCTTTCTTTTAATGTTAATCATGATTATTGGTTTTAATTTACTGTTTTAATAAATAATCTTGATTCATATATATATTATATATTATAAGAATAAAAATTCAGATTTGTTTATTATGGTTAGATTGAAGTTTTAATCATTAAAGCATGGATTTTTAGGGTTTTAATTACTAGAAAACCATAGTAGCATGTTGTATACTATGAGATTGGTTTAGATTATGAATTTAAACATGTTTACATACCTTTAAAGAAGGTTTTATGATTTTTAAAGTTGCTGGAATTTCATAAAGGATTTTATTTATGGAGTTTAAGAATTTTAATTATTAGTATGGTGGTACTATGATAGGAATTAAAATTAATTAAAGTTTTGATGGGAAAATCAACTTTTGAATATGTTTAAAGGGAATTTTAAATATTTTAGAGTTGCTTTATTTTTATTTAAGAGTATTGATTTAAATTTCTATTAATTTCTAGGCGGGGAATACTCTGTAGGAGACTTTTAAAGAATTAAAAGTGGCCTGCCGACTAACTTACACAAGGTACGTACATACCTGTGTGCTATGTGATTAGTATCCTGATTTAAGGAGAAAGAATTTTAGTATCATGTATAAGAACTTATTAAGTTCATATGTGATTTCTAGCATGATTGATTGTTACATGTTTTATGCATGTGTGCAAGCATGTGATTTTGAGATTTATTATGAGTAAAGATTTCCATGTTTGTATGCAATAATTGATGCAAGCATGTGGAAGAGAATTTTATTTATTAATTCACATGAGGAATTAATATTTGTTATAGGGATTGGATCATGTTATTCATATGTTCTTTTATATTATTATTTTCACTACTTTATGAGGACCGTGAGTCTTATTTGGTAAGTTGATAAATTATGCCTTTTTAAAGGTAAGTTGGATTGTTGGCTAGGTTCAACAAATAAGAAGAATTAAGATTAAAGGAAAATAATCTTGGGTTGTAAGTTGTGATCACTTATTAAATCCTAAGATAAAAGCAGTTCAGTTGTGAATGTTTGAGTTGTTAATTATGTGTTGCTTGTATGTGTGTGTCATAACAAGTAATAATTGGTAATTAACGTAAAGTGTAACGAGGATACTTGTAGACTTTAGACTTGTGCACGTCTAGAGTTGGACATCGGGAGTTGGAGTACATGGTGGCAGCCCATGACTTTTTTCTGGGAGATGGATTGATCACCATCCCTATTATTATTTTCAAAGGTTCGTCGATATCGCAGGTCATTCTGGAATACGGATTCACGCTCGTATTTTGTCTTCTTAGTGAAGGCATTGGTGGTAGGACAACTAAGGTCCAATACTATTCCATTTGAGTAATAAAAAGATGTTTAGAGTTAGTTCAGTAAAAGTTGTCTGCAGAATGTTATATGATTATATTATTATTTATCCCTACATGTTATTTTTGTAGTATCATGTTAGGAATGCTTATGTTTTAGTACGTAGTACTCAGCTTTGCTGATTACGTGCTTTGATTGTGACTGTGATCATGGCTTTGCCTGCTTGATCATGTGATGACCCATTTTCGTGAGCAGATTTCGTAAAGCATTGACATTACAGGTTCGCAGATGTGCATCATTGAGAATCTGGAATGGAGAGAATGTGTAACTAGTTTATTTTATTTTTCTGCATTAGTAGGAATATACATTATTAAGCTGGTTTTAATAAGACTCATTTAGATTTGTTAATTTTTAAATACTTGTCTATTTATTTATTTATAATAAAAGGTTAAAGTTTAGTTATATGTTTTCCGCTGAAAAATTCTTAATAAGCCGATACATTATCACACGGGCGATAATATTTGGGTAATTCCCTACTTTTATATTGTAAAGGTATTTCTGAAAAGGGAGAATTATCGGGGTGATACTTTTCAGCTACTTCTCGCTTCATATTTGGCCACCAATAGATACCCTTAAGGTCTTTGCACAAGTTGTCACCCCCAGGGTGCACATAATATGGAGTGATATGCCCCTCATCCATAAGACCTCTCTTAAGGTCGTTGCATTTTTGTGGTACACACCACCTCCCTTTAAACCTTAGACTTCCATCATCATGGATCTTAAAGTTGGCTTCCTTACCTTGCTTCATTTTCTCCTTAATCTTATCTAGGTGCTCATCCCTAACTTAACCCTCTTTGATCTCGTCGAAAACTGACAAACCCAAAGATAAAGCACTCAATCTTGCCTCACTTTTCCCAGGATTTAAGATTTCTAGGGTAAGCCTTTGCATATCTCGACACAACTCCTCAAGGACTATCAAGGCACTCACGCTATGACTCGACTTTCTACTCAACGCATCGGCAACCACATTTGCTTTTCTCTCATGATACTCGATGTCTAGGTCATAATCCTTAATCAACTCCAGCCATCTGCTTTGCCTCATATTCAGGTCTTTTTGGGTGAAAATGTACTTCAAGCTCTTATGGTCAGTGAATATCTTAGAAGTTGCTCCATAGAGGTAATGTCTCTAAATTTTCAATGCAAACACTATGGCAGCTAACTCTAGATCATGGGTAGGATAATTAGCCTCATAAGGTTGCAATTGACGCAACGCATACGCAATTACCTTCCCATTCTGCTATAGCACACATCCCAAGCCATTCTTCGAAGCATCACTATACACCTCAAATCCCTCATTTCCATCTGGCAGGGTCAAAACAGGTGCGGAGGTCAAACGTTCTTCCAAAATTTGAAAGGCTTCTTCGCACTTCTTACTCTACTCAAATTTCAACTCTTTCTTCATCAAGTTGGTCATAGTCGTCGTTATCTTCGAGAAATCTCTCACAAGTCTCCTATAATAGCGAGCTAGATCTAGGAAGCTTCTGATATCTAACACGTTCTTTGGAGTTGGCTACCCACTCATAGCTTGAATCTTAGCAGGATCTACTGAGAGTCCTTCTTTAGACACATAGTGTCCCAAAAATGCTACTTTTCCAAACGGAACTCACACATAGTAGAGAACTTGGCATACAATTGGTTTTTCCTAAGCGTCTCCAAAATGATCTCCAAGTGCTCATCATGCTCAACCTCATTCCTCGAATATATCAGTATGTCATCAATGAAAACCACCACAAACTTATCTAGATACTCATGAAAGATCCTATTCATCAAGTCCATCAATATAGTAGGGGCATTGGTTAACCCAATTGGCATTACAGTGAACTCATAGTGACCATAACGCATTCCAAAGGTAGTCATAGGTACAACATTATTAGCTACCCTCAATTGGTGATATCCTGAACGCAAGTCAATTTTGAGAACACACTCACTCCATTTAATTGATCGAATAGGTCATCTATTCTAGGCAAAAGATAGTTGTTCTTGATGGTTACATTGTTCAATTCCCTATAATCAATATACAGCCTCATGTTTCCATCCTTTTTCTTCACAAACAACACAGGAGCTCCCCAAGGTGATGCACTAGGCCTAATATAACCTTTATCTAGTAATTCTTGCAATTGCGTCTTCAGTTCACTCATCTCAATAGGTGCCATTCTATAGGGTGCCTTAGATATAGGTGCAGTTTTAGGAACTAAGTCTATGGTGAACTCAACAGCTCTGCAGGTGGCATACTTGAAATCTCACTTGGTAACACATCCATAAACTCGTTCTCAATTAGAACATCCTCAAGCTTCACTCTAACTTCCTTACTCACATCCTGCACACAATAGAAGAATAATTCACACCCTTTTTTCATCAACTTCCTTACTTGCACCACATAGATAAGGCTTCCCAAAACGTCTATAGGAGGTCAATTTTCCCAAAGGGTTTCTCAACACTACCTTCTGAACCTCACAGTCGATATTAGCCTTGTAAAGACTTAACCGGTTCATCCCAAGAATCACATCCTGACATCCATGTCTCCCAAATTGAATTCTATTAAGTCAGATGGAAATACACAGTCTCCTATCTTTAAAGGCAAATTTCTAAACAACTTGGTACACCTTATGATCTCCCAAGTAGGAATACTGATAAAGAAGTCAATTTCTTCATAATCTACTAACCCAAGGCTCTTTAGGACAGATGATGACACAAAAGAATAATTAAGTTGCCCCCGAATTAAACAATATTTTGACAATAATAGAAAAATTACCAGAAAATACGTTAGCAGATTTCTCAGCTTCATTCCAACTCATCACGTACAGTTTACTTGCAGGCTTATTCTGGTTGGGGTTCTCATTTGCAGGCTTACTATAGTTCCCCTGGTTGGTCTGTTGTCCTACAAACTGAAGACCTTGATTTCCTGACTAGTTGAACCCTGATCAGACCTGATTTCCAATCCCATTGCCATTCTGCTCCTTACTCTACTTAGAGTAGCACTCGTACTCCCTATGACCCTTCTTTTGGCAGTAGTTACAAGTCAGTAGTTCTCCCTTACAGTCTTTCCTAGGGTGGCTTTTCTCACAGCTCTTGCAGTGATGAACTCTTTCAGGTCGACCCCTATTGCGGTTATCCTGGTTGTTTCTCCCTTGGAAATTCTCATTATCATTCCATTTTCTCTTGAAATTCCCTTGGTTTCCCCCAACATTAAAGTCTTTTCTTTTTTCACCTACCACAATATTCTTCTTATCCCTCCTCGAATGTAGTCCATAAATTTGGGATGCTCTCCCATACACAATTTCTAGGGATGTAAAGGTCTCACCTCCCAACCCCAATTGTATCTCATTAGTCAACCCTTGCTCAAACCGTTGAGCCTTCAGCTCCTCAGTGGCTACAACCTCAGGTGCAAATCTCGATAGTGCTATGAACTTGCTGTAATACTCATAGATGGTCATACTTCCATCCTAAGGTTAATGAATTCTTCGGCCTTTTGCTTCCTCATAAACGTAGGGTAAAACTTCCCTCTCAAGGCAATCACAAAAGCATCTCGATCTAATCAATTCCGCAACACTTAGTCTAGCTCCACTCTCCCTCCATCATGAATCAGCCTCATCCTTAAGGTACAACACCGCCTGACCCACTCTTATTTTCAGGACAGTTTCACAGCCTAAAAAAGTTTCTCAAACTCCCTAATCCAGTTTTCTAGGAAGGTTGGGTCAGCTTCCCCCTTATAATATGGTGGCTTAACCTTAGCTAGGCTTTCAAACATATCATCAGCAGTCTCAGGACGCTTGACTCTCTTCCGAGTCAATTTTTCCACCAAGAGGCGAATTGCAGCAGCTAGGTTGTTGTTGTTAATCATCCTACTTCGTGACCTGAAAGTAATATAACTCTACTTTAGGTTCTAGTATAACTTATATGTCAATTTAAGAAGGCAACATTTGATTTGATTAATCAAGATCGCATCAACAAACAATTTCTCAAACAGTTCCAAGTACAATATACAATGTTCTCTAGTACCCACATAATCATCCATGAAGAAAATATTCACATCAAAACACACAAGTAGAAACAAACAAGAATTTAGTCACATAATAAAATTTTAAATAATAAAAAAGTTTCCATCACGTGCCCAGAATAAATTCTTGCTCACTCATATAAAAAAATAATTAACTTTTATTCCTTCAAGAGGATATTATTAAATAATTATTACTATAACATTATATTTTCCTAAAACAATGGTACTATAAAATAACTATAATCATTGTTGGCTAACTATCCAACGTTATTCTATAAATAACTATATTGTTTCTCTAATCAGAAATACATAAATAATAACCTAAGGTACCACATTATCAACTTTGTCCTTAGATTCCTGGTATCGTTCAGGCATGAAGATCTCATCTTCAGTCTTATCTATGTCCTCATCATAATATTCGACATATCTCCTTTGTCGTTTTGATCTCCTCGTGGGTTGAGGCTCCTCTTTCTTCATATTCTGACTCAGTTTCATACTTGGAGGATGCATGGTAAATGTCTAGTCTGGTCTGACCCCTAGCACGGTCGAACTCCACAATGAGCTCATCATCGCTGGTTATACCCGATTTCATATCTTACGCATAATCCAATCTAAACTGGTATAATCGTTATCATTAACAGGTATAAAATCATCCTCAACTTCATCATCACTTAACACAATGGGATTGTAGTAACTTCCGACTCTAGCAGACATGGTTAATGATCTACAACAAATTAATATATTCAATAATACATTTAGTACTCTCCCTGTACGCAATTCCCAACAATAATAATAAATGTTGCCAATAACATCATAGGCACAAGAATGTAACACTTAACAGGGAAGAAAAGTATAAACAGTTAGCAGGGAAGGAAAAAAAATTATAAATAGTTAGCAGGGAAGAAAAATAATAATATGTTGAACTAACTAATCAATGCAAACATTTAATATTTCTATCCTATATGCCCTTCCTATACTATTCATTCTCACAATACAACAAATAAAACTTTAAAGGCAATAAAGTAATGCAGACACTCCTTATAATTTCAAATAAAATAATAGTTTTAAGTGTCGAACATTTTTTTTTTCAAAAAAATTCGACTAATGTAAAAACTTCGGACATATTAAAAAAAATTTGAACCATCCTCTAATTCGAAAAAATATTTCCGACTTGTGTTTTTTTTTTAAAAAAATTTTGGATAGTAATAAAAAAAAAAATTCGGACCCTCATGAAAAAAAAATTTTCGAACCTCTAAAAAAATTCCAAACAATATATTCCTATTCCTAATTTAAGGTAATAACGTTTTTCAAAACGAATAAGTAGGAGTAATTCTAAGAGTTTATTCAAATAACTAGTAAGTTAGTTAGGTGCCTAAAAGTTTTAAAAATAACCTAAAGCTCCCAGATACCACTTTGTAACACCCCGATAATTTTCTCTTTTCAAAAATACATTTTCAATATAAAACATAGAGAATCACCAAAGCATTATCGCCCGCGTGATAATGTATCGGCTTATTCAGAATTTTGCAGCGGAAAACATCTAACTAAACTTCATACTTTAATATAATAAATAAATAAGTACTTAAAACGAAACACACTATAAATGTCTACTTCAAACCAGCTTAATATAATATGTTCCTACTAAAATAATAGATAACAATGCTCTAAAGATTCTGCAAACCTGTAGATGTCAATGCTCTAAAGAATCTGCTCACCAAAGTGGGTTATCACATGATCAATAAGGCAAAGCCGTGATCAACAATCACAAACAAAGCATGTAATCAGCAAAGCTGAGTACTACACAATATTACATAAACATGCCTAACATGATATTAATAAGCAGAGATAAATAATAGGGAAATTCTACATGGTAGCCTCTTATTTTGGGTTTTTCTACTTGGTGGCAGCAAAAAAAAAATTTTTATATCAAGTGACCTCCTACTTTGACTAATTATACTTAGTGGCCTTAATTTACTTAAAACATAATTAACCCATCATTTAATGTAAATTTACTAACTTACCCCCTAGTTAATTACTCTAATTCCAACAATATCAAACAATCAAATGTCCAACTATAAGACCCTAAACAATTATCATCATCACAACTTCACAAGTATAAGCAATATACTCAGTAGCAAGGCTTCATCTCCCTCCTTCACACTTGACAACATCATCAAGATCAAGTCTTGCCGTCGGATTATCATCAGTGATTGACGCAAATAAAATCAGGCATCAGGCCCTCCCCACTCCCCAATATCCCCTGTTATTGATACAACCATGCGATTGTCCTATGAATAAACAGTAAAACAAAAAGAATAAGTACTTTCTCTGTAAACATAACCAAAATTCATACAAGGTGTTGTCTAAATAAAATTATTCACTTGTAATTAAAGATTTATGAGAAATGCAGCACCTTATAAGAAGGGTTAGACCCATTTTCTTTACTGAGACATAACAGACTGAATTTTCTGGCCTCAAAAGCATGTAAAAATTTGACAAAATTAAAACAAGAAAAGGCTTGAAATTGTATGAATTTCAGAGAGAGTAAAAAAAAAATTAAACTTGAGAATTGAAAGGAAAGGGGGCTTAGAGATGGAAGTAGTCCAAGACAAAGGATTAATTAGTTGCTCTAAAAACCTCCATTGATGAATCTTGAACAACGAAGAAAGCTTGAAATTTTTTAGGTTCATTATAGAATTCGTGGGATTATCAAAACGATACATGTTTTTTGTTTGAATCTTTGTTACTCGTGTAAGAATTTGAGCCACAACAGCTTTTGCTAGTTCTATCTTTATGTTGTCTTCCCTTTTTTGCACTCAGAATTAAAAACAAAACAGTTGATCGGGTAAGGCTGGAGTTTTAAGAGAAAATGGGGGGATTTTATTAAAAATTATAATTAATTAGAGGGGTAGGTTAGTAAATTTAATTACAGGGGAAGGTTTTATGTACATTAAGGCCACTAGGTATAATTAGCTAAAGTAGGAGGTCACTTGATATAATTTTTTTTTTGACCTGCCACCAAGTAGAAAAACCCAAAGTAAGAGGCCACCATGTAGAATTTCCCTAAATAATAATATAACAACATAACATTCTGCAAATAACTTTTACTGAACTAAACTTTAAACATCTTTGTATTACTTTAATGGAATATTTATTGGACCGAGTTGTCTAACTAAACTTTCCTTCACCTAGGAAGACGAAATACGGGCGCGACTCCGTATTCCAAAATGACCTGCGATATCGAGGAACCTTTGAAAAATAGGAATGGTGATCAATCCATTTCCCAAAAAAAGCCATGGGCTACCACCATGTACTACAACTCCTGATTGTCCAACTCTAGACGTACACCATTCTATAGTTTATTACTATCCAAGTTACACTTCACGTGATTTACAATTTATTACTTGTTATGACACACACAAGTAACACAGAAATATCAAATCGAACATTCACAACCGAACTTCTCTTTTATCTTAGGATTTATTAAGTCATCACACAACTTACAATCCAAGATTACTTCCTTTGATTCCAATTTTTCTTATTTGTTGAACCTATCCAACAATCAATCTTACCTTTCAAAGGCATAACTTATCAACTTACCAAATAAGGCCCACAGTCCTTATAAAGTAGTGAAAATAATACTGTAAGGGAACACATGATTCAATCTCAATAATATATTAATAGCAAAAGTTCCAATCCACATGCTTGCATCAGTATTCCATACAAACATGATAATCTTTAACTCATAATCAAATCTCATAATCAACATGTTTGCACACAGGCATAAAACATGTAAAATCCAATCAACTAGAAATCACATACGAACTTACAAAATTCCTATACATGATACTACTACTTTTCCATCTTAAATCATGATACTATATCACATAGCACATAGGTATGTACGTACCTTGTGTAAACAAACTGATAGACCACCTTTAATCATTTAAAAGTCACCTAATGAATAATCTCTGCCTAAAACAATCAATATAAATCAAAGTCAATACTCTAAATAAAATCTAGTAACTTTAAAAATACTTTAAATCCTCTTTAAAAATATTTAAAAAAGTTGTTTTTACCATTAAAACTTCAATTACTTTTTTAATATCTAGCATAGTACTACCATACTAGTAATTAAAATCCTTAAAACTCCATCATTAAAGCCCTTTCTAAAATTCCAGCAACTTATAAAATTATAAAACTCTCTTTAAACTTACTTAAACATGCTTAAATTCATAATTTAAATTAATCTCATAGTTCATAACATGCTATTATGATTTTCTAATATTTAACACCCTAAAAATCCATGCTTTGATAACTAAAAACTCAATCTAAAAATAATGATTAAATCTGAAAATTTATTCTTTTAATACATAATATATATAATCCAAGATTAATCATTCAAACAGTAAATTAAAGTTATTAATCATGAATGTACTATAATAAAACATAAAAAATATGATCTTTAATTAAAACATGAGGAGGAAGAAAAGAATTTAACCAACGAATCAAAGAACCAAGAAGAGGAAGGGGCCGGAACAGCTACAGTAGCACCGACAACAATGGCGCACAAGGGAAAACGGTGGTTGAAGAGTTGTGCTTAAACAAAATATTTTAACTTCCTTCAATCCTTAAAATAATTCATTTGATTTTCAAAATAGTCAACCTTCTTTAACTAAATAAAGCATTTCAATGAAAATTATGTTTAAATATAAATATATAAATACTAAAATATATTTATAAAATCCATAAAATTACGGGGGATGACATCAATTCTATGCCAAATTCTCTAAGTGTGAGTTGCGTTTGTAGAAAGTACCATTTTTTGGGTCACTATGTGTCTAAGGAAGGAGCCTCTGTATATCCTGCTAAGATTCAAGCTGTGAGTGAGGGGCCAACTCCAAATAACGTGTAGATATTAGAAGTGTCATGGGTCTAGCTAACTATTATAGGTGATCTGGGAGAGATTTCTTGAAGATAGCAAGGCCAATGACAAGTTTGATGAAGAAAGAGTCAAAATTTGAGTGGAGAGAAAAGTGTGAAGAAGCCTTTCAGATTTTGAAGGAAGGTTTAACCTTCGCACCTGTTTTGACCTTGCTTGATGGGAAATGAGGGATATGAGGTGTATAATGATGCTTCAAAGAATGGTTTGGGATGTGTATTATAGCAGAATGGGAAGGTAATCACGTATGCGTGGCGCTAGTTGAAACTTTGTGAGCCTAATTACCCTACCCACGATCTAAAGTTAGCCGCCATAGTGTTTGCATTGAAAATTTGGAGACATTGGCTTTATGGGGCAAACTGTAAGATATTTACGACCATAATAGTTGGAAGTACATTTTCACCCAGAAATACCTTAGTATCAGGCACAGAATATGGTTGGAGTTGATTAAGGACTATGACTTAGACATCCAGTATCATGAGGAGAAAGCAAATGTAGTTGCTGATGCCTTGAGTTTGGAAGTCCAGCCATAGAGTGAGTGCCTTGGTTGTCCCTAAGAAATTGTGTCGATATATGCAACGACTGAGCCTAGAAATTTTAAATCCTGGGGAAAGTGAGGCAAGACTGAGCGCCTTATCATTGGGGTTGTCAGTTTTCAATGAGATTAAAGAGGGTCAAGTTGGAGATGAACACCTAGATAAGATTAAGGAGAAGATGAAGCAAGGTAAGGAAGCCGACTTTAAGATCCATGATGATAGAAGTTTGAGGTTTAAGGGGAGGTGGTGTTTACCAGAAAAATGTGATGAGTTTAAGAGACGTCTTATGGATGAGGGGCATAACACTCCATATTCAGTGCACCCTGGGGGTGACAAGTTGTACAAAGACATTAAGGGTATCTATTGGTGGCCAAACGTGAAGTGTGAGGTAGTCAAATATGTGTCCAAGTGCCTAACCTGTCATAAAGTGACAATAGATCATAAGAGACCCATGGAGAAGGATCAATCCTTATAGATTTCTGGATGGAAGTGGGATTTCATTTCAATGGATTTTGTGTCTGCTTTGCTTAGGGCGAGGAGTGGCAATGATACTATGTGGGTTATTGTGGACCGACTAATGAAGTTCGCCGTGCTCATACCTATAAAGGAGACAAAGAAAAAGAAACAACTTGCGAAGATGTACATTAGGCATGGAGTTCCAAAGGATATTATTTTTTATCGTGATTCAAGATTTCTCTCGAAATTTTGGGAAAAGGTCCAAGTGAATCTTGGGACAACATTCAAGATGAGTACAACCTTTCACCCTGTGACTGATGGTCAGACTGAGAGGACTAATCAAACCATGAAAGATATATTGAGAGTGTGCGCTATTGATTTCCAAGGTAGTTGGGAAGACAAATAAGACCTGATTGAATTTTCATATAACAATAGCTATCATCCGAGTATTAAGATGGCACCTTCTGAGGCACTACATGGATGGAACTGTAGAAATCCATTTGCTAGAATGATTTTAGTGAAAATGTAGTCTTTGGACAGGGTTTATTGAGGAGACCGTCAAAATGTCAAACTAATTCAAGCTAGAATAATTTAAGTTGCTCAAGACAGAGAAAGGAGTTATGCCGATTTAAAGTGATGAAAAGATGAGTTCGACGGTAGGTGATAAAGTATTTTTGAAAGTATCACCAAGTAAGGGCATCATGAGATTTTGGAAAAAGGGCAAGTTAAGTGCCAAATATGTAGGCCCATATGAGATTTTGGAGAGGATTGGGAAAGTAGCCTATAGGTTGGCGTTGCCAATGGAGTTTGAGAAGATGCATGATGAGTTTCACATTTACCAACTCAAGCGTTATATCCCTGATGAGCGTCATGTTCTGGAGCCTGAGAGGATCCAGATTGATAGTAGCCTCACATATGAGGAAAGGCATGTGAAGATTCTTGACAAAAAGGCGTGTAGTACACGCAATAAGGATGTCCATATCGTGAAAGTACTTTAGTCTAACCACGAGTCTGAAGAGGCAACGTGGGAAGCCGAAGATGAAATGAAGAAGAAGTATCCAGAGTTGTTGCTTGAGGTGTGTTACCAGGGCATAATTCGTTTTCTTTAAGGGGGTTAGAATGCGATTGAATTTCGCACTTTTTACCTATTTTTATGATATTTTTATGCATTTGTATGCTTATTTTGTCGATTTTGTACATGTTGGTGCAAGATGAATAGATTCTCTGCATGAAAAATGTGTTCAAGAATAACGCAAGTGAGTTTTTAAATTGTTAAAGTGTGCACATGAGTAGCACAAGCATTTATCAAATGAAAATTTGGATCAAATTTTTCGAACTATTGGAGTTTTTGTGTCAAGTTTCGAGACGAAACTTCTTTTAAGAGGGGTAGACTGTTATTCCCCTGTAAATTTATGGATTATATATATATATATATATATAAGTATAATTTAGTTTTTAAAAAATTATTTTTTAAAAGGTTGACTATTTGAAAGTCAAAGGAATTATTTTAAAGATTTAAGGAAGTTAAAATATTTTGTTAAGGCATACTTTGAAGAACATTTAGAAACTTTTTGGATTTGAAAAGGGAGTTTAAATGGGCATGAGGAATCCAAATACTAATTAGATTAGGAAAAAAAAATTCTAGTGATGTTAGGAGTTCAATCATCAATCTTATTCTTTGTCTCAGCCCAAAAGGAAAAAGCACATATAAATACATTACACCCAAATTTTACCCACACATAAAACCTTCTTTCTCATCCCTCTCACCAAAACCGACGGCCTTTCTCTCTCTTGCTCTTTCACGTTTTTTTTCTCTCTCTGACGTTTTCTTCCTTTCTTTCTTTCTTCTCTTCCAAAAAACGATTTCTTCTTCAACAAGAAACCTTCCTCCCTCAATTCAAACCACCGCCGCAACCGGGCGTGCTGTTGCCCTGCTGCCATGTCTCGTAGCCGGCGCCCCTTTGCCTTTTCTTCCTTTGTTTTGGTTTGATTACCTTTCTTCCTCCTCATTAAAGATTATGTTTTAAGATTTCTTTTTAGTTTAACTATGTTTGGACGCTTTAATATGATGATTTAATGATGAATCTATGATTATATAATTTATGTATTGAAGAAATAAAAATTCAGAGTTAATTATTATGTTTAAATTGGATTTTTAATTATCAAAGCATGGATTTAGGGTGTTAAAGATTGAAAAATCATAGTAGTATGTTAGAAACTATGAAATTGATTATATATGTTTAAAGGGGGTTTTAATAAATTATATGTTGCTGGAATTTTAAAAAGGATGTTATTTATGACGTTTTATGGATTTTAATGATTAGTATACTAGTACTATACTAGGAAGTATTAGTAGTTGAAGGTTTTAATGATGGAAATAACTTTTTAATATTTTTAAAAGATGTTAAAGTATTTTAAAGTTGCTGGAATTTATTTGGGTATTGATTATAAATTTTATTGGCTGTTTTAAGCAAAGAATTCTGTCTAGGCGACTTCTAAAGTTGTTAAAGTGACCTATCAATTTGTCTACACAAGGTACGAACTTACCTATGTATGTTGATTGATATAGTATCATGATTTTAGGAAGAAATGTTATGTAGTATCATGTATAGAAACTTTGTGAGTTCATATATGATTGTTATTATGTTGGATTTTTTTTATGTTTTATACCTGTGCGCGAACATGTTAAGTATGAGATTTATTTATGAGATTCATATCATGTTTGTATGGAAAATTGATGCAAGCATGTTGGTTGGGAACCTTATTTTATTAATTCACATGGGAAAATTCATATATTTATTGGTATGGATCATAATTGAATCATGTTGTTCCCTTTTATTATTATTCCACAACTCTATGAGGCTCGAGGGCCTTATTTGGTCAGTTGATATTTTATACCTTTAAAAGGAAACTTGGTTGTTGGCTAGGTTCAACAAATAAGAAAGATTGGATTAAATGATGAATTAATCTTGGGTTGTAAGTTGTATGACCACTTATTTAATCCTATGATAAAAGTAAAGTTGTGAATGTTGATTATATATTATTTGTGTTGCTTGTGTGTCATAACAAGTAATAAATGGTAAATCATGTAAAGTGAAACTTGGATAGTAATAAACTTTAGGCTGGTGCCGTCTGAAGTTGGACAATCAGGAGTTGGAGTACATGACGAGCGAGCTATGACTTTTTCTGGGTTTAGATTGATCACCGTTCCTATTTTATTTAAAAGGTTTTTCGATATAGTAGCTCATGGGAATACGGAGTCGCGCCTGTATTTCCTCTTCATAAGGGAAGACTGGTTTTTAGTTAGACAACTCGGTCCAAGGACTATTTCATTGATGATTGAAAAAAAAGATCATCCAACTCTCATTCTAACTTTCTCTCTCTAAAAAAATTACATCCCATAATCTTTTCCCACTTTCTTCTTAATAATGAACAAAAAAATATCATCCCAACTACTTTTACCTACCCAACTACTTTTTTACCCCACCCAACTATTTTTTTTGCTCTCTCATCACCCCACCACCACTATACAATACATAATTAGCGTTTTTAGCATTAAATAAATTAAATGCACAAAAATATTGTTTATTTTTTTTTCAGAAAGTAAAAGTGGAAGGTATAAAATTAGCAAAATTGCAGAAAATTAGTAAATAGCTAGAAAAAAAATTGTACAAAATATTACAAAATGGATCTCTATTTGTAGATCTCTGAAAAATAGAGGCATTGGTAATTTTTTTTTTATTTTTTTACCTTTGTATTTTTTAAGATATTGCATTTTTAATATTTGTAATTATATTATTTCTCTCACCTGTCAGAATTGTCAGAAAATATGACACATGCGTCAGAAATCTGACGAAAGTTAATTCTTTTTTGGCTTTCCCCCAACCAAAACGACGAGTTTTGCCTGGGGGAAAGCCAAAAAAAAATTATTTTTGGAGAGATCAGGCGGTGGGTCCCACTCCCATGCCTGATCAAGTTTTCTATCGTCCGATACCAAAATTTCATGCCAATCATTCCACAACCTTTGTTTCATTCATTGTTAAGGGCTTTTCTTGAAGATCAACCACTTGATCATGGCTTTGTTTTATTGATGCTTTAATGATCCATTCTTGGTGAGCATATTCCTATTGCATTGTCATCTACAGGTGTGAAGATGATGCATCATGGGGGTTCGAAAATGGAGAGCTTGTGTAGCATGTTGATTTGTTTATCGTATTTTATTTAATACATTATATTTAAGTTTGGTTTGAAGTTAACGTTAACGTTGTTGGTTGGTTTCAAAGTTGACTTTGTTAGTTATTAAATTTCAATTCTAAAGTTAGTTATATGTTTTCCGCTGCGAAGTTCTGAATAAGCCGATACGTTATCACACGGGCGATAATGCTTTGATGATTCTCTAGTTTTATATTTGAAAAATATTTTTGGAAAAAAGAGAAATTATCGAGGTGTTACAGAGCTCAACCCTCTTGGATCAAGTTAGGGTTTTCCTGAACTAAGCGAATAGCGCAATGGTAGATAACAATCAAAATCAGCTATAAGAAAACCTCTTTGTCACCAGAAATAGACTCGTCAATGACCTTGAGACCTGAAACTGGTCACCAACGAGCATGGTAACGGGGATGACGAGCTAGGTATCAAGGGAGGTTGAGGAGCTTTCTCGAGAGGAGATTTTTTAGGTGGAGTTTCTCTCTCCTAACCGATTTTTGTTATCAACAGGGGATATTTTTTTCTCTATGTATAGATATTGTAATAGCCCTGTTTTTAAGAACCTTTATTCAAAAGCTAAAAGTGGATAAGCATTATCATTCTTAATGGTTAAGAAAGTTTGTGGATAAGCATTATCATTCTTAATGGTTAAGAAAGCTTGTGGATAAGCATCATCATTCTTAATGGTTAAGAAAGCTTGTGGATAAGCATTATCATTCTTAATGATTAAGAAAGCTTGTGGATAAGCATTATCATTCTTAATGGTTAAGAAAGCTTGTGGATAAGTACTATCATTCTTAGTGGTTAAGAAAGGTTGTGGATAAGTACTATCATTCTTAGTGGTTAAGAAAGGCTTTGGAAACCAATAGATAAGTTAGAAAGTCCTTGAGAGCCTTAAACATTAAGATTATGAAAATCGTTTGGAGATTGTTTTATCGGGTAACAATGAACTTCCAGTTAAAGAGCCTTTCGGGGTTGAATCTGAGCTCAGCACCTAACCAAACTTGATATATGACATTCTTGGGATGTGTTAAGGTTAAAATAGTCATTTATGCCCAAGAAGTACGTGGCTCAATAAGGTAAATTGCTTACATAGTAAAAATGGCCAGCTGAAATTACAGCTCAGACCTATGTTCAAAGAAAGCTGCTTAGCAACTACTTAAGTGTCGGTCTCTAAAATCCCTTTGTATGCATGAAAGCCAACACCTAAGGCTAACACCTTAAGTAAGAATCACCCAAAAACTCCAAGAAACCGACCTTGCCCAGAAGAGGTTTCCCTCCCCTGGGGGTACCGCCAGAACAGACTATAAAAGCCTGTTCTGGATTTTCGTCTCCTTTCTATTCTTTCTTCCTCTTGGACACCCACTTTTCTTTATATAGAACTCTTCTAGACATCCATACAAAGTAGTTCAAGCTTTGGTTCCAACCTTTAGACCATAAAATCATATAGAAAACCTTGCTGAAAGATCACATAAGTTGCTGTAAGTTCAACAGTTTACACCTCTTGTATTTAAGTTTAGTTTTTCATATCTATAAGCTTGTTGAAACTAATCTTTAGCATTTTATACATTCAGGGGAAGCTGTAGGAGTAGTTAACCAAGTGGATTAAGGAATTTCGTGGCTTTAAGCATCCTTAGTTAAGGTACACACTTAGTTTGGTTTTACCCTAGAGATTTCCATACCTATAGTTAGGTGATTGTTTCTTTCTAGTGTAAAGCATGTTTACGAAATGAATTTACTTGTGATGTGTATTTTATTATGTGTATATTGAGTATGTAACATGGATATAGCATGCTAAGGTTCATTAGAGATGTTTTATTTGACCTAAACAACACTCACTACAAGAAAAACAAACATTGGCGACCAAAATTTACGACCAGACGGAATTCTCGTTGTAAAAGGTACAAATCAACGACCAGGTCTTACATTTGGTCGTTATAACTAAATATTAGTTGCGACCTGGCTAAAATCTCGTCGTAGATATCAAATTCTCGTCGCAGAAACAACTGAAATGTCACCAAAATGAAAGCGGGATTTTTTTCGCGGGTGGAAATATTCTAAACTTTATTTACAATGACACAAATATTCTGAATCTCGTCGTTATTCTTGAGTCACCCAACTAGTTTTAGAAGACTTTTTCCAAAAAAAAAAAAAAACCTAGTTTTAGAAGACTAAAATATTATTAAAACCTAATTAAAAAAACTTGAGAGCTCGCAAAAAACCCTTCGTCTTTCCATACATCTTTGCACAGTAATATTACACATCTTACTGACTATGGCGGTTTCGGATATTCTCAAACAATCTGAATCTTGATGCCAAATTCATAAAAATTCTGTTTTTATCTCACAGTTCAATTAGCTTTAGTCCAAATTCTCAATGTCGAAATCACATATTGCGGTTCAGTAGGAGTTCGAAAGCGTAATTTTTTTGTCGACTTCCGGTTCATCAGTAGTTCAAAAGCATCAAAATTCTGGGCCGAATTGCCACTTGCGGTTCATCAGGAGTTCGAAAGCTTCCAATTTACCCCAAGAATCTGATAATTTCAGCATCTTCTCGAGTTTAGAGGTTTGATATTTCTGATTTCTCATTGATTAATTTTTTTTTTTTTTGCAAATTGTGGATGTTTTGGATTTTTGGCTATGCAATTGAAATTTATGAAATCCCTCTGTTTCTGGTTGTCCGGTAACACGACATTGTATATATCTTAACACGGAAGAATCGTTTCGTTAAATTTGTTTTAGTTTCCATCGAAGATAGTTAAATCAAGAAGATTGGGTTTGAGCGTAAAATTTTTGGGTCGAATTCCCAATATTGTTGGGTTGCTGCTTGTTTATGGGTTTGAGCAGTTTGCTTCTTAATATCACTTGCCATTGAGAGTCAACTGGAGAGGGAGGAAGAGAGAGTATAGTCTTATTTCTAACGTTTTAGAAATTTGGTTGTATACTTAATTGTCTTGGATTTGAGTTTGCAAAATAGCTAAGTTGATATAAATACCCATTACTTAATGGGAGCCTGGGCAACCCAATCGCAATCTGTTTTGGGGGTTGCCACATTATAAATACCCCATTTGTTTCTATTAGGGAGTAAGAGGTACAAGAAAAACTTCAAAGTTCAAACCAACCAAAGAATCCCTGAATTTTAGAGTGGGACTAATCAGACCATTGAATGTTGATGTCTTTAGTAAACTATCTTCAGTCTTGTGCACTAAGCTTCATTTTATTTTATTTGATAACTCCATTGATTTGATTTTCATGTTAAGTTCCTTCAAAGAAAAGGAAAAAATGAAACGGAAAAAACTTCACCAATGTTAATTTCCTCCATTGATAGTTGGCCTGCAATAATTTTGTCCGGTGCCTCTGCTTTGGGACTAACTACATCATTAACCATACATCATTATTTTTCTATTTCACAAGCACTAAGCATCCATTAATGGAATTTATTTAAGTTGCTTGCTTTTGTCAAAGTACAAAATGTGTTGCTGTGTTAATAAAGTTTATTTTATCCAGGTTGAGTTGTTTAGAATCTAATGGCACCTTGTAAGGAATGGATGAAATTTGCTGAAGGTGATCGTTTAAACACTGAATATGAAATACGTGTTGAAAGTTTTATAAAATATGCTTTTGAGAAGACGGGGGAAAAGCATAACATTAAATGCCCATGTGTAAAATGTAAAAATTCGTCCTTTGGATCTCCACATATGGTTAAGGATCATTTGTTAGCTTATGGAATCATTCAAAGCTATACATTTTGGTATCATCATGGGGAAAGGGTAGGTGAGGATAATTCTGAATCACATTCTAAAGAAGTCGATGAGTCCTTAGAATATGATAGTGAAGATGAGATGCAGACAATACTAAGAGATTTTTTTCCTGGTCATGGTGGTTTTGGGGAAAATGACACACAAAGTGCTTCATCGAGTCATGATAAGCCATGTGAAGATCCTAATGATGATGCACAAAAATTTTATAGATTGTTCGGAGATTTACATACGCCATTATTTGAAGGATCTAACTCTTCAAAGTTATCTGCAATTATAAACTTGCTTCATATTAAAACTCTTGGAAGGTGGAGCAATGAGTCGTTTACTATGCTTTTGCAATTTTTAAAAACTCAATTGTAACCAAAAGAGTCAACCCTTCCCGATTGTTATTATGATGCCAAAAAGACCGTTAAAGATTTGGGTCTTTCATATGAAAAGATTGATGCATGTGTTAATGATTGTATGTTGTTTTGGAAAGATGATGAACACTTAGAGTACTGTAAAATATGCAATGCTGCAAGGTGGAAGCAAAGTAAGCATAGTGGAGAAACTCGAATAAAAGGAAATGGTAAGAGAATACCTTATAAGGTACTTCGATATTTTCCACTCAAGCCAAGACTTCAACGTTTGTTCATGTGCTCTAAAACAGCTTCTGACATGAGATGGCATTCTGAAAGGAATGTCAAAGCTGGGGTGATTCAGCACCCTGCTGATGGAAATTCCTGGAGAACATTTGACGAGCAACATGTAGATTTTGGTTCAGAATCACGGAATGTTAGGTTGGGGCTTATAAGTGATGGATTTCAACCATTTTCTAATGTTGCAATCCCATACAACATTTGGCCTGTTATGTTAGTTCCATACAATTTGCCTCCTTGGATGTGTATGAAACCATCTAGTATGATGTTGTCAATGCTTATACCGGGTCCGAAAGGTCCCGGTGATGCTATTGATGTATATTTACAACCTTTAATAGAAGAGTTGAAAGAGTTATGGGAAGTAGGCGTGGAGACTTATGATGCATCCAAAAGAGAAAATTTTAAACTTCGTGCAGCTTTGTTTTCCACTATTAATGACTTTCCTGCGTATGGAATTTTATCTGGTTGGAGTACAAAGGGGAAATTGGCTTGTCCTCGTTGTCATAAACAAACCTCAAGCTTAAGGCTAAAAAATTATTATAAGCATGTGTATATGCGTCATCGACGTTTTCTTCCTATTAAGCACTCTTGGAGAAGGAAGAAAGATGTCTTTGGTAAAAAGGAGAAAGAAAATCCACCACAGCCATTATCCGGGGATGAAGTCCTTGAGCAAGTGAAAGATCTTGAAGGTGTTTGTTTATCTAAAGATCCTACTGTAAGGACTAAAATATCACATAAGGTTAGAGGGGATAATTGGAATAAGAAGAGTATTTTTTTTGAATTGCCTTATTGGAAAACACTTCTGTTACGACACAACTTAGATGTAATGCACATTGAAAAAGACATTTGTGATATTATTTTGGGGACTATCATGAACATCAAAGGAAAGACGAAAGACACTGCCAATTCTCGACTTGATATGGAGGCGTTAGGTATAATGAAAAAACTGCATCCTATCAAAAAGGGTGACAAGATTGAAATTCCTCATGCACCATATACATTAACTAGGACTCAAAAGGAGTTATTTTGTAGATTTCTAAAAGAATTGAAAGTTCCAGATGGGTTTTCTTCTAATATTTCTCGATGTGTTAATATGAAGGAGTGTAAGATTTCTGGATTAAAGAGTCATGATTGTCATGTTTTATTGCAAAGCATACTCCCCTTTTTGATACGTGGCCTTCTTGTGAAAGATGTTGCAGAGCCTTTGATTGAGTTGTGTCAGTTTTTTAGTGTGCTGTGTGCTAGATCAGTTCATGTGGAACATCTAAATAAGATTAAAGCCCAAATTCCTTTGACTCTTTCCAAGTTAGAAGCATGGATGCCTCCTTCTTGTTTTGATATAATGTTGCATTTGAGTATCCACTTACCTGATGAGGTAATGCTTGGTGGACCCGTTCATTGTCGTTGGATGTATCCTGGTGAACGATATCTTCATACACTTAAGCAATATGTACGTAATAAACCTCGCCCAGAAGGTTCCATAGCAGAGGGTTATATTGTGGATGAGTGTATGACTTTGTGCTCAAGGTACTTAGTTGATATCGAAACAAAATTTAATCGCATCGAACGAAATTATGATGGTGATGATTGTTACAAAAAACTTTCAATTTTTTCTCACCTGGGAAGACCATTAGGGGCTATAAAGAACATCGATTTGGATGTGTATGAAAGAGAGCAAGCTCACATTTACGCATTGAAGAACTGCCGTGAAGTCGAACCATTCTTTGAGTAAGTAATTGAGATTAATACTTTTATTTTCTTTTAGCCTAATCTTTTCTCTAATAACTCTTTTCTTGTGCAACATAGAGAGTATAGTCAAATAATGGCAAACGAGGAAGTTCAATTCTCACAGCTTGATTGGGATGTGAACTTTATACATTGGTTTAAAAAAAAAGTAAGTGCACATTTGTAGAACTTCATAGTTAGACATTTATATATTGGAGATTTTACGCTTTTATAGGTCTTTTCTTCTACATTATGCAGGTTGAAAAGTTGCATGAAGAAGACAATTGTCCTTATGGCGAAGAGTTTCTATCTTTAGCACGTGGTCCTATTCAATATGTGACTTCTTTAGTGGCTATGTGACTAATGGATTTTAGATTTCAGACATTGGAGCGCGATAAAAACTTAAGAACGCAGAATAGTGGAGTAGTGGTGCTTGGTGACACATGTGATGGGCATGGGGCTTTAGACTTTTATGGGGTCTTGAAGGAAGTGCTCAAGTTAGAGTATTTGGGGGGAAATTATATCGTGCTTTTCCGTTGTGATTGGTATGATGTGCTTGATTATAGGAGAGGAAAACAGGTGGACAAATTTGGTTATATTAGTGTTGATACACAACGATTCTTAAAAACAAATGAACCGTTTGTGCTAGCTAGCCAAGTATCGCAAGTGTTCTATGCAACAGATATTGTAAACAAAGGTAGTTGGCGTGTTGCAATGAAGACAAAACCTCGATCAATGTATGAAATGTCAATGCAACATGATAGTGATTCTCAAAACAAGGAGAATAACTTGGATGTCTCTGAGGATGCGTATCAAGAACTGGAGTCATTTGGTTTACATGCTGGTGCATCGACATCAACATACACACATAATGAAATGAACGATGAAGATAGGGTTGACATTGAACTTGAGATCATTGATGCTTCTACCTTAGTGAGGAAACGGAAAAGAAAATTTTAAGAAACTATAACATTTTCTAATAGGAACGTTGTTTGCATTTTATTATTGCGTGGTGATTGTGTTTCTAATTGGATACTTGAACTTTTTTTGGATTAAAACATTGATGAAGGTGCTTTTGTTGCATTGTGTTGCTAACTTATTCATTGTGATTTGAATGCTTTTATTTCATAATTTTAATTCCTACGTACTTCTCACTAACTAATAATAAGTTGTATTTTTTTAAGTTCTCACTTCATAAATGGCACCATTACTGAAGAAGCCTTCCTATCTAGCACCTGGAATACTTGGTTTACGACGTGATCAAGGCAAGAAACCTACCTTCTTTCCAGGACTTTTGGCTAAAGCCACCTCTCCAATTACTTCAGGTGATCAAATGATTTCTTCATCTCCACATCTTACTCATCAAGTAAACAAATTGAACCAAGTGCCTACTAATGTTTCTACTTTGAGCAAAGAGAATCAAGTGTCAAATGTAATTGTTGCTCCTGGAAGCAAACAAAAACAGCAGCTGGATGTTAATAGGAATGAAGGTGCTGGGGAAAAGGAGGGTAATCCCTCACATTTGAGCCTCATAGATGATCTTCATGAGGATATCCATGTTGAAGATTTTTTGCAGAGATCTATCAATAATGAGGCCATTAGCACTTTACTAGAGCAAAATGTGACGGAAACTAGTGCTCAAATACATGAAGAAGGTAACTTTATTTTTTTTAGCATGCAAATTACATTGTCTAATTATTATGAGCATTTTGTAGTCTTAATGAAATTCTTATTTGATTATTTTGAAGTGTCTAACCCTGTGATAGAGAAGAGAAAGAGAAAATCTAATGCTAAACCAAGAGGTGGCAACAAGTGTAAGAAAGTGGCAAATTTGAGAGGAAGTGAAAAATTAGGGGTTGATTTTATAATAATGGTCCAGTTGGAGATAACCATAGGGATATGACGAGGCACATGGGTAAACTTGTTCGAGATCGTACGATCTGCCCTATTAGAGTGCATTCATGGGATGAGATCGATGATAACGCAAAGGAGCATATGTGGCAATCGGTGTTGGTAATGTTAAGATAACTAGTATATGAAGAATTTATATATAGCTTAGTATTTCGTACTCTTAATAAAATTTTTTTCTTTACATAAACTAGAACAAATTTGTCGGGAATGGCTTTGAATTGGATCGTAAGACAACGATTGACCATATGAAAAGATTGTGGCAAAATTGGAGAGGAATATTGAAGCAATTTGCAATAAATAAAAAAGGTGGTCTGGAAAATGCATTGAAAGAAACACCTAGAGATTTAACACCTGATGATTGGAAATGGCTAGTGAAAGAGCATTTTTCAAGTGATGCTTTTAAGGTATGTATGACTTGTTAGTGTTTAGTATTTGTTTTAAAAGTATTACTAATATAGTACCTTTGCTTTACAAGTGCTATTACTAATATATTGCGTGCTACTTCACAGAAAATAAGCTCTAAAAATTCTTGCAATAGAGAAAATCTGACAATGCCTCATCGCACAGGTAGCATGCCATTCAGACAAGTAATATGGGAGGAAATGGTAAGTTACTGCATTAGATATAACCTCTGATTTTATCTTATTCTATGTTCTTTGTCCTCTCTTGTTTAGTGTTATGTTATTCTATGTTCTTTGTCCTCTCTTGTTTTTTCACTTTTCCATGCACGTAGTTAGACACGCACATAGAAGAAAAAGGCAAACAGATTTCAATGTGGACCAGGACAAATGTAAGTGTTAGGTATTCCACCACATCATACAACTCTGCCATGTTTCATGTTTCATATTTGAGTTATTTCATTGGGTTCTCTGACTGGATTTTTTCTGCCTGTATGAATTGGGAGAAGAATATAACCGGATGTCTTCGAATATGTATTTACATTGAAAGGCTAAAGGTATTATCTAAACAGGTACCAAACAATAAATACAAATCAGTTTGGACAAGTTGTTTACAGGTACCAAACAACAGAAAGTGTATCCCGGATTCTAGGTACCTGCAACTATCTCAGCTAACCATGAAACAGACAAGGCCTTAGTTATAACATCTATTGTGCTCTTCTTCTGTGCTCTCTCTCAAACATCTAAAACATCTAAAACAAAAGAACAGAGAGTAGCACCTGCAGAAGAATTACCTTTTTACTAGCAGATTCGAGGAACTCAACACCTTCAGAAGCTAATATCTCCTGGAACTTGATTTGGAATATTAAACCTGTCATATCAAACGCTATAAACCTCTTCCTAATGTCAATTAAGTGAAGAACAGAATGGGAGGTTCACAAATCTTGACAGCCCAAGCTTTTAAGATTTTGAATTACCAAAATGACTGCGCTTAAGACTTTGAGTCAATGACATGAAAAATACTATTGCTCATTATTCATTAACTATGTTAAGAGATAGTAATTTATATAGCTTACATTTGACTTGCTTGGGACTAATAATTTGTGTGCTTCAAGCTGCATCGCAGCTCTTTCTGGTGCTCAGGTTACTTTAACAGATCTACCTGATAGGCTGAGGCTTCTGAAAAAGAATGTTGATGCCAATCTAGAATCTAGTGATATTATGGGTTCAGGAACAGTCATGGATTTTTAAGACAATCATGGATTTTTAAGGAAATCAGAGGATATTGTGAATGGGATTGATTATGTAGTGTGTATTGTGTATTGTGTACTAATATGATAATATCTATGAATTTCTGTAGGTACTAGAAGCTCAGCACTAGAACCACTTTTGTTCAAGGCTCACATGCAGGACATCATATTTTTTGTAAATCTTCGTTCGATATTTTGGATGCAAAGCTTAAATATACTACTTAGAAGCACTATGGGGCACTTTGGATGCAATTTTTTTGTATAGACAATCTATAATACTTTGGATGCAAAGTTAGGGATGGATGAGATCTACTTTTATGACATTTTGCAATGCTTTTTTGTATATCTGACTCTTTTTAAAGAGAAGTAATATATATACATGTTTTTTCATTTATCTTTTTAGACATTTTCTTTTGTAACGCAAATTCAATGTTGTTATTACATTATTATAAGGATCATATAGAGTAACATGTTGCTTAAAGGTGAATAAAAAAATTACTTTTTATATATAAAAGAAATAATGATGTGGGTATAGATTTACGACGAGATTAATTCTATTGCGATGAGATGTCATTCAATTACGACAAGAAGAATGGTCGCAATTACAACTTTTTAATATTTCAATAACCATAATTACGACCCTAATCTGGTCGTAAAAAACAATGATTAACGACGAGGTTTGATCTGGTTGTAACTAAGTATTTACGACGAGGAGCAAAATCTGGTTGTAAAGTTTTTAACGACGAAGCCTTTTACGACGAGCGACGACCAGGCGCGTTTCTCGTCGTAAAAGGGCTTTTACGACAAGATTGGGCGTTTCAACAACGGGAAATCTCGTTGTAGATGCTTGTTTTTCTTGTAGTGACTTATACACTAAGTAATTACGATTATGCTTCTTAATGAAATGTTTTTGGTACATGGACTTGTGGAGTGATTGTGATGATTGAGGTGGAGTTGTTATGTTATTGTTGTCGTGCAGTTGTTGTGGTGGTTGTGGTGAAGTTGTTGTGGAGTTGCTATTGTTGTTGTTGCTCTGTTGTAGTAGTGTTGTTGGGTTATTGTTGTTCTGTCATTGTGGTTGTGGTGGAGTTGCTGTGAAGTTGTTGCCTATTGTTGTTGTTGCGTCGTTGTTATGGTTGTTGTTGTAGTTGTGGTGGCTATTGTGGAATAGTTGTGATGGTTGTGGTAGATTTATTATGTTGTTGTTCTGTTGTTGTGGTGATGTTGTGGTGGGTTATAGTTAAAATAGTTTACTAGTTTGGAAGATGAATTAGTGTGGATATGATTAAAAAGGTTACGATGATGTATCCTGAGCTAGTATCATGTGGTTTATAGTTTAAGTATGTATATCCAAAGTATTCAGTAGAACAATATGGTTCATCTTGTTATTATGTTTCAAGAAGTTGGAGTGATAAATTTGGGAATATGATTTACTTAGGTTTGTTATGAACATAGTAGGTGGTGACTTCTGTTGTTGGTTGTGCTGATGTATTGTGGTTGTGTTGTTCTGCTATTGCGCTTAATGTTGTGTTATTGGGGTTTGGTGTTATTGTTGGTGGTGGAGGTGGTATTATTGTTGTTTGTGTTGTTGTTATTATGTTGTTGTTGTATAGTTCTTATTGGATAGTCGTTGTTGATGATGCGAGGGAAGTCATAATCTTAGAATTGGGAGACTGTTATAATTATTGTAGTTGGAGTTGATATGTATGAAGTCGAGTTATGAGTTATGGGAATGACTTCATTAATTTCTATTTGCGGGATTCAGTTTGATTAGCATAATGGTTGCGTTAGAAGAAGATAATTAGAATATTAGTAAAGATTGGTTGTTGATTATTGTTATTGTTATGAGGTAATCATTGGAGGATGACTAGGAATGGAGTATCATTCGGAATTATGAAGGAGATTGTATTATTGGAATTTTTCGAAAATACTATGTTCTAAAATATGATTTGGTATGATAATGAGGAAATGATTCGGATATGAGTTAAGACCAGATAAGGTCGAGTATGGTATTATGTTATGAGTATTAAGGATTCAAGTATGAATCATTAAATATCTTATTTTATAAATATGAAAGTAGCATGAACATGCACCCGAGTTAGGGCGGTAGATCCTAACTGTTGCCTTCCAGGAAGGGCGAATTCCTGCGTTATAGACATGTCCGTTAAGTCTTGCAAGCAGAACAATAAAAGGCGGGGTGACGACCTCAATAGTTTGGAGACAGCTGGTACTGCGTGGTACCCCTCTCCACTCGCGTTCATGCCAAATGTTTGAATTTTGTGAAACTATAATAACTGAGTTAAATGTGATTATCTGTTATTATAACTATGTGTTAGTTTTCAAAATACACCTAAACTGTATTTTCTATTACACAGTGTGTACTCAGCTTTGCTGATAGCGTTGTCATTTCTGTGGCCTGTCACTTGGTGTGCAGAGTCAAACATTGTTGCAGTTTGGTGTTGTTGAGCTCAGAATTTTGAAGTGAAGCAAATAAAGATGTCGTCGTGGATTATGGATTGAGTTTCATTTAGATAGTCAATTAAGGAATAGTTCTGATATTTTTCGTTGTATAAATATTGGGAATATTAGTCGAGATATTGGTGTAATTGAAGTCTTATATAAAGGATTTTGTTTTATGGGCCAATGACCCACAGGTCCAAGATCGTTTTCTAGGTTATGTTTCCGCTACGAGTAAATATTTTATTCGGGGCTTATTAAGCATTAATTGTGATTAGTGAATCTTAAGTGTATTTATCTAGCAGCTCGGGAATCAGGCTGTTACAGATATATATCCATGAATTGGAAGAAAAATGGTCTTAGAGTAATAGCGTTACTAGGAAATGGTTGGCTAATAATGAGTACACCTCATAAAAGGGTGCGGTTGTGATGGAATAATAATGAGATTTCTTAAGATTCGTCAATTGCAACATCCCATTTATTTTGTTGTGCCCTTGTGCTATTGACTTTTCCATATGGTAACATGAAAAGTTTTTGCATTTCACGTGGTACCCCTATATTAATGATATTTCTATTTGGTACCAATTTAAATAATTATACTCCCTCCTACCACTATATTATCAGCCGACCACCAACCTAGAGGTTTGGCCACCACTATTGCCACATACTACACCCACTGGACCTTTTTTTTTAACAATGCATTGACTATCTATTATTCCCCCCGTTTACGAAAGTTCTTCCTACTTTGATCAATTTTCTCTAAGAAAAAAATTTCAAATCAGAACAACAAAAGAAAATAGAGGGAGTATTACTTTTGCCAACTTATTACGATAATCATCAATGGAGTAAGTGGTTGCAAAAAATGGGGGCATTGAAAGTCTACTTAATGATGATACTGTGGTGGAGATGTTGGGAGGGTAGCTAACTTGTAGTTCAGGTGGTAGGAGTTAGTATAGTTATTTGAGACGGTACCACACAAATATATCAATAAGTAAGGAGTACCGTGTAAAAATTTAAAAGCTCTCGATGTTATCATATAGACTAGTCATTTAGTTAATAGTACAATGGCTCCATATAATATTTTTGAAACAAAAAAATTGTTAAATTGAAGGTAAAACCCGAAGGAAAATAACGATTAATAGAACATCTTATTAATATTAAAGGTTCAAGTATAGGGTCTAGAGAGAGAAACTCCTCTCCCTCTCTAGAATCATGGTTTCATTGATTACTGTTCATCGTTTTGAAAGTTTGATTCTCGGCTGATTGCTGAAGCTATGGCAAAAGGATCGAAAAAAAGAAATGGTGGAAAAAAAAATATCAAAGCAACCTGTGAGGCTAGTAAAGAAGCCCTAATCTGATGATGCGAAGAAGAAAAGGAATTAAATGAAATTAATGAGGTTACTGCTCTGAGCTAGACTTTTCAGGAAGATGATGATGAAGGATCTAATGCTTCTGCTAACATGAATGCTTTGAAGATGGATCGCGCTCATTTTGAAGCTGCAAGGAATTAGGTCTCAAACTGGCTAGCTTCAATTTGCACTGCCCTGTCTTAATCTGGACTGAACACTAGTGGAAAAAATCCCACCTGATGCGGTCAAAACTGGCCTTTCATATGCGGTTTTGGTCCGCATCAGGTGGGGGTGCAGCAGGTCTGCATCAGATAGGTGATAATCTGATGTGGTTTTCCCTATGATCCCCATCAGATTATGGTCTTGGTGCCAAGTTTCCTTCCTCCTTTGGGAAAAAATTGATGCGGTTTTCCATATATATATATATATATATATATATATATATATATATATATATATAATATATATATATATATATATATATATATATATATATATATATATATATATATATATATAAAGCTTGTATCTAAATCTGCCATAATTGGAAGACGTCTCACGCATGCGTCGTATAAAGTACTTAAAATGGTATTATATATATAATATTTTGAGAATGTACTACAAATGAAGTTTTAGATAAGTGCTAAAATAAAAAATAAATATATATAGTATAAGTAGCTAGTAATATAATCGTAACAAAGAAGCTGAAAGTCGCGACATCATCCTCACATGCAAATGTCGGTAAGTTAGCGTACTAGCAAATCCCGAACCTTGTCTATCTCGGAGGTGGTGAAAGAATCCTCCCTTGGCTTGCCCTTGATGAATACCTTATAAAAAAAAACATAAGGAAACACACATATGAAGTCAATAATGAGACAAAGTGCGGGAGGTTAATGAAAGTTGAGCTAAGAAGTCAAAAATCGGCCCGAAATGGCCTTCACTTACCCAAATTGGATTTTAAAGCATGAAAAATAATTTAACTTGACTCTAATAGTTGAATATATTGTTATTATAGCTATATATGTCCTAACATGTGACTAAATGTGGGAAGTAAGGAAAACGAACATGAAAGTTTAATATCGAGGGATTTTTGGCTTCTTAGAAACGAGGGTGAAGGCTGTGAATTTTGATAAAGTCTTCCCTAGAGTATGTCCTGATTGGTCTATTGTGAGTAACTATTGTGCGCATTCCGGTGGGAGAATTTGGATGGTTTGGAGTCCTAGTATTAGTGTGGATGTGAAAATGGTGACTGAACAGATGATATATGGTGTAGTTGTTCATAAGTCCTCTGGAGTGAGGTTTTGTTTGAGTTTGGTGTATGGTCACAATGATAAGGACAAAAGAAGTGCCTTATGGAATGATTTGAGTAAGTGTAGTAGTGATGTCAGGGATATTCCTTGGGTAGTGATGGGTGATTTTAACAATGTTTTGAACATGAATGAAACAATAGGTCAGCCTATTCTGTTCAATGAAATTGAAAATTTCAAGAAGTGTGTGGAGAATTGTGGGTTAGCTGATGCTAAAATGACAGGCCCCTTGTATACCTGGTCCAATAAACAACATGAGAGTGATTATATGGCTACAAAGATAGAAAGAGTGTTAATAAATGATCAATGGGAGTTAAGTTTTCCTGCTACTGAAGCAACTTTTTTACCTGAGGGAAGCTATGATCATTGTCCTTGTATTGTGAAAATTCATCCTGACTTGAATAAAAGGATAAAACCTTTCAGATTCTATAATATGTGGTGTGATGCTGAAAGATTTTTACGTGTTGTGGAGGAGGTCTGGAATGAAGTTATTGCTGGCACAAGGATGTTTCAAGTTGTCACTAAAATGAAAAAGTTGAAAAAACCTCTCAAAGCTCTCAACAGGCAGTGTTTCTCAAATATTGAGAATCAGACTGATGATGCTAAGTCACATCTTGATTCAATGCAGCTGAAGCTCAAGAGAGGGGAGGTGTCTACTGCTGAATAAATGGGAGCTCGCAAAAATTTTGGTAGATTGAATAAAGCCAAAATGAGTTTCTTAGCTCAAAAGGCTAAAGCTCATTGGATTAAAGAAGGAGATTGCAACTCTGCCTTTTTTCATGCTCAATTGAGAAAAAGAAGAATCATGAATAGAATATTCAGTATTGAAAACATGCATGGTAATATTGTTTAGGGAGAAGAAGATATTGATGGAGCTTTTGTTGAGTATTATTAGAGCCTATTGGGGAATGAAAGTGCAGATAGACTAAAGGTCAGAAGGAAAGTGATGAATTTGGGTGAATCTATAACTCAAGCTCAGAAAGATTTACTGTGTCTGACTTTTCTGAAGGAGGAAGTGAAAAATGCTTTGTTTGAGATTGGGAATAATAAGGCTCCTGGGCCTGATGGGTTGACTAGCCTTTTCTTTAAACAAGCATGGAGTATAGTGGGAGATGATATTGTGGAGGCAGTGTTAGATTTCTTCAGGTCTGGTACGCTACTAAAGCAAATTAACTGCACTACTTTATCACCTATTCCCAAGATTGATCAGCCAACAAGTGTGAAGCACTTTAGACCTATAGCTTGCTGCAATGTTATATATAAGATTATTTCAAAATTGTTATGTAGTAGGATCAAACTGGTTCTACCTGGGTTGATAAATGAAGCTCAAAGTGCCTTTGTTAGTGGGAGAGTGATCATTCAGAACATTTCAATATGTCAGGATATCCTGAGAGGTTATAATTGGAGAAATCTACCTCCTAGATGCACAATAAAGTTGGATCTTCATAAAGCATATGATTCCATAGACTGGGGTTTCATACAAGATATGATGAAAGGTTTAGGTTTCCCAGGGCAGTTTGTTAGGTGGGTGAAAGAATGTATAACTACTCCTAGCTATACTTTGCATGTGAATGGTGGAAATCATGTTTTTTTAAAAGGAGCCTCTGGAATCAGGCAAGGGACCCTATTTCACCTTTAATATTTGTGATAGGGATGGAATACTTGTCAAGACTTATGAAGAAGATTGCAGGGAAGGAGGATTTCCAGCACCATTATAGATGCAAGAGACCTCAGGTTAATCATTTAATTTTTGCTGATGACCTGATGCTATTCTGCAAGGGTAATCTCAACTTACTTAAAAGATTAACTCAAGCTCTGCAGCATTTTGGCCATGTTTATGGTTTAGTTGTTAATCTAGAAAAAACTGCAATTTATTATGGTAATGTGGAGGCAAATATGCAACAGGAGATTATGGAGGCGACAGGATTTAAAAAAGGAAGTCTACCAGTGAGATACTTGGGGATTCCTCTCAACTCGAAAAAATTAAACAAGCATGATTGTGAAGTGCTAATAGATAAAATGCTGATGAAGATTAGATGTTGGAGCTTAAGACATCTGTCATATGCTGGGAGAGTTGTGTTAATCAACTCAGTCCTTATAAGTTTGCATACTTATTGGGCTCAGATGGTGTTACTTCCTAAGAGTGTGTTACAGAAAATAACACAGTTATGTAGAGCCTACTTATGGGAAGGGAAGGGGGATTTGTCAAAGGCCCCTATGGTGGCTTGGGATTGGGTTTGTAAAACCAAGAGTCAAGGAGGCTTGGGGATCAGGAATTGTGTAACTTGGAATGTAGCAGCCCTTGGTAAATATGTTTGGTTTGTTGCAAATAGACCAGAAATGATGTGGGTCAAATGGGTTCATCATGTGTATCTGAAGAATAATGATTGGCGGGAGTATAAGCCTCCCAAGGATGTAGGATGGGGATGGAAACAGATATGCAATGTTAAAGACCAGCTGAAGACAGGTTTCATTACAAGATGGCAGGCACCTTATTCCATAAAAGAGGGATACAAATGGCTACAAGGTGAATCAAGGAATGTGCAATGGAGTAAATGGGTGTGGAATAGATATAACATACCTAAACATTCTATTATTGCTTGGATGGTAGCATTAGGGAAACTAAAAACCAAAAGCCATCTGTTTAGAATTGGAGTGACTCAAGACAAGTTGTGTATGATGTGTGGAATCCAAGAGGAAAGTATAGAGCATTGTTTTTTTTAATGCCAATACAGCCAGCAATGTTATAGGATGATTTGCAGGAGATTGGGGATATTAACTCATCTAGGAGACAACATCAACTTCTGCTGGAAGAAATGGTCAAGAAAATTTGCAAATAAGAGGAAAAAGAGCACTTGTCTTGCTCTTCTAGCTGCTTTGGTCTATCAGATCTGGCGTGCTAGAAACTGTGCCTTTTGGGAGAAATGCATTCCAAGACCTGAGGTTGCTGTTAATACTGTAATGCAGAATGTTTGTAATAGAGTTAGACAACTTTATAATGAAAAATGGAATCAGGGAGAGAAGAATTGGATAGATGAGCTAGCTAGAAGTAGTATAGCTAGGTAATTCTTGTTGTAGGCTGAGTTGAGGATTGCTGTTGTTTAGCAATATGTTGGTCTATGGTTGGTTTTTTTTGGTAATTATTAATGCAACTACTTACATTTTACCAAAAAAAAAAGTCTAATATCGACACTAAATGACCTTCATTTGCCCAAATTAGGTTTCAAAGCATGAAAAATGGTTTTTCTTGACTCTAATGGTTAAATATGTTGCTATTAGTACTATATATATATGTCCTAACATGCGACTAGATGTGGGAATTAAGGAAAATAGACAAGAAAATCTAATATCGCCCCTAAATGACCTTCATTTACCCATATTGGGTTTTAAAGCATGAGAAATGATTTTTATTGACTCTAATGATTATATATGTTACTATTAGTACTATATATGTCCTAACATGTGACTAAATGCCGAAAATAAGGAAAATAGACAAGAAAATCTAATATCGGTCCTAAATTACCTTCATTTACCCATATTAGGTTTCAAAGCATGAGAAATAGTTTTTCTTGACTCTAATGGTTATATATGTTGCTATTAGTACTATATATGTTCTAACATGTGAATAAATGTGGAAAAGTATGTAAATTGAACTTGAAAGGCCAAAATAGGTCCAAAAAGGCGAAAATGGGTTGTTATGTATAATACCTTCTCAATATCCCCGACTTCCTTGCAACTTGAGGCTATATCGAACATGAACCTCAACACATAGTATCCACACTCAGTTCTCCCGGGATGTTGAGCACACTAATTATAGAATTACATTAAAAAATCATGTAAGAAACAAACATGTTTGTTTTTGGTAAAAGTAAGAATATGGATTACCTTCATTGTTTTTCACTGATGAACTTTTCCTATTCTCCCAATCTTCTTCAAACAGCTGTAGTCATGTTAATTTCATGTGAGAAGTGGACAAAGGAAGAAATTAGTGAAAAGTGTTATGCTAATAATAATAAGCATTTTAATTAAGTAATAAACATACCTATTTATGTATGATTTGAGGAGTAAGGATCGTGGTGGATCTTGAGCTGTAGAAACAAATTGATATATTGTGTTGTTTGAAGGAGAAATCACAAGAAGCGACCAATGGGCACTAAAATCACAAAATAAAGTTAGGAAGTAATCATGTGAGTACATACTTGTATTGTATAATAATTATTAAGTGCTAAAAATGGATACAAAGGTTTAGAACTATACTTTTCAAAACAAGGGGCAAATATGAACTTATGTTGTGCACGTTTAGCTGTTTGGACACATACCCAAATATACTCCTTAACCTCAGCTGTGTTTTCAAACAATTGTCAGCTCGGAGGAAATCTGGCCATAACCACCCAAACTAATCACGTCCACAAGGAGACTCTTGGAGTAATCTTCAATTCAAATCACAACCATATACATAACATAGATATATTATTAGATATTGGAAAGAAAGTTCATATATTTCATAAATACAAATGCTATACCTCATGAATGCTTGAAATAATGAAACATTCAACATTTCTCCACAAAGGAACTCCTTCACATCATCCTTGGACACCCATGTCGATGCTTCCTCGTGGTAGTTCAATTCTTTGGTACCCAACTTAACCTCCACAGGTATATCATCCGGCATTATCACGCATATTTGCATGTAGCCATGAGCATGCCTTAGTGAGGCATTGAAGCGTTGATGACTCAATCCAAGTATCTTTAGGAGGGTTTTGTTGGCGACTAGAACCTTTGGAGACTTGTGTTCCTTTCCCCGAAATCGCCTTCTTTGGCTTGCTTGAACCCTCCTTTTCCTTCGCCTTTTCTAGAGGAGGTGAGTCCGCCTTGCTTTCCTTAGGCTTCTTTATTCTCTCCAAAACCTATTGATTGAAACGCAAAAACATTCAACTTACTTAGTTATTACTTAATATATATGAATTAAATAAATCAATATGAGTGAATACTTTACCTCATCTGAAAATCTCACCCATGCCGATTGTGCACAGATTGATGATGGACTATTGCTCGTTCACTTCGTGGTTGTGCATTTCCTTCAGCCACCACAATCAAACCCTCATCTTTTACATCTAGTAAAAGATGGCAAGTCGTTTCTTCCTTCAAAAGTATATGAATTGAGGTTAGTTTATATAATTACTTAGTTTTTGAAGTTATAAGAATAATAGTAGATAACTCACTTCCAATAAACCAAATGACTCTCAAGCAAACATCACAAAAAACCATTTTCCTAATCATAAACCTTCATTTGCTATTAATGCCATATGCTATGTTTTGAACGAATGCGATCCAGTCCAGCTAATGCTTAAGACAATTCCTCAAATGTACGAAATGCTAATACATACAGGTTTCAAGTGCCTGGTTTATGACTATGCCACTCAAAAAAAAGTCAAAATGATGCCTTGTAAAGAACCCAAATTCACTCTCAACAAGGATCCATCCTCTGATGTGTGGAACCTTGGATTATTATGGTGCTTTTTTCATCTTGGACTCTAATGCTCGATGAAGATGCTTCTTCAGTCTTGACAATTGTAGAGAGAAGCACTGAAGTCATTTCACGACTCCAAATACCTACTGACGTCCCCATCTGCCTCGATGACATTAGTGATGAAGAGTACACATATATATATCTCATTTAATTAACTAGAGTAGGTCTAGCATTTTTACCCATCTATTTGGAGGATGAAAATTCTTTTAGAGGTATTGAGAAGGAAATAAAAGGGCAAAGAGCCTAGACAGAGGATAATAATAAAGAAGATGACGCTATGAAGTGCATAAAACAAGTAAATGCTAACACTAGTAGAATAAATGCTCATTGTTGCGTCATTAAGTGGCCTATTGTGGCGGTTTTGGCCACACAACAATTAAGGGGGCAGCAATAGGTAATTAATATATTGCTGCGGTTTTAAACCGCATCAATATTTGAACATATTGCTGCGATTTCTGGGAAAAACCGCAACAATATTAGTATTTTATATCAGAATAGTACAACATATTGCTGCGGTTTCTAGGGAAAACTGCAGCAATATGTTGTATTTAATAATAAATAATATGCATATTGTTGCGGTTTCTACCTAAAACCGCAGCAATAGACGCTAGGCATGTAAATTATTTTTTTTTTTTTTTTTTTTGCATTTTGTAATTAAATTTGAAAGAGTACAACCATACTCAATGCCCAAATGTATAGCAAATGAATATTGATAATAATACTGGAAAGCAAAAATACTCAATCACAAATTTTCAAAAAGCAAATAATATTATAAAGTGTAAATCATACTCAACCCCCAAATGTATTACAAATGAGCCTAATATTGATAAATATAACTAAATGATTAATTACAAAAAAAAAGTATAATTACAGATTTAACAAAAAAATAATAAAAGACAACACTCATACAGATCTAAAAAACGAATCCTAAAAATAACAAATTGAAAATAAAAATAAAAAAATCCTAAAACATAAAATTTACAAATCTAAAAAATGAATCCTAAAAAAAACAAACTGAAAATAAAAAAAAATCCTAAAACATAAAATTTAAAGATCTAAAAAACAAAACAACGTAAAAAACGAAAAGAACGAAAAAAAAGGGGAAAAAAAAGAAATCTGGCTGGAAATTTCACACGAAGCTCGCCTCGACGAACGAACAAATGGCGCCAAGTTCGACTTCGACGAACGAACGAATGGTCGACGTACGACGATGGGATTAAACCGTCGGTCCGATTTCAACGAGATAGAAGTGGAACGAATGGCCGACGAAGGTTGCGAGAAACAAAGGGATTAAGGGTTTCGAGTTTCAGGGGGAAAAGAATGAACGGCCGACCGACGAAGGACCAAAGAACGAACGGTCGAAGAAGGTTGGTGGAACAAACGGCCGATGAAGGTTGGTGGAACGAAGGACGACCGAAAAGGAAGAGGAGAGAGAGGGAGATTTCCAGGAGTGAGAGGGAGGAATAAGAGAGAGGGAAGAGAGATAGCTGGGAGCGAAATTTAAGAGGGAGAATAGGAGTGAGGGAGGCGCCCACTTAGGTTGTATTTAGGGTTTCACTTTTTGCTGCGGTTTCTGACAAGAACCGCAACAATATATTAAAATATTAATTTTTTAATATATTGTTGCGGTTCTTGTCAGAAACCGCAGCAATATGTCTGGTCAAACGTCAACTTTTTTCAAACTTTTTTTCCGTTGAAACAATATTGTTGCGGTTTCTGTCGAGAACCGCCACAATATGGTTATTTTATATTTTATCTTTTCTTTTAACGTGATATATTGTTGCGTATGGGTAAAACCGCAACAATAAGCAATAATTCTACTAGTGTAATGTTTCCATCTAGAAGTTGTTGATGCATTCCCAACCTCATACGACAGTCGTTCTAAAGCATCTCAATGAAGAAACCTTTGTGAGCTCTTCCATAACACCTAACTAGATGGTGGGGCACATCGACGGTGTAGATCAAACTCTAATGTTCACAGACAATGATCTCCCTGAAAATATCAACCACAATAATTCGTTGCGCATCATTATACGCTGCAATGGATGGGAGATACCTGGAGTATTGATTGATACGGCTCCGCGATCAATGTTTTCCCTCTACGTGTTCTAACAAGACTCGGTTATTCAAAAGAAGATTGGGTACCATTTTACTGGGTGGTCTGAGCATATGATGATGTCAATAGAGAAGTATTGGGTTTACTCAGCCTCCTCATTTAATGTGGTCATGTGGCAAGGAAAGTAGAATTCATGGTCATTGGCATTCAGGCGTGTCTCAACCTCCTATTAGGAAGACCGTGGTTACATGAAGACAGAGTAGTAACTTCTACTCTACATCAAAAAGTAAATCTTTTCACTGATTAAAGTGTTGTGACTATTTCAGGTGATCCAAAAATTATGATTGTCTCCAATACCGGTAAGTTTGTGCTACATCTGAACGAAGTAGAAGACACTAGGTTGGACGGTTACACCATTCGCTATATCCGAGCAGGACCTGAAAATTCATGGATGAATGTGATCCCGACAGCCAGACCGAATACAAGTGCTGAAGAAACAGAGTTAGAGTATGAACCAAGCGAGGATGAGGAGGAGGAAGTAGGAGCTCCAAGCATTGGCAATTTGGCACACATAACATTTCATCGGAAACACTAGAAGAATCCTAGCTTGGCAATCCTCTAGAATTGGAAGACAATGATGATAATGAGTCGAAGCAGAAATCTAGGATTGACAATTTTGACCTGGACTCTAATATGGTATTGCCTATCCGATAGTTTCACACTGAGTCACTGTTCTCTTTCCAGAATATCAACATGAAGGTCAATATCAAGAATTGCCACAGTTCAGGAAATAAATATGAGAATGGCAAACCTTTTGTCCACTTACTTGGTTTTATGAATGTATTACACCCATAGGGTAATACTAGAGGAAGATTACCCCACTCTTTTTTATAAAATTTTAGAAGGACTAACTCTAGACTGGTACTATTCTTTAGATTATGTGTAACACCCCGATAATTCTCTCTTTTTAGAAAATACTTTTATAATAACCTTAGAGAATTACCCAGGCATTATCGCCCGTGTTGATAACGTTTCGGCTTACTCAGAATTTTGCAGCGGAAAACAACTTATTAAAAAACAACTTTATTAAAACTTATGAAACCAATAACAATGTCAGAACTAAACACACCAACTTAAAACTGTTGTCTGAAAACATAACTTCTAGGAAAACAACTTAAATGATTCTAATATTACAAGAGCCTCTCCATTCCAGATTCCCAATGATAGTATGCATCTTCGAACCTGTAATGTCAATGCCGTCTCCTCTGCTCCGAAGGATCACCACAGGATCAATAGGCAAAGCCATGATCACAAACACAGACAAGCACGTAATCAGCAAAGCTGAGTACTACATATCAGACATACATAACCCTAAACATGATACTACAAAAATATAACTTGCAGAATATAATAATAAAACATATAATAATCTGCAGACGACTCTTACTGAACTAGACTCTAAACTTTTATTTCTTCTTTAAATGGAATAGTTATGGGACGAGTTGTCTATACTGAAATAGGAAATACGTCATGACTCCGTAATCCAAATGACCTGCGATATCGAGGAACCTTTACTAATGAGGAAAGGTGATGATCCAATCCTAGGAAAGCACATTGGTACGCACCATGTACTCCAACCCTTAGTGTCCAACTCTAGACGTGCACCAGTCTAAAGTCTATAACCTATTCTCGTTTCACTTTACGTTGCATACATTTTAATACTTGTGTTGACACCAACCAAGCACATAACACATAACTAATAATCACATAATCATCACAGAATCCTTTTTATCTTAGAATTAACAAGTGTTCACAACTTATCAATCAAGACTCCTTTAACTTCTTTTTATACTTTACTAACTTGCCTGTTGAACCTAGCCAACAGTAAAACTGTACCTTTATATAGGTATATACTTTACTTACCAAATAAGATCCACGGTTCTTATAAGATAAATAAATAATACTCAGAATCTATGTAACACATGATTCAACTTACTTACATTAATTCACTCACGAATTAATACTAAACTGAACTTTCTGCTTGCATCAAACTTCCATACAAACATACATACTCATAAATACTTCTAGTTTACATGTAGCACACAGGCAAATAACATGTAAAACAATTCCAGTAAATCATATATATGAACAACAAGTCCTATACATATTACTAATAAATAAAACATCCCTAAAGCATGTTTCTAAATCATATAGCACGTAGACTATGTACGTACCTTGTATAAACGAATCGTAGGCCACTTTTACGCTCTAAAAGTCTCCTACTAGAATTCTCCGCCTAGAAAATAAAATAATGAAATAAATACTTGAACTAAAAATTTACAGCAACTTTAAAAACGACCCAAACCCTTTAAACGTTTTTAAAATCGTTTTTGTATAAACTTTCGTTATTTTTAATCCCTAGTATAGTACAACTATTCTAGTGATTAAAAATCATTAAAACCTTAAAATACATATTTCTGAAATTCAGCACTTATAAAAATTTATAAACTTCTGAAAATATATTTAATACTATAAAATTAATATCTAACCAAATCTCATATTTTACTTTAAATATAGTTTCTAGTGATTTAAAAACCCTAAAAACTATATCTTTCATAATAAAAACTGAAAATAATAATAATAATCTGAAATTTATTTTTATATATATGAACACGAATATATTTTCATATAAAAAATAATTTAAACATAAACATGCTAATAAATAATAAAATAATATAAAAACTATACTTTAATGGAATCTTAGAGAGGAAGAAAAGAAAAACAACCACAAACAAGGAGGAAGGAAGAGGCGCCGGACGCTGTGACAGCAGCAAGGGACGGCGCAGCATCTTTGTTCTTAAAAAGATTTGTGACGTTTCTTGTTCAACAAGAAACGTTACTTAGCGAAAGAAGAAACACTTTTGAGAGAAAATATGAACACACACAAGAGAGAAGAGAGAGAGAGAAAGAGCGGTGAGAGGAGAAGAGAAATCACGTGCAAGGAGGAGAGAGAAATAAGTGTTAGGGTAAAATATTTGGGTTTTTAGGATATTTAAATAGAGCTAATCCTTTTGGGCTTAGGAAAAGATTTAATAATTAAAACTTTGATGACTAAAAGATGGGCTATTAGGACTTTAGTCATCAAATATCCTTTCCCTTTTTATTCACTTTTGGGCTTTCGATTCCATTAAGCTTTCTTTTCAAATATGCTTTTAATAATTAAACTCTTATTAAAACATGCTTAATTAAAAATAAAAATTTTATTAAGCTATGAAAAATATTTTTAGTTGACTTTTAAAATAGTCAACCCTTTTTAAAAGTCAAATCATTTTCCAAACTCATTTGGATTTAAATATAACTACATAAATACTTTAATATATTTATGAAAATCCTTTAAAATGTGGGGATTACAGTCTACCCCCCTTAAAAGAAGTTTCGTCCCGGAACTTAACACAAACCCTCGTACTTTCAAAGTTTGAACTCAACATTTCGAAAACTTTTGAAGAAAGGTAGTGCCTCTCGTGCACTTTCCCATTTTTAAAACACTTGTGTTACTTATGAACACTTTTCTTATGCGGAGACTCTACTTCTTTTGCACTAACATGTGCAAATTGCCCAACATAGGCATACATATGCATGAAAATCTCATAAAAATAGACAAAAGCGCGAAATTTATCGCATTCTACCCCCCTTAAAGAAAACGAGTTACGCCCTCGTAACTCACCTCAAGGAATAGGTCTGGATACTTTTTCTTCATATCCTCTTCGGCTTCCCACGTTGCCTCTTCTGACTCGTGGTTAGACCAAAGAACTTTGACAATATGAACATCCTTGTTACGCGTACTACGCACTTTCCTGTCGAGAATCTTGACAGGTCTTTCCTCATAAGTGAGGCTACTATCTATCTGAACTCTTCAGGCTCTAACACATGGCGCTCATCAGGGATATAGCGCTTAAGTTGGGATATATGAACTCATCATGCATCTTTTCAAACTCCATTGGCAATGCCAATCTATAAGCTACTTTCCCAATGCGCTCCAAAATCTCATATGGGCCTACATATTTAGCACTAGCTTGCCCTTTTTCCCAAATCTCATAACGCCTTTAGTGGGTGATACTTTCAGGAATACTTTATCACCTACAGGAACTCATCTTCGCGACGTTTTAAATCTGCATAACTCTTCTGCCTATCTTGCGCAGCTTGAATTCGAGCCTGAATCAATCGACATTCTTGACGGTCTCCTCAATAATTCAGTCCCCAAAACTACTATTTCCTAAAGTCATTCCAGCAAATGGGACTTCTACACTTCCGTCCATATATAGCCTCAAAAGGTGCCATCTTTATACTCGCATGGTAACTATTGTTGTAAGAAAACTCAATCAAATCTAATTGGTCCTCCCAACTTCCTTGAAAATCAATTGCACAAGCTCTCAACATATTCTCCATGGTTTAGTTAGTCCTCTCCGTCTGACCATCGGTCGCAGGGTGAAAGGCGGTACTCATCTTTAGTGTTGTCCCAAGGTTTAATTGGACCTTTTTCCAGAATTTAGATAGAAATCTAGAGTCACGATCCGAGATAATGTCCTTTGGAACTCCATGCAATCTCACTACATGCTTGATATAGGTTGTAGCGAGTTGCTTCTTTTTCCATGTCTCCTTAATAGGTATGAACAACGGCGGACTTGGTCAGTCTATCCACAATAACCCAAATGGTATCATTTCCACTCTCGCTTGGGTAAGGCAGTCACAAAGTCCATAGAAATAGAATCCCACTTCCATCCAGGAACCTCTAAGCGATTGAACTTTCCCCATGGTCTCTTATGGTCTATCTTCACTTTCTGACAGGTTAGACACTTAGACACATATCAGCTACTTCTCGCTTCATGTTGGCCACCAATAGATCACCTTAAGGTCCTTTACAACTTGTCACCCCCAGGGTGCACAGAATATGGAGTATTGTGCCCCTCGTCCATAAGACGTCTCTTAAGGTCATCGCACTTCTGTGGTACACACCACCTCCCTTTAAACCTTAGACTCCCATCATCATGAATCTTGAAGTCTACTTCCTTACCTTGCTTCATTTTCTCTTAATCTTGTCTAGATGCTCATCCCCGACTTGACCCTCAATAATCTCGTCGAAAATGACACTCCCAAAGAAAGATTACTAAGTCTAGCCTCACTTTCCCCAGGATTTAAAATTTCTAGGTCAACCTTTGCATATCTCTACACAACTCCTCAGGGACTATCAAAGCACTCAAGCTATGACTCGATTTTCGACTCAAGGCGTCAACAACCACATTTGCTTTCCCCTCATGATCTAGATCATAATCCTTAATCAACTCTAGCCATCTTCTTTGCCTCATATTCAAGTCTTTTTGGGTAAATATGTACTTCAAACTCTTATGGTCTGTAAATATCTTGCAAGTTGCTCCATAAAGATAATGTCTCCAAATCTTCAATGCAAACACTATGGCAGCTAACTCTAGATCATGGGTAGGGTAATTAGCCTCATAAGGTTTCAATTGACGCGACGCTAAGCTATTACCTTACCATTCTGTTGCAACACACAACCCAAACCATTTTTCGAAGCATCACTATAGACCTCAAATCCCTCATTCCCATCAGGTAGGGTTAAACAGGTGCAGTGGTTAAACGATCCTTCAAGATCTGAAAGCTTCCTCACACTTCTCATTCACTCAAAACTTGGACTCCTTTTTCATCAAATTAGTCATAGGTCTTGCTATCTTCGAGAAATCTCTCACAAATCTCCTATAATAGCCAGCTAAACCCAAGAAACTCCTAATGTCTGACACACTCTTTGGAGTTGGCCACTCACTCACAGCTTGAATTTTGGCAGGATCTACTGAGACTCCTTCCTTAGACACAAAATGACCCAAAATGCTACTTTCTCCAAACGAAACTCACACTTAGAGAACTTGGCATATAGTTGTTTTCTCAAAGTCTCCAAAATAATCCTAAATGTTCATCATGCTCGGTTTCATTCCTCGAATATATCAAAATGTCATCAATGAAAACCACTACGAACTTATCAAAAAACTCATGAAAGATCCTATTCATCAAGTCCATAAATATAGCAGGAGCATTGGTTAACCCAAATGGCATTACAGTGAACTCGTAGTGACCATAACGCGTTCTAAAGGCAGTCTTAGGTACATCCTTATCGCTACCTCAATTGATGATATCCTGAACGTAAGTCAATCTTCGAGAACACACTCGCTCCATTCAGTTGATCGAATAGGTCATCTATTCTAGGCAAAGGTACTTGTTTTGATGGTAACATTGTTCAACTCCCTATAGTCGATACATAATCTCATACTCCCATCCTTTTTCTTCACGAACAATACAGGAGCTCCCCAAGGCGATGCACTAGGTCTGATATAACCTTATCCAAAAGTTCTTGCAATTGCGTCTTTAACTCACTCATCTCAGGAGGTGCCATTCTATAAGGTGCCTTAGATATAGGTGCAGTTCCAGGAACTAAGTCTATGGTAAACTCAACAGCTCTTGCAGGCGGCATACCTGAAATTTCACTCGGAAATACGTCCATAAACTCATTCACTATGGAACATCCTCAAGTTTTAACTCAGCTTCCTTACTCACATCTTGCACGCTACAGAAAAAAGCTCACACCCCTTTCTCATCAACTTCTGCACTTGCATAGCAGAGATCACTCCAAAGTTCTTAGGTTTCCCAAATCGTCTATATGAGGTCAATTTTCCCGAAGGGTTTCTCAACACTACTTTTGAACTTCACAATCATCCTGGCCTTGTAATGACTCAACCAGTTCATCCCAAGAATCACATCTAATCTCCTAAGTTAAACTCGATTAAATCGGATGGAAAGACACTCCCTCCTATCTTCAAAGGGTTCTTGAACAACTTAGTACACTTAACGACTTCCCCAGTAGGAATACTAACAGACAAGTCAATTAACTCATACTCTACTAATCCCAGACTCTTTAGAAAAAGGCGAAATAAAAGAATAGGTCGCCCCCGAATCAAATAACGTTTTAACGAAAACTGAATTAATAGAGAAATTACCAGTTACCACATCCGCAGATCTCTCTGCTTCGCTATGACTCATCACGAACACTTTTCCCGCAGGCTTGTTCTGGGTAGGATTTTCATTAGCAGTAGGCCTACTATAGTTTCCTTGGTTATTCTGACCTCCAGGCTTAGGACCCTGGTTCCCTATCTGATTGACCCGATCTAGCCTGATTACCATTTCCCTGAGTCTTCAACCTTTTCCGTGCTTAGAGAAGCACTCATACTCTCTGTGCCCTTTTCTGACAATAATGACAGGTCACTAGATCTCCCTTACAGTCTCTCCGAGGATGGTTTTTGTCACATAACTTGCAATTGTGAACCTCTCAGGTCTACCCTGACTACGGTTATCCTGGTTGTTCCTTCCTTGGAAATTCCCATTTCCATTCCGATTTTTCTTAAAGTTACCTTGGTTTCCCCAGTACTAACCTCTTTTCTTTTTACCAACTATCCCATTCTTCTTATCCTCCTTGATTGCAACCATAAATATGTGAAGCTCTCCCATACACCAATCTAAGATGTAAAGGTCTCACCCCCTAATCCCAGCTGGATTTCATCAGTCAACCCTTGTTCGAACCTCTGAGCCTTAAGCTCCTCAGTAGCTACCACCTCAGGTGCAAACCTAGACAGGTTATGAACTTACTATAGTATTTCAGAGATAGTCATACTACCCATTCTAAGGTAATAAACTCTTGAGCTTTCTATTTCTCATGAAGGCAGGGTAAAACTTTCCTCTCAGCACAATCACAAAGGCTTCCCAATTGAATCCCTCAGCAGCACTCAATCTAGCCCCGTTTTCTCTCCACCACAAATCAGCCTCATCCTTTAGGTATAAAACAGCCTGGCCTACTCTCATGTTAGCAGGGCAATTACTACCTCAAATAATTTCTCAAATTCCCTAATCCAGTTCTCTAGGAAGGTAGGGTCAGCTTGTCCCTTGAAATAAGGTGGTTTCACTTTGGCCAGTCTTTCGAACATCTCTCCAGCAGTCTCTGGACGTTCGACCTTGTCCTGATTCAGTTTCTCCGCCAAGAGGCGAATAGCATCAGCTAGTTCAGTGTTGTTAGCCATTCTACTTCGGGACCTGAAAGTAATATAACTCCACTCAGGTTCCAGAAAACTTACATAGTCATCTAAGCAAGGCAACACTTGATTTGATCATTAAAGATCGCATCAACAAACAATTCCACTAAGTTCCAACATGAAATGTTCTCTAATATACACATAATTGTTCACGTAATTAAATTCATATCAACATGACACGAATTGATTAAGAAAATACAATCACATAATGAGAATAAAATAAATAAAAATATTTCCCATTACGTGCCCAAAAATAAATTCTTATCCTCCAATAAAATAAACTATATTTTTATTCTTCCATAGAAGGGAAAATAATGTGAAATAAAGAACAACACACCAGTATCTATATTTTTCCTAAGATGATAATTCTATAAAACACCTTTTGTCTTGTTGGCACATATCCAACATTATTCTTATAGCTAAAACCTTACGTATATCTATATGTATATATAAAAATAAAAAGTATAGAAGTATATATAGCCTATGGCACTACATTGCCATCCTTATCTTTGTCTTCCTTATATTGCTCAGGTATGAAGGTTTCATCACTAGCTTCATCCTCTTCATCATCCTCATAGTAATTGATGAACTTCCTCTGAATCTTAGACCTTGTCATAGGTATGGTGTCTTCGTCCTCTTCAGGGTCGGATTCAATCCTCATACATGCATCATAAATATCCTCCCTAGTAGTACCTCTAGCACGGTCCATCTCTATGATGACTTCATCATCCCTAGCAAATTCTTTCCTCAAAATACAACGCATTATCCAATGCAATTCTTCATATTCCCTATGGTCAATGAGTGGATGACGGTCGTCGGCTTCATCGTCAGTCAGAACGATGGGGTTAAAATAGTTTCCTAGATTAGCAGCCATATTCGTAGAGCTACAACACAATAAACCAGAAGGTTTAGCACTCTTCCTGACGTGTTCCCACAAATAACAAAAGGTAAACCACAACAAAAGCATGTAAATATACACTTTGCAGGCAAGAATTATAAACAGTTAGCAGGGAAGAAAAATATTTATGCATCAATAGCAGAGAAGAATAATAATAATGCACTTATTACAGAAAAAATGATAATGTGCAGATTTGCAGGGAAGAAAAATAATAATGATGCTGAACTAACTTCCTGATGCAGACATATAATATTTCTATCTTATATGCCCTTCTTATACTACCCATTCTCACAATGCAATACTATAAACCTTAAAGGAATGAAAAATGATGCAGACACTTTTATATAAAAAAAATGTTACTCCAGTGTCTGAAAATAACTTTTCGAAACAAAACAAAACAGTTTCGGACCACCTAGTCACTCGAAAAAAAAAAAAAAAAATTCCGGACTCGGCACTTTTCGAAAAAAAAAAAAAAAATTTCGCCGAACTCGAAATTCGAACCCCTACTTCTTCCGAAAAAAAAAATTTTGGTTTTTATAAAAAGTTTCTGAAATCAAAACGTAGGAGCAATACTAAGGTTTCCTCCAAAACCAATAAGCTAGTTAACTTAATAAGCTAAAGTCACTTAATAAGCTAAAGTCACTTAATAAGCTAGTTAGTTAGGCGCCTATAAGTCTTAAACTAACCTAAAGCTCCCAGATACCACTTTGTAACATCCCGATAATTCTCTCTTTTTAGAAAATACTTTTATAATAACCTTAGAGAATTACCCAGGCATTATCGCCCGTGTGATAACGTTTCGGCTTACTCAGAATTTTGCAGCGGAAAACAACTTATTAAAAAACAACTTTATTAAAACTTATGAAACCAATAACAATGACAGAACTAAACACACCAACATAAACTGTTGTCTGAAAACATAACTTCTAGGAAAACAACTTAAATGATTCTAATATTACAAGAGCCTCTCCATTCCAGATTCCCCAATGATATGCATCTTCGAACCTGTAATGTCAATGCCGTCTCAACTCTGCTCCCCCGAAGGATCACCACAGGATCAATAGGCAAAGCCATGATCACAAACACAGACAAGCACGTAATCAGCAAAGCTGAGAACTACATATCAGACATACATAACCCTAAACATGATACTACAAAAATATAACTTGCAGGAATAAATAATAATAAAACATATAATAATCTGCAGACGACTCTTACTGAACTAGACTCTAAACTTTTATTTCTTCTTTAAATGGAATAGTTAAGGGACGAGTTGTCTATACTGAAATAGGAAATACGGTCATGACTCCGTAATCCAGAATGACCTGCGATATCGAGGAACCTTTAACTAATGAGGAAAGGTGATCAATCCAATCCTAGGAAAGCCATGGGCTACCACCATGTACTCCAACCCTTAGTGTCCAACTCTAGACGTGCACCAGTCTAAAGTCTATAACTTATTCTCGTTTCACTTTACGTTACATACATTTTAATACTTGTGTTGACACCAACCAAGCACATAACACATAACTAATAATCACATAATCATCACAGAAATCCTTTTTATCTTAGAATTAACAAGTGTTCACAACTTATCAATCAAGACTCATTTAACTTCTTTTTATACTTTACTAACTTGCCTGTTGAACCTAGCCAACAGTAAACTGTACCTTTATATAGGTATAACTTGTACTTACCAAATAAGATCCACGGTTCTTATAAGATAAATAAATAATACTCAAGAATCCATGTAACACATGATTCAATCTTACTTACATTAATTCACTCACGAATTAATACTTAAACTGGACTTATCTGCTTGCATCAAACTTCCATACAAACGTACATATTCATTAATACTTCTAGTTTACATGTAGCACACAGGCAACTAGCATGTAAAACAATTCCAGTAAATCATATATATGAACCACAGAGTCCTATACATGATACTAATAAATAAAACATCCTTAAAGCATGTTTCTAAATCATATAGCACGTAGACTATGTACGTACATTGTATAAACGAATCTGTAGGCCACTTTTACGCTCTAAAAGTCTCCTACTACGAAATCTCCGCCTAGAAAATAAAATAATGAAATAAATACCTTGAACTAAAAATTTACAGCAACTTTAAAAACGACCCAAACCCCTTAAACGTGTTTTAAAATCATTTTTACGTATCAAACTTTCGTTATTTTAATCCCTAGTATAGTACAACTATTCTAGTGATTAAAAATCATTTAAAACCCTTAAAATACATATTTTCTGAAATTACAGCACTTATAAAAATTTATAAATCTTCTGAAAATATATTTAATACATATAAAATTATATGCTAACCAAATCTCATGATTTATATTTTATAAATATAGATTCTAGTGATTAAAAACCCTAAAAACTATATCTTTCATAATAAAAACTAAAAATAACTTAATATAATAAATCTGAAATTTATTATTTTTATATATATGACAGCCGAAATATATTTTGCATATAAAACCATAATTTAAACCATAAACATGCTAATAAATAATAAAATAATATAAAAACTAATACTTTAATGGAATCTTAGAGAAGAAGAAAAGAAAAACAACCACAACAAGGAGGAAGGAAAGGCGCCGGACGGCTGTGACAGCAGCAAGGAGACGGCGGCAGCACTACTTTGATTCTTGAAAAGATTTGTGACGTTTCTTGTTCAACAAGAAACGTTACTTAGCGAAGAAGAAATAAGCTTTTGAGAGAAAAATATGAACGACGCACAATAAGAAGAAGAGAGAGAAAGAAAGCGCCGAATGAGAGGGAGAAGGAAAAGTCACGTGGAAAGAGGAGAGAGAGATAAAGTGTGTAGGGTAAAAATTGGGTTTTTAGGATATTTAAATAGAGGCTTTTCCTTTTGGGCTTAGGAAAAGAGATTTTAATAATTAAAACTTTGATGACTAATAAGATGGGCTCATTAGGACTTTAGTCATCAAATAATCCTTTCCCTTTTTATCACTTTTGGGCTTTCGATTCCATTAAGCTTTCTTTTCAAATATGCTTTTAATAATTAAAACTCTTATTAAAATATGCTTAATTAAAACATGATAAATTTTATTAAGCTATGAAAAATATTTTTAGTTGACTTTTAAAATAGTCAATCCTTTTTAAAAGTCAAATCATTTTCCAAACTCATTTGGATTTAAATATAACTACATAAATACTTTAATATATTTATGAAAATCGTTTAAAATTGTGGGGGATTACATTATGTGGATAGAGCTAGTTGGAAAAATGCTAGTCAAGCTTTCGTTAATTGGGCTCTCGAGTATAAACAGACTAATGCCAAGAAGTTGAAGCTAGTCACCTTAAATCATTGCGCCTTAGAAATCTTCTCGCTCTTAATTTGTTGGAGATGCACTCATATCCACGCACAGCTTCAATTCCATATTACAGATCGGAAGTTCATGCTTATATTCTTGCCGAACTTGAACGATTTCTATTATCATCACATGGTTACCATCAAGTACACCTGCCTTAGTCACATGGAACAGCATGGTACATCGATGCTCTAAAATTACAAGAAAAACGGCCCTGGGAAAATCTTGAAAATCCTAATGCAAATCCAAGGGTCTTTAATTTGCAAAAATGGATGAACCATTGAGTGTGGCGTATAATCGTTTTCGGAGCCAAGGCATGATTCAAGCTCTGTCATACGTGCACTCCTTACGCATAGGTGGCACATACAAAAGCATACACTGCGCGTAATATCGCCAATTTGGCATGACACTAATAGATGCCCTGATATTTACTACAAAGTTCAAAAACTGATTGATTGAGGCATCATTAGTCCATCTCGCTAAGCAGTATCCGCGAGGAAAGTGTCGTCACACCCTTAATTAAACTGGTTAAACAAGGTCATATTCACCTACTTCCTCGACGCCCAGGGGTAAGTCCTGTAGGACTGAATCTCCACAAGTACTTTCGTTATCATCAGTTGCAAGGTTACGGCACAGACCAATGTCATGCTCTCAACTATCGCATCAAGCGGATCACCAACATACCTCTCATGTACCGCAAAGCTACTTAATTGTTTCGTGCCTATCTGATGACATAAAAGGAAAAACTTCAGTAAACATCTTAATAAAAGATACAAAAAAGAAGCAAAATCTATCAGCTCATTAATATCAGAGAACTACGTTTAACTTGAATCCCCATTATCACGTACACTTGCACTTTGAGATCACTCCACCTATATAACACTTGGGGCACGTATGTAGCTAAATATGAGTGCAACTGCTTTATTAAATAAAAAAACTTTAGTTCCTTTTAATATGGCGAACTATGTTGAGTCTAATTCCCCATAAAATGCATCTAGAGCAATGGGGATATGTAGGCAGCCTTCAAGTTCGACTCAAATGTACTAACCATTGTATTTTAAACAATATGATCGCTCAAGGTGCAGTTATCATAGAAATAGTTTTGGCATGTTGAATGAAAACATCAATGGGAATATAGGCCCTAATTTTTAAATCTTCCATCTTTGTTCAATACTAAAGCATGGAATGTAAGAATGATAAAATAAAAACATTTGTTATCAACTCCAATGAAACTAAAATCATTCAAGAGCATCAAAATATAAAAGGGAAAAAAAACAATATTGTAAAGGTGTACCATTCCAATCAAAAAATTGCAAAATCGTTTTAGAAAATTTTCCTTATTATGCAATATGTAGCTTCCTTTTCTTTTAAAAGAAGGAAAAATTGACAATAGAGGTCTTAACTTTGGGTGATAATTTTAAAAGGTCTGAACTACTGATTAACCTGTGTAGGTCCCAACTTTAGGGGGTCTTGACTTTTAGTGGGCCTCGACGACTTAAAATTGAAGATTTTTTTTAAAGTCTCACCTAGTTCCTACATCCCTCCCTCAATTAACCCTTCTGATGTAACCCAAGTTTTACAAGTGATGACCTATTAAGCCAATTTTAAGTCATTGAGGCCCGCTAAAAGTTAAGACCCCCTAAAGTTGGGACCTACACAGCTTAATCAATAGTTCAGACCTTTTAAAAATTATCACCCCAAGTTCAGACCTCTATTGTCAATTTTTCCTTCTTTTAATTATTTATCTATACCTTTAGTCCAAGAACAAGAAATTTGTTCCTTCTCTAAGGATGACCAATTGCCATCAGAAAACAAAAATCTCACCCATATCCACAAATACAGTCAAAGAGCCTATAGGATTTGCCATGAACCTCTATATAAAAGATCTCAAATCATGATGAAAATGGATTATACTCAAGGAATCGGATTAGGGTATGACGGTAGAGGGATAAAGCAACCGATCCCCATAGTAGACAAGCAAAATCAATATGGATTAGGATATCATCCGGGAAATACTTCTTACAACATCAAAGAGCCTTGTTTTACCCTCAATGGTAGCTCACCCTGCAAGACTATGAGTTTCTAGAACATTGGCTTAGTAGGAAAGAATAGAAGACTTTAACAGGATTGGAGATATTCTTCAATGAAGCCATGAATTTGCACTTCATCAAAAGTTTGTTTGTCCAAAAACAAGTATATGGTTATTAAGACAAGAATTAAAATAGAATTTACCCTTAGGAATTATACCTTTGTCGCATCGTTCTTGTATTACGGTCTGCAGGAGGAGAAATCTTGAAACTTGAAATAAGAAATTAAAAGGTATGAATGTGTTTAAATGTGTTTGAATGTATCTGAATGTAACACCCCCAAAATTCATACACGTCTACGACTATGTCGCATCAACTTTGGGAGTGTTACCGCCGCGACCAAACGCAATGCTTATTAAAAAGGAATGTTAACTTAACTCATTGTCTCGAAAACTGAAATACGGCGGAAATAAATATGTAACTACAACTCGGAAATCATCAACGACCCTATTTATTCAAACCACAAACTAATTAAGTAATCATAATAGTCTTAAAATGCTTAATTAAAACACGTTAAAGTTCCAAGAGTAAGGACTATCCCCCGTATGCTCAGTATCATGCAGCAGCACCAGTGCACCTAGTCTGCTCCCCATTGTAGCATCAATGGTTCATCACAGGTTCACAAACACAAAATAACACAAAATCAGCTATGATGAGTACATAGTAAACCATTGAATGCATACAAACATAAACAAAGCAATAATGATCATTCCTAGACATGATACTACAATAACATTACATCCTTTACTTTTTATTTAGTTGGCAGCGAACGGGCACCGTCATCTTACTAGAATCATACGGGCTACTTAATCCTTAATAGACAACTTGGTCTATTAGATGAATTGCAAATACGGTTTCGTTCCGTCTCACACCCATCACCTTAGTATGCATACCCCTAAGATCGTACGAAACCTTCCGCCTACTTGAGTTCTCAAAATTTATAAGGACACTATTCTCGTCACAGTAGGCCTACTTAGGAGTGTAGAACAAGTACCACACTCCCCCATTGTTCATCACTTGTAGAGAGTCCAACTACAAGTTTATTGCCATAGTTCATTCTTAATATTGTCCATTTATACCACAATAACATAGAATCGTTTAAAATGTTTTCTTAGATACAGTACTCAAATCGTTTCTCTTGTAACACTCCTGTTACACCATGGATCAAATAATACGAATTCAATGCTCATGTTCATAATACGATAGAATTACGCATTACAATGCCACACATTGATTTCGATTCATAATCATGTCACCAAACAATGTCAGCAATCAAAATCGTTCCCTATCATGATTCTAGGTTCCGATGGAATAAATTACAACCTAATCATGATACTAGTACTTGTAACTAAACTGGTACGCGTATGTACCTTGTAACGGAGAATTTTCGCTATCTTAGCCAAACGTTCCGCTTATGAAATTGGGACCTAAACGATTAAGGAAATACTTCAGTGCTACGTCCTTGATAATATTATCAACTAATACGTGACTAACTATATCGACTTAGTAATTCGAAGTATAAACGATAGATAATCTCATTGTTTATTAACTTCCTTTTCTTTCCTACTCTATTGAGCTTAGCGTCTTTTAAGAGTCAATGTTAGTGAGACAAACTGATTTTGGTTAGTTTAATAATCCAATACCTTTACCAAGTCCATTCAAGTCTTATGTCCAATACTCCTAAAATCAGGTCCAAATAGCAAGGTCATTATAACTTTCCATCTAAAAATCAATAAACTACTTTCTTTACTTCACACCTTACTTAATTACAACACGTTAAATCAGATTTACAACGTAAATCAGATTAATAACCTTAAATTAATTATAAAACTTAATTAATTATGCGCCTTCTTTTTTCTCTTGGTGCACGATAAGAAAACCCATTCGTATCATGCGCCGTAGCCATGGCAGGGAAATCAAAGGTGAAATCGAAGCAATCTAATGGTGATTCTGGTAAGAAACAGAAGCAGAAAGGTCCTATAAGTCCAAGTGTAGGACAAAAACACAAATCCGTGGCTGAACTTCATGGCGTTGCTTCAATGGTGATTTCGACCCCTGCTTTGGATGAACCATTATCACCTAAGCGATCATTGGAGGAGCTACAAAATCAATCAAAGGAGAAAGCGAAGTTGTCAGAAGGGCTAACTATCATGAAGAAGACTCAGACTAGATTGGATTCCATGGCGGAAGGTAATTTTCAATCTCGAAATTTATCGACGGAATTTGAAAATATGAAAACGAATGATTCAATTGTTAATGAACCTGCCATTAAAATTGAAGTAGAAGATGTTCAGGAAGAAATAGATTACTGGAATTCATCCTTAATTTGCTATGTGATGGGGGCTAATCCACCATTTCCCGTTATGGAGGGGTTCTTGAAGAGAATTTAGGCAAAGAAGGGAGTGGATAAGATTGTGGTTGTTTCAAAGGGGTTGTTTATAGTTAGATTTCATGAAGTTACACGTACAGATGTTGTATTGGATGATGATTTTAAATTCTTTGATCGAAAACCTCTTATTGTCAAGAAATGGAGTGCTGATTTGAATGTGCAAAAGGATGATGTTAAAACTGTGCCAATATGGATTTAGTTGCCATCTCTTGATCTGAAGTATTTTGGGCAAAAATGTCTATTCAAATTAGTAACTGGAATTGGGAAGCCAATTAAACTAGATTAGGCCACTAGTAGGAAAGATAGGCTTCAATTTGCTCGGATCATGGTGGAGGCTAGGATGAATCAGGAGTTCCCTGATTGTATAACTTTTGAGAATGAGAAAGGAATGATGATGACCCAGACTGTGAAATATGAAGGGAAGTCAGTGCAATGTGAAAAGTGTAAAGGAATAGGCCATGTTCTGAAGGATTGTAAGATCCAAAAACAGCAGGGTCTTGTGAAGCAATGGGTGAAAAAAAGCAATAAGGTGGAGGCTGATGGGTTTAAAAAGGTGGCAACAAGAAGTGTGCAGGCTAAGGAAACACAGCAACAGGTTACAATAGCAAACTCTTTTGCAGTTTTGGAAGAAACTACTGAGGATGGAGAAAGAGTGGATCTGGAGATAGATCAAAAAGAGGAGGAACATGGTGAGGGGGGGGGGGGGAGCCCCCTGCCATAGATGGATAACATAGTTAGCTGGAATGTAAGGGGGCTAAACAGCAGGAGAAAGCAAGGTGATGTGAGACAGTTCCTGGTGTCTCATAACATTAAGCTGTTTAGCTTCCTTGAGACAAAGATAAAAGCCCCTGCATTAGGTGACTTTTATCTTAATGTGTGTCCTGGATGGTGTATAACCACAAACAATCAGTGGCATGGTAATGGAAGGATAGTTTTAGGTTGGCAACCTAGTGCCTTCCATGTAAATATCATAAAGTGTACAAGCCAACTCATACATACAATAGTGGAGGTGGTGAATGGTGGCAGGACTTTTAAATGTACTTGCATTTATGGTTTTAATGAGAAGAAGGGCAGGGAAGAGCTATGGAGTGATCTAAGACAGCTAGCTACTAATGATGAACCCTGGATCATCATGGGAGATTTTAATGCTCTAATGAGTATTGAAGATAGACTTGGGCAGCCTGTGAGAACTAGAGAAATAGAAGATATGAAGGCTTGTATGATAGATTGTAAGCTGATGGAAGTGAAAGTGAGTGGGCAGTTTTTCACTTGGAATAACAAGCAGGAAGGAAGGGATAGAGTTTTCTGTAAACTGGATAGGGTTATGGGCAATGATGGTTGGATTACTGACTGGCAACACACAGAAGTCGCTAATCTACCAGAAGGAGAATTTGATCACTGCCCGCTGGTAATTAGGTCTTTTGTGAATGAATCAAAGAAGAAGCCCTTCAGGTTTTTTAATATGTGGTGTCAAGCTGAGCAGTTTCAGGAGATTGTAAGACAAGGATGGCAATGCAATATCTCTGGAACAAAGATGTACATGGTTGTGGGGAAATTAAAATTGCTGAAAAAAGAGCTTAAAAGACTGAATGCCTCCCAGTTTGGTGATGTATTAGTGCAACATGTTGAAAAATACACCAAAATGATGGAAGCACAAACTGCTTTGCATGGAAATCCAAGTGATATGAGTCTTAGAGCTCTGGAGAAAGAAGCTAGGGAGGCTTATGTAGTGGCTCACAGGAATTACTCTTTGTTACTGAGTCAAAAAGCCAAGCTTAAATGGCTAACTGAGGGGGATGATAATACAAGATATTTTCATCAAAGTGTGAAGCTTAGGAGGATCCATAATAAAATAAATACAATAAAGAAGGAGAATGGAGAATGGGCTGTTAACTCAAATGAGGTGGCAAATGCTTTTCTTGAGTTTTACCAGGGCTTATTGGGAAGTGAAGGAAGGGTTAGGAAGGTGGAGAATGTTATAATAGCCAAGGGGAACATACTGGATGATGCTCAACAACAAGCTTTGTCTTTGGTGTTCAATGCTGATGAAATTAAACAGGCTCTATTTTCTATACCTGATAATAGGGCTAGATGGATACTCAAGTTGCTTTTTTAAGAAAACTTGGGATATAGTAGGGACTGATGTGGTGAAAGCTATTCAGGACTTCTTTAGAAGTGGCATATTATTGAAGGAAATTAATGTTACTGCTATAACATTAACTCCTAAGACAACTTGTCCAACATCAGTTGGTGACTTCTGGCCCATAGCATGCTGTTTTGTTCTGTACAAGACAATCACTAAGTTGATATGTTCAAGAATGAATAAAGTGCTTCCTGATCTTGTTTCACAAAGACAAGGAGCTTTCATCACTGGCAGGAGTATTATCAGCAACATCTTATTATGCCAAGACCTGGTGAAAAGGTTTGGAAAGAGTCATAATCAAGTTAAAGGGTTACTAATGAAAGTTGATTTGAAAAAAGCCTATGATTCTGTGGAATGGAGTTTTATACAAGATCTACTTGAGTCTTTACACTTTCCAAATCACTTTGTGAAATGTATTATGGAGTGCATCACAACTCCCAAGTTCACATTGATGATAAATGGCAGTACTGAGGGTTTTTTTGCTGCAAAGAGGGGTCTCAGGCAGGGAGACCCCATGTCACCTTTGATTTTTGTCCTGTGTATGGACTACTTAACAAGGATACTCTCTTATATCAGTGAACTGGATGAGTTTAAGTACTCCACTGGATGTATAAGCTTGAAGCTTAATCACCTGAGTTTTGCAGATGATCTATTAATGTTCTGCAAAGGGGAAGCAAAATCAGCTTACCTTCTTTGAAACAACAGGCTTGCAAGCTAATAGACAAAAGTCTGCCATATATTGCACTGCTATGGAGGCAACTGAGATTGTAAGAATTAAACAGTTCTCAGGGTTTAAGAGAGAGCAACTTCCTTTTAGGTATCTTGGGACCTATTAGCCCTAAAAAGCTAAATGCTGCTGATTGTGATCTTTTAGTTGACAAAATGACAAGCAGAATAAGATCTTGGAGTACAAGAAGCTTATCTTATGCTGGTAGAAGCCAATTGATAAACTCAGTGCTGATGAGTGTACATATATATTGGGCACAAATTTTTCTTCTCCCTGATGTAGTGATAAGGAAGATAAATACCATATGTAGGCACTATCTTTGGTCTGGTGCAGCAATTGGTGGCAAAGGAGGGAACATCAAATGGGATGATCTCTGCAGAAGTAAGAAAGAAGGGGGAGTAGGCTTCAGAAACATAACCATACGGAATAAGGCTGCTGTTGGGAAGCTAGTGTGGCACATAGGTTGTCAGAAAGATGATTTATGGGTGAAATGGGTTCATAGCTTCTATGTGAAGCAAGGAGAGAAATTGGTGGGAATTCCAAGCCCCACCAGGTGCAATCTAAAGCACCTTTGTAAGGTTAAAAATGATCTCCAGCAGCTGGACATGGCCAACTGGAGCTTGAATCAGGCCTACTCCATCAAGAAGGTGTACGTTGATATGAGAGGGAACAGTAGGGCAGTCACTTGGGCATCAAGTGTCTGGCATAGGATGAAACTTCCTAAACACAAATTTATATTGTGGTTAGGAATGCAAGGCAGGCTGAAAACAAAAGATACACTATTCTTACATGGCATTAGCCCAGATAATACATGCTGTATATGTGGTAATGCAGGGGAAACTCGTGATCACTTATTCTTTGGGTGTGAGTTTAGCAAGCGGATTATTTATGCACATATGAAGTGGATTGGTATAACTTGTAGGCCAAGAACATTACAGCAATGGGTAGCTTGGGCCAGAAGAAGCTACAAAGGCACTAGAGTAAGAAGGCAAGTGTTATACACTGTCATAGCTGCAGTGGTTTATCAGATATGGCTGGTAAGAAATGAAGCATACTGGCAGCAAAAAGTTCGAAGAATTGAGCATGTAATTACCCATACAAAATGTATAGTTAAACATAGAATTCAGTTTTGTAAGTCAAAGAAATGGAGTGATAGGGATTGTAGATGGATTGAAAGTCTGTAATGTGTAATTAGGCTCTCTGAGGCCTGTGAGTTGTTGAGTCCTTGATGGACGAAGTGTGTATATGTTTCTTTGGTGGCAATATATTACTTACTTACCAAAAAAAACTTAATTAATTACTAATTTACTCAAATTGCAAATTAATTAACTTACAACTTAAATTAAGATAAAAACAGAATATACAATATTAAACTAATATACTATCAGATAATACATGTTAGGTTTTATACCACATAATCTCGTCGGCGTTAAACACCGGCAACAAAATTACGGCAGCGGCGCAAAACCCTCGAGCCTCCCCCCTTGCTTCGCACACCACACATCGCACGGCTCGCACGCACACACCTCTCGCACGCACACACCTCTCGCACGCACACACCATGACCATCGACCCGCGCGCGACTCGCACACCACACTCGCACCACACTCGCGCCCCACTCGAGCCACAACCTCGCTCGTCGCACAGCACGCTCGAACCTACGGCCCTCACTCGCGCTGCGCTCGTCGGATTTCTTCGAAAACCACGCACACACCTAACACGTCTCGCACGCAAAACCTTCGCACGACCCTCTCGCACACTCGCACTTGATGCTCGCCTTCACACCCTCGCTCGCACACACCACCTTCGTCGGTACGCTTCGAACGACCACGCACATACACACTCGAGCACTCTGCTGCTCGTACACCACTTCGTCGAAGGCGATGAGAGAGAAGGATAGAGAGGAGAGAGAATGGCGAGGGAGAGGAGAGAGAATTTGAGAGAGAGAGAAAAAAAATGGTTGGGAGAGAGAGACGGCTGAGAGGGAGAGAAAATTAGGGTTTCTTTTCTTTTTTTCTGATTTTTTTTATTTCTTCCCTCCTATTTATAGTGTGGCAAATCTAGGTCTAGTAGGACTCGGATTAATTTATTTATTTTGAAATTATTATTTTGAAATTAAAATAAACCTAACGATAATAGAATTACGCTAAAGTTGTAAGTGTACTCATACTGTATTTTTATTATTCTATTATTATTTTTTTGTAAATAATACTAAAATACCTTTCAATTATATTCTTTATATTTTTTTATTTATAAAGAATAACTCCAAAAGTACGAGTATTACAAGCTTCCCCCCTTATAGGAAGTTTCGTCCTGAAACTTTGAGGTAGCCAGTCTTAACGACGATCTTTCTTACTTCTAAGTCCCAAATATTCACAAGCGTTTTTCTAACTTCACACATAAGATAAAGCAATAATTACACATAACTACATAATTAACATACTTTAGGGTGAAAGCGCGAAATTCTATCGCATTCTTCCCCCCGTAACTCACCGTAACTCACCTACCTCTTAAAAAAGCTCAGGGTACTTCAGACGTATTGCATCTTCGGCTTCCCAGGTGGCTTGCTCGGTATTTTGATTTCTCCACAACACCTTGACAATTCTGACGTCCTTATTCTTCGTACTACGCACCTTGCGGTCTAGGATCTGGATAGGTTTCTCCTCATAGGACAAGGTTTCATCTAACCCGACGTTTTCAGGTTCTAGGACATGTCACTCATCAGGTACGTATCTCTGGAGTTGGGATACGTGAAACACGTTATGGACCCTTTCTAAGTCGTTGGGTAATTCCAAGCGATAAGCGACTTTGCCTACTCTCGCCAAGATCTCATATGGTCCTATGAACTTAGGCCTTAGCTTCCCCATTTTCCCAAATCGCATCACTCCTTTCATTAGAGACACCTTAAGCAATACTTTTTCCCCAACTTCGTAATTCTCTTCCCTTCGCTTCTGATCCACATAGGATTTTAACTGTCCTATATATGCGGCCTTAATCTTTTCTTGAATGACGCGCACCAGATCCACTGTCTCCTGAATCATCTCAGGTTCTAACACCACAGTCTCACTAATGTCATTCCAACACAAGGGGCTACGACACTTTCTCTCATACAGTGCTTCAAATGGGGCCATTTTAATACTAGCATGATAGCTATTGTTGTATGAGAATTCTATGAGGTCCAAATAGTCTTCCAATGATCCCTGGTATTCGAAGGCATATGCTCGCAACATGTCCTCTAAGGTCTGAATAGTTCTTTCAGTTTAACCGTTTGTAGCTGGGTGAAAGGTTGTACTCATCAATAGCTCACTACCAAATGCTTCCTGGACCTTTTCCAGAAATTCGAAAGGAATCGTGAATCTCTATCTGATACTATACTCGTGGGTACTCCATGCAATCGAATGACATTTTTAACATAAGCTTTGGCTAGAGCTTCCATACTCCACGTGTCCTTCATAGGTATGAACCTCGCGGTCTTGGTTAGTTTGTCCACTATTACCCATATAATATTATTGCCTCCCCGACTCCTAGGTAAGGCTATAATGAAGTCCATGGATATCGAATCCCACTTCCATGTTGGAATATCTAGAGGTTGAATCTTTCCTTGAGGTCTCTTATGTTCACTTTTGACTTTCTAACACGTTAGACATTTGTAAACAAACTCAGCTACTGCCCTCTTCATCTTTGGCCACCAAAACATTTTCTTGAGGTCCTTATACAACTTATCCCTCCTGGATGGACGAATAATTCGTGTTATGACCCTCACTCATTATCTTCTGTTTCAACCCCTCACATTTTTGTGGTACACACCACCTAGCCTTATATCGTATACTTTCATCTTCATGTATCCCAAACCCTTCTGCTTTGCCCTCTTTAAGCTTTGCTTTGACTCGCTCAAGTTTCACATCCCCAGGTTGACTCTCTCGTATTTCGTCTAGAAAGCTGGGCTGGATGGTTATGGCACTCAGCAATTTTTCTACCTCCCCTTCATGAACCACCTCTATCTGGGGTCTAGAAAATTCCTCACAAAGTTTGTCGGCAACAATCAAGGCATTCAGGCTATGGCTAGACTTGCGACTTAACGCATCAGCAACAACATTTGCTTTACCCTCATGGAACTGGATGTCTAAATCATAGTCCTTAATGAGCTCTAACCATCTACGCTATCTCATAGTAAGGTCTTTTTGGGTGAAGATGTATTTGAGGCTTTTGTGATCAGTGAAGATTCGACAGGTCACCCGTAAAGGTAATGTCTCCAGATTTTTAAGGTAAATACTATGGCGGCCAATTCTAGGTCGTGTGTTGGGTAATTAACTTTGTATGGCTTCAACTGACGGGACGCGTAAGCTATAACCTTCCCATTTTGCATTAGAACACAACCCAACCCATTCTTGGACGCATCACTATACACATCATATCCCTCATTCACGTTAGGCAAGGTCAGAACATGTGCTGAGGTTAACCTCTCCTTGAGCGTTAAAAAGGCTTTCTCACTCCTCTCCTCACTCCTCATTCCAGTTAAACATACAATCCTTCTTCATTAAGTTGGTCATGGGCTTTGCTATTTTGGAGAAGTCTTTCACAAACCTCCTATAGTAATCGGCTAAACCCTAGATACTCCTTATATATGTGACATTCTTTGGGGTAGGCCATTCACTCAGGGCTTTGATCTTTGCAGGATCTACTAACACACCCTCCTTGGAGACGAAATGACCTAAAAATGACACTCTTTCCAACAAAAATTCACACTTCGAAAACTTCGCATACAGTTGGTTGTCCCTAAGTGCTTGTAAAATAACCCTCAGATGACCCTCATGTTCCTCCGTGCTCCTAGAAAGTAGTATATCGTCTATGAACACAACGACAATTATCAAGGTAGGGTCGAAAAATCTATTCATAAGGTCCATGAAAACTGCAGGTGCATTAGTTAACCCAAAAGGCATGACTGTAAACTCATAGTGACCATATCTAGTCCTGAAGGCAGTCTTAGGTATATTGTGATCAGCAATCCTCAATTAATGGTAACCTAACCTTAAGTCTATTTTGGAGAACATCCCTCCACCTTGAAGTTGATCAAACAAGTTATGAATCCTAGGTAATGGGTATTTGTTTTTCACAGTGACATTGTTCAACTCACGATAGTCTATGCACAACCTCAAACTACCATCCTTCTTCTTCACAAATAAGACAGGAGCTCCCCATGGTGACACTAAGTCTAATATACCCTTTGTCGAGTCGTTCCTCCGACTGGTTTTTTAACTCGATCATTTCTGCTAGAACCATTCGGTAAGGGGCTTTTGAAATCGGTCCAGTCCCAGGTACTAGGTCGACAGTGAACTCTACATCTCTCCTTGGAGGCATACCAGGTTTTTCTTCAGGAAAAACATCCTGGAACTCTCGGACTATAGGTACATCTTCAGGTTCAATGGATCATCCTCCACTCTTCACACCGAACACATGAATAGAGGCCATCCTTTGTCTATGTAGTTCTTAAGTTGCAAGGCATTGATCACCTTAATCCCAGGTTCTCGGGGTACTCTCCTATATAACACCCTTTTTCCCGAAGGATCTCTCACACTAGGGGAAAAAAAGGAAGGGCTGCGCTTTTTCTATAAGCACAGCCCTACATAACAGAAGGGCTGCACTTTTGAAGAAAAGCGCAGCTGTAACAGCCCGCTCTTTCGAGCTGCTAGCGAGACATACTTGACAACCGTAAATTAGAATCCGAATCTTGATTAATAAAATCGCAACAGAAAAATATCCTCAAATACACCAATAATTGTCTAGAATTCCCAAATATCATATACAAGAAATATAAATAACTATTCTTAATCAGCTATCTAAAATACAAACTGAATCTAAATCTAGGACGCACCATAATTGCTTTACTTCATTCTGGAGTCTTGATACCAAACTGCAAATTCAGGGAAGAAAATACAAAACAAACAAAATTCCAAAATGAGTGGAAACTCGTAACCTTTACTTCAGCCCGTTAAAACATTTTATTCTCAAATATTTCCTTTTCATTACAACGCTGGCATAGCTCATTCTCTTAAACAATCAGTGGCAAGTACATGGCTTTGGACAAAGGACAAAACGCTGCCTCCAAGGTTCGTTATGGAGCCCAGCAATACTACCCCCAAGGTTCGTTATGGAGCGTAGCCGACCGTATCAGGTAAAAAAAGAAGTAACCATCCACCACCCATACCTTGCCCACTTTCTATTTTCAGTTCATAAACTAAGCCAGCAAAATAGTTTTCGTATTCATAATCAATCAATGACATTTCATCATCACATTCATATCTATGGCCATCGTACGAAGTTATTTACGAAAACATAACAAAGAGATTCACACACATGGGCATAAGTAAATGATTTTACTGAACATAAAAGTTACCTAAACCGCAATCCAATTCCAACAGCACAATCAACTTCATAATCCCGAATGATTCTTCACTCCAAAATCATCTTCCAATAATCACCTCATAACAACAACGATAATCAATAGGATCCTCACTAGATAAGAACTAATTTAAACTAAATCTCCCAATAGAAACTAACTAATTCTATATAATTTCTAAATTTATCTTCAATATAACGACTCCAACTACTACAACAACAAACCAACCACAATTCAATAACCTATGAATTATAAACCACCACCACAGAACAACCCAACTACACCACTAAAACAACGCATCATCACCACCACCAATCTCAACAACTAAACAACGAGGACCCAATAACAATAATACTACAGCGCCATAATAACAGTAACAATAAACAACAACAAACAACAGCAACAATTTACAAAACTACCAACAACAATAACAAGATTAACAACAACAACTTGGGCTTTGATTCACAAATTAGGAAATCAGAAACAAGAGGAGGAGGTTATATTATACCTCTGTTCTGCTAGGAGTAACGAAGAACTGGGACACATGGGTTGAGGGGGGTTCGAAGCTTTAGCAGCGGAGCTTCGCGAGGCTTGTTGAACTCCAGCGTGGTAGCAGCAGGCCACGATGGCGCCGACACCGCCACCACAGTAGTAATCACGAACAAACAGAAGAGAGGGAAAGAAACAGGGCAACAACGAACACGAACAACACCAACGCACGAGAGAGAGACAAACAGGGATGCGAGGTGCAGCGCAAGTCTCCGGCGAGTTGAAAATGGCCGACGGCAACGCGCACGAAAGGAGCTCCGCGAGCAGCGCTGGCGAACAAGAGAGGGGAGGGTCAGGTTCGCCGTGGTTTCACGGGGTTTTGGGGGTTTAGGTTCTCACGGGTTTGGGGTTTCAATTTTGGGATTTGTGGTTTTACGGGGAAGAAGAAAACAATTGGGTTGGGGCTTTGTTTCATTAAACCAACAAGGGGGGGGGGGGGGGGGGTTGTTTTGGTTTCATTAACGAATAAACATAACAAAAGGGTTGAGTGGTTCGAGAAGGAAACCAACCTTGATTTTCCAATTTGCGAAATATCGCTCAACTAAATGCACAAAATTAAAAATATAAAATAATATTAATAATAATAATCTTATAAAATTAAACATATAAGTATATTACAAAGACGACAATATAATTCAACTCCAACTCAAATAAGAATTTCTGAAACATAATTAACTTAATGAATATAATTAGCATTTAAATAAACATTCTTAAAAACAGGGCTATTACATACTACCACCCTTATTTAAAGTTTCGTCCTCGAAACTTGAAAATAATAATTTTGATAAAACCAAAATCTCACGCTTGTAAGATATTAGTCATCCAACCTTAATTCTACCATCAACTTCTGTATCTCCACTTCAACTCAATATCAGAATCGAGGAGCAAAGAAAACAAAAGGGGCAAAATTTTAGTATAGTATTCCAGACTTCTCATTCATAGAGATCTCGTTTGAAATTCGTTTACTTAGCCAAATCATAGAATTTTTCTCAAAACACATCATAATAGACAACACAAGACATTATACCTTACATAAACGAAATCATATAGCACACGCAAAAGCGCAAGCACTTATACACTCAAGCTTCAACATTCCTAATTTCTGATCACCAATTCTCAACCACTAATAATCCCAAATCAATTTCGAACTATCCCAAAGACCTTTTACCCTCGCTAAGTAGCCCACTAGGCATACGGTCGCAAGGTTGCTCTGATACCATCTTGTAACAGCCTGCTCTTTCGAGCTGCTAGCGAGACATACTTGACAACCGTAAATTAGAATCCGAATCTTGATTAATAAAATCGCAGCGGAAAAATATCCTCAAATACACCAATAATTGTCTAGAATTCCCAAATATCATATACAACGAAATATAAAAAACTACTCTTAAATCAGCTATCTAAAATACAAACTCAATCCTAAATCTAGAACGACACCATAATCTTGCTTTACTTCCATTCTGGAGCTCTTGATACCAAACCTGCAAATTCAGGAAAGAAAATACAAAACAAACAAAATTCCAAAATGAGTGGAAAACTCGTAACCTTTACTTCAGCCCGTTAAAACATTTTATTCCTCAAATCATTTCCTTTTCATTACAACGTTGGCATAGCTCATTCTCTTAAACAATCAGTGGCAAGTACAGGCTTTGGACAAAGGACAAACGCTGCCTCCAAGGTTCGTTATGGAGCCCAGCAATACTACCCCCAAGGTTCGTTATGGAACGTAGCCGACCGTATCAGGTAAAAAAAGAAGTAACCATCCACCACCCATACTTTGCCCACTTTCTATTTTCAGTTCATAAACTAAGCCAGCAAAACAGTTTTCGTATTCATAATCAATCAATGACATTTCATCATCACATTCATATCTATGGCCATAGTACGAAGTTATTTACGAAAACATCACAAAGAGATTCACACACATGGGCATAAGTAAATGATTTTACTGAACATAAAAGTTACCTGAACCGCAATCCAATTCCAACAGCACAATCAACTTCATAATCCAGAATGATTCTTCACTCCAAAATCATCTTCCAATAATCACCTCATAACAACAACGATAATCAATAGGATCCTCACTAGATAAGAACTAATTTAAACTATATCTCCCAATAGAAACTAACTAATTCTATATAATTTCTAAATTTATCTTCAATATAACGACTCCAACTACAACAACAACAAACCAACCACAATTCAATAACCTATGAATTATAAACCACCACCACAGAACAACCCAACTACACCACTAAAACAACGCATCATCACCACCACCAATCTCAACAACTAACGAGGACCCAATAACAATAATACTACAGCGCCATAATAACAGTAACAATAAACAACAACAAACAACAGCAACAATATACAAAACTACCAACAACAATAACAAGATTAACAACAACAACTTGGGCTTTAATTCACAAATTAGGAAATCAGAAACAAGAGGAGGAGGTTATATTATACCTCTGTTCTGCTAGGAGTAACGAATTCCTGGGACACATGGGTTGAGGGGGGTTCGAAGCTTTAGCAGCGGAGCTTCGCGAGGCTTGTTGAACTCCAGCGTGGTAGCAGCAGGCCACGATGGCGCCGACACCGCCACCACAGTAGTAATCACGAACAAACAGAAAAGAGGGAAAGAAACAGGGCAACAACGAACACGAACAACACCACCAACGCACGAGAGAGAGACAAACAGGGATGCGAGGTGCAGCGCAAGTCTCCGGCGAGTTGAAAATGGCCGACGGCAACGCGCACGAAAGGAGCTCCGCGAGCAGCGCTGGCGAACAAGAGAGGGGAGGGTCAGGTTCGCCGTGGTTTCACGGGGTTTTGGGGGTTTAGGTTCTCACGGGTTTGGGGTTTCAATTTTGGGATTTGTGGTTTTACGGGGAAGAAGAAAACAATTGGGTTGGGGCTTTGTTTCATTAAACCAACAAGGGGGGGGGGGGTTGTTTTGGTTTCATTAACGAATAAACATAACAAAAGGGTTGAGTGGTTCGAGAAGGAAACCAACCTTGATTTTCCAATTTGCGAAATATCGCTCAACTAAATGCACAAAATTAAAAATATAAAATATATATTAATAATAAATCTTATAAAATTAAACATATAAGTATATTACAAAGACGACAATATAATTCAACTCCAACTCAAATAAGAATTTCCGAATCATAATTAACTTAATGAATATAATTAGCATTTAAATAAACATTCTTAAAAACAGGGCTATTACAGCAGCCCTTCTTACATTCAGAAGGGCTGCACTTTTTCTAAAAGCGCAGTCGTACTAAGTGAAGGGGTGCGCTTTTCTTCAAAGGGGAAGCCCTTCTGTTATGTAGGGCTGCGCTTTTGAAGAAAAGCGCAACCGTTCTTGAAAAAATTTGAAATAAAAAATTTGCGGGCTTCAAATATTAAGCGGGCTTCAAATATATTATATCCCTCCTTCTCTCTCCTCTCTAACGTCCCTCCTGCCTTTTCCTCCTTCTCTCTCCTCTCTCACGTCCCTCCTCCCTTTCCTCCTTCTCTCTCATCCTCTCCTCTCTCAAAAACTCCCAGAAACGCGCGACAAAAAACCTGAAATGATTTGCACTAATCATGCCCACGGAGTCCGATTGCCTATTGTGATATCTTTTCGAAAGCGGAACGGGCCAACAAGTCAAACACACCGCTACGCCGTGACGTATAGGCTTTTTGAGCCATCCGAGTTCGTTTAAGGCTCGAAATAGGCATTTTAAGTATTTTCGAATTTAATTATTTCCTTAATTGTGTATTAGGGTTTTTTTTATGTATTTAAACATTATTAGGTCAATGTTTGGAGGCAGTTTTTGACTTTTCAGATCTATAATTTTTTAATCTTTGTTTTGATTAATGTTCTTGTATTTTCAGATCTATAATTTCTTCTTTTCTGTATATTAGTTTTTGTTCCTTTTTTTTCATTTTCGTTTCGTTCTTTTTTTTTGTTTTGGGTTTAGTTGCATTGTAGATCTATTATTTCTTCTCTTCTGTATATTTGGGTTTAGTTGCATTGTAGATCTATAATTTCTTCTCTTCTGTATATATTTGGGTTTAGTTGCATTGTAGATCTATAATTTCTTCTCTTCTGGATTTGGATGGTTTACTTTAAAGTTCAATGCAAATGTAAAAATTCAGAAAATGTGAGATTAATATATGAGTAAAAAAATGTCAAAAAAAAAAAATTTTTTTTTTTTGGTAGGAAGGGCTGCGCTTTTTAGGTAAAAGCGCAGCCCTTCCTTGTGAAAGGCTGCGCTTGAAAAGCGCAGCCCTACTTAAAAAGTGAAGGGCTGCTATTGAAAGGGATGTTGTCAAAAAGCGCAGCCCTAAGGGCCTTTTTTAGCGCAACCCTTCCTTATATTTCCACTAGTGTCAGTTCCACTTTCTGTGAATCACAATCTATCTTAGCCATGTACTTCCCAAGACAATCCATCCCCAAAATGACGTCTAGGTTCGATGAGTTAAACTCTATTAGATTAGAAGGAAAGAAACCCTCCCCTATTTTCAGTGACACTTTTAGAAATCTCTTAGAGCAATTAACAGTCTCCCCAGACGGAATAGCTATAGGCATGGAAATTGACTCAGACTCGACCAATGCTAAAGTACTAATAGTTGAATGGGCAATAAAAGAAAATTATGCTCCATAATCGAACAATACTTTAACAGGAGTAGAGTTGATAGAATAAGTACCCGTGACAATATCTCTACGAGCCTCTTCTTCGCTAGCCGTCATCATATATACAGCTTCCCCTTGCCCTTATTATCATGGGTATTGGTCGCATGGTTCCCATTGGATACCTGATTGTTGGTGTTGGTTGAAGGCTTGGAGTAATTAGAGTTCCCATTGTATGCACTTCCCTCATTTCCATTCCCTTTTCCATTCTGAGGCTTATCCCCGTAATTCCCTTTCTGTTGGCCATTGGGGTTAGCTTTATTCTTCGAGTAACCCTCATATGTTGTATGCCCCAATTTCCCGCATTCTCGACATTCTACCTTGTTATCCTCACAGTCTCTCCCAGGATGGTTGTTAGGGCACTTTCTACACTTATACACACGCTCAGGTCTGTGGTTGTTGGTGTTATTATTGCGATTATTGTTGTTGGAATGAGAGTTGTTGCTATTGGGTCCTTACCGAAATTTCTTTGAGGGTTTTGATGGTTTTGGTTCCCATGCTGTTTCTTTTCAAACTTCTGGACCTCGGGGTTTGGATTATCTTTCCGTTTCTCACCCTACTTATCCTCTTCCTCTCGTTTCCTTATGGCATAAAGGTGAGCAGCTTTGCCAAATACATGGTCTAAAGAGGTGAAAGTATCTCCCCCCAGTCTTCCTTGCAGGTCAAGGGTAAATCCTCGTTCGAAACGTGAGACCTTAGCTTCCTCGGTAGGGGCAATTTCTGGGGTAAATCTCATCAGTTCAATAAACTTTCGGTAGTACTCCTCCACAGACATGGTCCCTTGCTCTAACATCATAAACTCCTGGGCTTTCTGCTTTTTAAGGTATGAAGGGTAATACTTGACCCTTAAGGCCTTTTTCAAAGCTTCCCACCCAAAACCAGGCTGATTTAGGAGGTTGTCCTTAGCTTGGGTCCACCAGAAATGGGCATCTCCCTGTAGGTAATAGCTAGCTAAGGGCACAGTTTTGTCATCAGGGCAGGATAGGGTGAAGAAAATTTAACCGAATTCCCAATCCCAGTTCTCTAATTCCTCGGGTCCCCCTTTCCCATTCAGTATCGGTGGATTCCTAGGGGAAACCTTCTCAGACAAATCCCCATCACGGTTGTGACCTTGGGCTAGGTTGGCTGTGATTTGCACCAGATCACGTATCGATTGCTCGATATTTAGAGAGGTTTCAGGTGTGCCTCCCGATCGAACCATTTTGCGCTGAAAATAACATAATAGCTATCTTAGTAACGTACACATAATCTTTTACTCACCTAACAATCACATTGCACGTATAACCAATTATTGCGAACCAAGATTAAGTCTTTACTGACTTACACTACAAACATCTTAAATAAGACACCACAATTAATGAGAAAGAATAACATAATGTACTATTATTGAAAATGGAAATGTATTGTTTTTAAAGAAACGCTATATATATATATATATATATATATATATATATATATATATATATATATATATATACATATGAATAAATAATGCTACTCACTATTTGGCATGCAAGCCTCATTAACACTGAAATAAATAAATAAACATGACAAAAATAAAACGATATTCTAATCCTAAATATGTGATCAGAGGAAACTATGGACTATAGTGGCAAGCTTCATCATCTGACTCATCCTTCTTCCATGTCAGCTTCATCCTCATTAGGCTCGTCGTCCTCAATGGGTTCCTCTTCTTCTAGGGGTTATTCCTCTTCTATGGGTTCCTCTTCCTCAATAGGCTCCTCTTCCTCTTCTATGGGATCTTCCTCAACCGGATCCCCTTCAGCAAGCTCATTTCCATTAGGGTCCCCATCTTCCTCATTTCCCTCATCTAATACAGGTGCAGCCTGATCCCCGTCAACTACTGCGATAAAGGTCATATCTTCCTGTCATCATCAGAAATGTAGGTGATAGTTCTATGGTTTTGGAAGGTTTCAGGTATTAACTCGTCCTCAAACGCTTGGTATTTTGCCCTTTTTGCAACTCTAGGTGGCGTTTGTGGTTCAGGTTTAACCCTTGGGTTCTCATAACCCCCATCTACAGCCCTAGCTCCCGAGCTTTCCCCCACATGGTAGGTTCTTCGGACCGATGGTGATGAAGTAGAAGAATTTAAACCTCTTGTTTCGCGGATCTTCCTCTCATTCTCGCAGTATTTGAGGTCAGCAAGAAAATGCTTTTCGGTAGGAAGGTACTGGTTCCAATAGGTATGGTTCTCTCTGTTAAAACACCCCCCTTCAGACCACCAATCTCCATACCTAAGATGTACGAAGCGATAAGGTTCTATGTTTGGACAAAGCGAAACATAAAATGTATTCTTGACAGCTCAGACTTTAACCCCTACTCTCCCTTCATGATTCTATAATCCATTGCAACTCTCATTTTATAGGCCCAGACATCCCAATCCTCTCTTACTTGGTGTTTCATCAGATAATCCTTAGGACCTATGTCGTAAACCATATGCGAAAATAAAGAAATAGAATAGTCTAAATTTTTGTGTATAATAGGTTTTAAAAACGTATATTCTATATATATATATATATTTCTTTATTTATTTAAGAGATAAAACGATCACTTTAAGCTTTGAAACTATTAAGTACGATTAAGATCATTTCGATCAATTAAATAATTTTATATTAAAATAAGGTTTTAGTCCAACACCATTTTTTTTGAAACATCTTTTATAACAACTTAAAGCTAACTTAGTCCTTGGACCACTATACACTAACCTATCCTTATACATCCTCTTAATCTATTCATATTTGAAGATTTCAAGAATCTTTCACAACTTCAATTGAACAATCAAACAACACACACGAATTCAAGGCACGAAACGAAATTACAATTGAAATCATTCCTATGATTTGATGCACGTAATATATATGCTCCTAACCCATACTACCCATTTTAAAATCCTTTTTAAAATATCATTGAAAATAGAAACTTCTGACTCTGATGCCATCTTTGTAACACCCTAAAATCCATACACGTCTACGACTACGTCACATCAACTTTGGAGTGTTACCGCCACGATGAAACGCAAGGCTTATTAAAAAGGAATGTTAACTCAAATCATTGTCTCGAAAACTGAAATGCAGCGGAAATAAAAATGTAACCTCAACTCGATAATCATCAACAACCGCATTTATTCAAACCACAAACTAATTAAGTAAATCGTAATAATCTTAAAAATGCTTAATTAAAACGTGTTAATGTTCCAAGACTAAGTATTATCCTCCGTATGCTCAGTATCATGCAGCAGCACCAGTGCACCTAGTCTGCTCCCCATTGTAGCATCAATGGTTCATCACAGGTTCACAAACACACAATAACACAAAATCAAATATGCTAAGTACATAGTAAAATTGAATTCATACAAACATAAACAAAGCAATAATGATCATTCCTAGACATGATACTACAATAACATTACATCCTTTACTTTTTATTTAGTTGGCATCGAACGGGAACCATCATCTTACTAAAATCATACGGGCTACTTAATCCTTAATAGACAACTGGGTCTATTAGATGAATTGCAAATACGGCTTCGTTCCGTCTCACACCCATCACCTTAGTATGCATACCCCCAAGATCGTACGAAACCTTCCGCCTACTTGAGTTATCAAAATTTATAAGGACACTACTGTCGTCACAATAGGCTTGCTTATGAGTGTAGAACAAGTCCCACACTCCCCCCATGGTTCATCACTTGTAGGGACTCCAACTACAAGTTTATTGCCATAGTTCATTCTTAATACTATCCATTCATACCACAATAACATAGAATCGTTTAACATGTTTTCTTAGATACAGTGTTCAAATCTTTTCTCTTGTAACACTTTTGTAGAGATGGGAATATCCAGCGGATGATCCGATCACCCGCTTCACCCGCACTATTAAACGGATGGAAAATCCGGTTTAAACGGATGAGAGGCGGGTGACGGGTTAACGGGTGACGGATTCGGGTGATAATTTTTCATCCATCACCCGGTCCATCACCCGGTTACCACCCGACCCATCACCCGTTTATATATAAAACTTATATATATATATAACTTATTTTCTTATGCAAATTGTTGTGGGTTTTATGTTATTGGGCTACTGGATTTTTTTCTCCCTTCACCCGATAATCACCCGATCCATCCATTTCACCCGCGAGTGATGGATGGATGGATTCGGGTGAACATTTATGCGGGTGATGGATGGATCGGGTGAAGCGGGTGGATGCGGGTGATGGATGCGGGTGACGATCCACCCGCCCCGAACCCGATCCATTTCCATATCTACACTTTTGTTACACCATGGATCAAATAATACGAAATGCTCATGTTCATAATACGATAGAATTACGCATTACAATGCCACATATCGATTTCCAATCATAAACATATTACCAAACAATCTCATCAATCAAAATCGTTCCCTATCATGATTCTAGGTTCCGATGGAATAAATATAAACCTACTCATGATACTAGTACTTGCAACTAAACGGGTATGCGTACGTACCTTGTAAGGAAGAATTTTCGTTGTCTTAGCCAAACGTTCCGCTTATGAAATCAGAACCTAAACAATTGAGGAAGTACTTCAGTGCTACGTCCTTGATAATATTATCAACTAATACGTGACTAACTATATCGACTTAGTAATTCGAAGTATAAACGATAGCTAATCTCATTGTTCATTAAGTTCCTTTTCTTTCCTACTCTATTGAGCTTAGCGTCTTTTAATAGTCAATGTTAGTGAGACAAACTAATTTTAGTTAGTTTAATAATCCAATACCTTTACCAAGTCCATTCAAGTCTTATGTCCAATACTCCTAAAGTCAGGTCCGAATAGCAAGGTCATTATAACTTTCCATCTAAAAATCAATAAATTACTTTCTTTACTTCACACCTTACTTAATTACAACACCTTAAATCAGATTTACAGCTTAAATCAGATTAATAACTTAAACTAATTATACAACTTAACTAATTACTAATTTAATCAAATTACAAATTGATTAACTTACAACTTAAATTAATATAAAAACAGAATATATACAATAATAAACTAATATACTATCAGATAATACATATTAGGTTTTATGCCACTTAATCTCGCCTGCGTTAAACACCGGCCACCGAATTCCGGCAGCGTGCGGAAAACCCTCAAGCCTCGCCCTTGCTTCGCACCACCAGACTTCGCACGGCTCGCACGCATGCACCACGACCCTCGACTTGCGCGCGACTCGCACCCCACTCGAGCCACAACCTCGCTCGTCGCACAGCACGCTCGAACCTACGGCCTTCACTCATGCTACCCTTGTCGGATTTCTTCGAACACCCACGCACACACCTAGCACGGTTCGCACACACAACCTTCGCACGACCCTCTCGCACACTCGCACTTGATGCTCGCCTTCACACCCTCGCTCGCATACACCACCTTCGTCGGTCCGCTTCGAACGACCACTCACATACACACACTCGAGCACTCCGCTGCTCGTACACCACTTCGCCGAAGGCGACGAGAGAGAAGGATAGAAAGGAGAGATAACGACGAGGGAGAGGAAGGGAAAGGAGAGAGAATTTGAGAGAGAGAGAAAAAAAACGGCTGGGAGAGAGAGACGGTTGAGAGGGAGAGAAAATTAGGGTTTCTTTTATTTTTTGATTTTTTTTATTTATTCTCTCCTATTTATAGTGTGGCAAATCTAGGTCTAGTAGGACTCGATTTAATTTATTTATTTCGAAATTAAAATAAACCGAACGATAATAGAATTACGTTAAAGTTGTAAGTGTACTCAAACTGTATTTTTATTATTCTATTATTATTTTTTTTGTAAATAATACTAAATACCTTACAATTGTATTCCTTATATTTTTTTATTTATAAAGAAATAACTCCAAAAATACGGAGTATTACATTGGATATGAGTTTGAGTGTTCGAGAGTATGTGTAGAAGTCGTAGGAAAGCATTGTAAAAAGTCGTTCGATGAAACCAGGTATTTGTAGGCAAATGAAAATCGAAAACGAATCAAAAATATAAAATGAAATTGTGCGCGTGGCGCACAGCTTGCTTTTTGGGCCTTTTTTAATTGTTTTAAGATTCTTTTTTATCCTTTGAAATCTGAAATCAACTATCTTTAAGAATAACAATATGATTTTCAAAACCTCCTTAAAAAGTTAATTATCAAGAATAATTAATATTAATATGTTAAAAAGACAATAATTATCATGAATAATTAATTGGGCCTATTATAATTGGGCTTGGATTTAATAAATAAACTTTATATTTTTGAAATGGTTTTGGGCTTAGCTTTTCAGATTGCTCTTCTTTTGGACCAGACCAATTACAGAACAATATGTTTAATCATTGGGTATTCAATATGGAGACAGTGAATACGACATGCTACATCATTAATAGGGCCATGATTAGACCTCTAATTATCAAGACATTATAAAATGTTTTTTGGAAAGCGTCTTGATATTAATTACATGAGAATTTTTAGATGTAAATGTTTTGTTCGTGATAATGGAATATATAACCTAGGAAATTTCGATGCTAGGAGTGACAAAGCAGTATTCTTAGGTTATGCCACTAACAATTTGTGTTGAAAAAAGTGTACACGTTGTATTTGATGAAAGTGACCAAGTTACTTCTAATGAATAGGAAGAAGATTTCGAGATTGGACTAACTAGATTCACAAGTGACATAACCAACCTAGAAGATGAGGAACCCAAGATCAAAGAAAAGCCAAACGACTAAGTACAAGTTTCCAATGAAGAACTAGATACATCAAATCTAAACAATGTTTCCTATTGCATGTCCCCAAATAGAAGAAAATCATAATTTGGGAACAACAGAATAAACAATTGTTCAATCTAAGAGTCCCAACCAAAGCCATGAAAACATCACAAATTTCACCCTGTGGAGTTAAGGAACTTATTTGCGTTCCAAGTGTTCTTATCAATGAGAGAACCAAAGAATTAAGAAGAAGCCCTAAATCGCTCTTTCAATTTGTTTTTAATAAATCAAATTTCTCCCGTATGCAAGAATCTCGCCTCTCCTTAATATTTGCACAAGATTTTAAGTAGGAATGTTAAAAAAATAAAGGGAGACATTGTTTGGAGGTTGTGTTATAGAATTTTAGTTTAGACATGTGTAAACTTAACAAATTTTGGAGCCATTGCTTAAGAAATCGTATTTTAGTTTTATTTTAGTGAGACTCTTGTATGTAAATTTGTATCTTGTGCATAATTTTCCTTTTAATTCTCTTTTTGTTTTTTTTGGAAAAAAAAATTAGCATCAATCTTTTTCCCTCAATTTGAGCATGAATTGTTTTTGAAATACAAGCTTACTTTTCAAAACTTTCAAGATCTAAATCATTTATTTGAACATCGAGAATCATATTTGTTGATATGAAGGAGTTTAGCATACATGAAAGACCTCAACTTTTGGCCTTTTCACTATTAAGGATTTCATGTTTTTCTTTTCATCATTAAGGACGTAATGACACTTTTTCTGCTGAATGACAACTACACTTGTTAGACTAGTGGGTCCTTTGGTTCAAAATATTATTATAAAAAAAAAAATCAATTTAGTCAGATTTTTCGAGAACACAAAAGTCATCAATCATCATACTTAGTCCTAATAGTCATCACTCATCATAAAATCCCTTTAACTTTTGATTTTTCAACATGGAGGATGCAGTGCAAAGTGGTTAAATATATATTTGTTACTAAAAGTACAGGATTTGATTTTTCAACAAATTGGTTATTGAAAAGTACATGTTTGATTATTGACTTGTACCTGAATTTGTGATGCCAAGACCTCTAGCAAAGTGTTATGAAGATCCACAATTTCATCGACAAACCCTCTTGTTTAGAATTATTCAATGTACATGATTTTGTCAAAAATTAATTCCCTTACAACCTTTTCTCCTTCTCAGCAACTTCTTCTAATTTTTTTTTCAAAAAGTTTTTTTTTTTTTCAAAAAGTAATTTTTTTTTCAAGGGAGTAATTTTGGAACTAAGAAAATCAAATATTTTAGCTACTTTTTTATGATGGTTTGAGGAAACAAGAGATGGGTTTTTTGGACAGTGTCTTTTGAATGTAATATCCTTTTTCTCCCTTTTTTTAATTCAATTTTAATTGTTAACTGTCAACTTTGGTTAATGGTGAGTTAAGTGCCCGGAATGCTAATTTAAGTCCCTAATGAATGCTTAACTCCAATCTATAAAGATTTGAATATGAAACAAGGATGGTTGTAGATTCCACAAGCAATGGTAAATTCATGAAAACACACAATAAAATGTTGAAATATTAGGAATAAGCAAGAAAAAACCTATTCATGGGCAGGTCATGTGCTTGAATGTGCTGACGGACTCAGCACAACTAGTACAGGTATTAAAAAGAGAGAGGCGTATGTTTCAGATTGATAGTATTACAAATGATATTAATGCTTTAGTTTCTGTTTTTGAATTTTGTAGCATAAACAAAGTAGATAGAGGACAGGTCCAACATGCCCATGTCTTGGCTATCAAAGCAAGAAATGGAATGCAGTAGTTTGTTCCCTCGAGTTCTTGTTGCAAAAAAAAAAAAAAAAAAAAAAAAAAAAAAAAAAAAAAAAAAAAAAACCTATTCTTAAAACATGACAATGTTAAACTTTTAACATTTTGTCTTCTTCTATAAGGAACATATAACTTTTGAAGTTATTTTTTTAATTTATGACATGGATGCTATTCGTAAGCCTAGTTTATGTTTCCTGCGGGATGAAATTTGTTCTTCAGCATGTCTGATTTCTTCTTTCAGTTCCTGTATATCTGCTTTACGCAATTGCTCTGGATTCTTGGTAGTATCAATAATCAAGCTCAACAATTTCTTCAAGCAAGAAACATACTCTCCTTTCGATTCAATGGTTGTAGAAGTGGAGGTTACAGCTTCATACTGCAGATGCATTGGCAGCATTGCGGCAGAGGTTCGTTAGCAAGTAGATAAAAAAAATTAGTATAGAAAACCTTCATTAGGAATCCTATCTCTTTTATGATCAGAAGATACTGTCAAATTCATCATGTCATGGACCGTACAACACTATAGATATCTCTTATCTAATAAGACATGGATAAATACTGAAGTGCAAAGAGTACACAAAGTAGACCATAAATCCAAGTCAAGGGGGCTTTTGGAACTGACAGGCCCTGGAGTGACTTTTTCCAGAAAGTTATTTCATGAGAAGCAAAGTAAGATCACAATGGAAAGTTGTTACCATTACCATTACTAGCCTTACATGCACGCAATATGTGCGACACCTTGTGATAACATATGAACTAGAAAATAAAATTAATTGGGAAGAAAAATTGTCTTTACAATTTGTTTTCTCAAAAAACTAATGTTCAGTTTAAATGTCCAACTTACCCCCCTTTTACCATTCAAACGAAAGAGTTAATTATCCCCTTTTTTTTTCTTTTAATCCTTTTTCTATTTTTTGGTGTCCCCAATATGTTGTCTTATATAATAGAGATTCTTGCTCTACTTCCCTTACGTTCCTGTCTAAGGGTAGGGTAGGTGAGTCTGATGTGTACCTCTTTGATTGCAGAGGGGCAATTATTAATGGCAAGAACACCAAAGCTTGTCCTTAAGACTAGCTAGAAAAAAGCTGAACATTTAGTAGATGATTTAGAAAAAACCTACTAATATGATGGCAATGGCCTGCAAACAGTATTTCTTGATATAATTCCACGAACGTAATATGTTTAGCTTCGATCACTCAGTTAATCTCCACTAAGGGTTCTAATTCACTTTTAGGGCTTCACTCACCTTAAACTTGAATTAGGAAGGGTTTTAGATGATTTGATTTAGCTTCACTCACTAAACAACTCACCGAAGCTTAGTCTAACTTCACTCATTTAAATCAAGGATCTTGTATTTTAGGTTCACTCCCTAAAAACAATAACAAATTTGGAAAATCCGTCCAAATTCAATAGCAAACTCACGTTTTACTTTAAACAAAAAAAAACAACTCTTTTTATTCATCATAATAGTCGAAATATATATAAGCACAAGAGTCCTAACCCTAATGCACTAACAAGCTTAAAGATAAAGCATAAACTAAAAAGATAAACCATAAAACTTAATCACACGCCTAAAATTAAACCTAACCATGCTTAGGATAAGAATAACCATATCCTAGCTCACTTAGACTCCTAACAAGACTCAATGACAAAGGAATTAGACTCCTATATATTAGGATTCCTTCCTCACTCAAACACCTAAAACATAGAGTTATAAAGCAATTAAAATCCATAGTCTCCTAACAGAACTAGGAAACTACATAAGTGTCCTAACAGAACTAGGACTCATCACCAACATACTACTCATCATCCACGCATCAATCTCCCCCCTTTGAAAAGAACTTGTCCTCAAGTTCCATATTCATCGCATGGAACCAAATCAGCAGCACTCAACGATGCACACACTACATCTCCAAGTAATACTTGGAACGTATCATAATTCTCCCTATGCACAACCTTGAACGGACCTTCTTCAAATGGCTCGGTCTTCCCCTTTGCATTGTTGTGGAGTTTTTGAGCACTCAAAGACAGCCATACATAATCAACAATCTCAAAAGATGCTTGCAAGATTCATTCCTTAGTGTTTCCCTTCCTTTGCTTGCGGCTCAACCCATGCTGCTCCACTCCTACAAGTGAAAGTACCTCGCCATCTTTCTTAGCCATCATACTCTCCTTGGGAGGTAATGGCTTTAATCCCACTCGTCACCCCTCATGAAGCACCGAGACTACATTCTTCTTGGCTAGATAAATCACGTCCCTATCATACTGCCACGGTCTTCCCAACAACAAAGCACACACATCCATAGGTACTATGTCACACCAAACCTCGTCCTCGAAATCACCAATTGAGAACAAAACATGGGCTTGTTTTGTAACAGCCACACCACCATCATTCGTCAACCAATTTAACCTGTAGGGGTTCGCATGTTTTCTCATTTCTAGATTCAAGGTGTCCACCATCTTCTTAGAACAAGCATTAGTGCATGAGCCATTATCCACAATCACTGAACAACTCTTCCCATCCACCAAACAGCGTGTATGAAACAAGTTCTCCCTTTGATTCACCTCCTCTAGACGACTTGCATGCACATGAAGAACTTTCCTCAACACCAATGTCTCATGATCAGGCACGACACCAAATAAAGGTTAATTCTCTAAATTCACCACATCCATGTCATCATCACTAAGATCAATGCCCTTGCCTTTCATAAGCAACGCATGATTGGTTTCTTCATCTTCTAATGCATTAAACATGAGGCAGTCATCACTCTCCTATTAGGGCACTCGGATTTGTAATGTCCCCTTGACATTTAAAACACTTGATCTCATCCTTCTCCCCCATTTGGATCTTTTGAGACGTATCACCCTTCACAAGATCGGAACCATATTTCCCTTTGTCCAAAGTTTCGGTCTTTGCAACAGAATAGGGCGTTTCAGTTTTTGGAGTGAAAGACAGCGGAGAAACCTTATTCATAGCCTCCTTTTGTTGTCTTTCCACCTTGCTTGCTAATTAACACAACTCATCAAATGTGTTATAAGTTTCCAATTCAACAAAATTAGCAATCGGTTTATTCATAACAAAATATAAATTTGGCCATATTTTGTTCCTCCTCTTCCTTACACTCACACGCCAAGTATAACTTTTCAAACTCAAATCACATATTCAGCCATGTAAAGATGATCTTGCTGAAAAGAATACAACCTAATGTATAATTCTTGCTTATAGGACTTAGGAACAAAACGTTTCCTTAATTTCAGTTTCAAAGATGTCCAAGTTTCAATCTTTTCCTTCCCATCCCTCACCCTTTGAACTTGAAACGAATCACACCAATCCGATGCATAATCAGTAAACGTTGAGTTTTGAACTCTGGAAGGTCCTCCTCTTCCTTACACACACACGCCAAGGATAGCATGATTAAAACGTTGAGTTTCATCCATACCTTTGTGATCAAAGAGGCCCTCTATTCTTTCCCAATTCAAATATGCTTGAGGGTCTTTCAATCCATTGAACTCTGGAAGGTCTCCAAGCTTAATCAACTCATCCCTTTGTGAACGTGGTTCATCCCCCTTTTTCTTCTTAAACACCTCTAATGTCAGTTGGGTGAGCATGTCTTGCAAGGTTTCGTTTTGTTTGGCAAGTGCTTCCAACATGGCATCCCTTCGTCGATCCGCTACACTGTCTCCCATTACAATGTCCTATTGTTTGTTACGTTGCGGCTTCGTTACTAATCAGAATGCGCTGAAATTTTGATACAATGTAGCCCCGTATGTTAGCTATCCACATAACCAAAAAAAATACACGTCACACGCGCCCTCACACGTCGTGATATGTCACATTTATATATAGTTTTTAGATGCATTTTGATTTCATTTACAACGCCTTTTAGAGCATTTAGGTGCATAATGGAATGAATTAAGTAAGTTGTGCTCTACTACTCCCCGTTTGCGTGTTTTGATCATTTTCAGGTTACTTTGATGCAAATTGATTATGATTACCTAAGATCAAGCCTATTAATCATTGAAGATATCTTGCACAAGGATCACAATGCATCCATTCGAGACAATTTCGAGTTAGAATGACGCAAAGAGTTAGTGCACGAAGTGTCAAAACTGACACATGTTCACTATTTTGGCCATAACTTTTGATATACAATTGATAATCAAGAAATTCCAGTTGGGTTAGAAACTAGACTTCAAGGGCTTTCCAATGATAGGTCACACTCCCCAATCCAACTTCTGGTTTGGGAGACACAGCCTTCGCAAGTTGACGCAAAATCGCAGTTTTCTCGCCCAGTCGACCGGGAGAAATTACAATTTCACCAAGATGCAAGGCGTGTTAGCCCGGTCAACCGGTGGAGAAAGGAGCCAAAATCGCTTACGCACCCGGCCGGGCGGATATGCTTTTTTGTCGTACGTTGTCAATCACCATCGCCCGACCGGGCGGATTTCGCCCGATAGACCGGCGGTTTCTCGAGACGGGTTTTTTCGCCTTTTTTTAGCCGATTTTGTAAAAAGTATAAATAGGTTTTTAGTATTTTCGATTAGACTATCTTATTTTAAAACCCATCACGCCATCACAATAACCCTTGCTATGATACCACTTGATATGATTCCGCTAACGAAATCTGCTTAGCTTCGAATAACCTTCACTCAGTCAATCTCCACTAAGGATTCTAATTCACTTTTAGGGCTTCACTCACCTTAAACTTGAATTAGGAACAGCTTTAGATGATTTGATTTAGCTTCACTCACTAAACAACTCACCTAAGCTTAATTTAAACTTCACTCATTTAAATCAAGAATCTTGTATTTTAGGTTGACTTCCTAAAAACAATAACAAATCTGGAAAATCCGTCCAAATTCAATGGCAAACTCACGTTTTACTTTAAACAAAAAAAAAAACAACTCTTTTATTCATCATAATAGTCGAAATATATATGAGCACAAGAGTCATAACCCTAATGCACTAATAAGCTTAATGATAAAGCATAAACTAAAAAGATAAACCATAAAACTTAATCACACGCCTAAAATTAAGCCTGGTCACGCCTAGGATAAGAATTATCATATCCTAGCTCACTTAGACTCCTAACAAAACTCAATGACAAAGAATTAAACTCCTAAATATAATAGGATTCCTTTATCACTCAAACACCTAAAACATAGAGTTATAAATCAATTAAAATACATACTCCTAACAGAATTAGGAAACTACATAAGTGTCCTAACAGAACTAGGACTCATCACCAACATACTACTCATCTTCACGCATCATTTTTGGCAAGGATATTTATGAGGGCTTACCAGTAAACATCACAAATCTGACCTATATTCGAGTACTCAAGCCAAACTTTACTCCAAATCATGGAATAAAAACAAGGCTCCTTTTAGTGTTCTTTTTCTTTTTCTTCCAAGAAAAGTGTGAAAAAAGAAGAGTCCTAGTACAAAAAATGGAATATTTCATCAAATTCATTATTTTTTGACAACTCTTTCTCCCAATCCAAATTGCAACCCTAAGCAAGAGTGAGCCACCACCCTTTTGCCTACCAGACGTACTTCTTTGACCAGTGTGCTCTTGTGCAACTTCCTTTCCACCATCCAATGGACCTCTTGGCGAACACTCTCTAGCGGGTGAACATGTCGGGCTCGGGCTCGGGCTCCGCAAACCTCTTAACACCTTTCGAAGCACTTTCTAGATTGTGCTTTATGTGTCATTCGTCATTGTTCAAGTGATTCCTTATAAAAAGTTGTTTTTGTAACGAAATTCAACTTGCCATTATGCGAAATGCCCTTCTCTAAAGTGTGTTTTTCACATCACAACGTAATATCCGTTACAAACCATTGTTATACCATATTAGACACTAGAATGAGTTTCTAAAAACATTATGCAGAGTATGCATTTCGATTCAAATATATAATATAAATTTACAATTATACTCATATTTTAGTCACTATATAATAGCTAGAAGTGTAGAACTTCTTATATATAAAAAAATAGCACATAAGGTTTTTCAATCTAGTCCAATAAGCTATGTCTAAAAGAAAATTTTCTAACCTCTTGCATTAAAATGAAAATATCGATCTTTTTTTTCAATTTAAACATTCATGTAATGGCGACCTTGAAGCAATTCATAAACAACCGCTATATTTTTTTTTGGCCTTTCCCGAGACTACTTGGCCCAATCCACAACCAAACCGACATTTACCCAACCTCAATACTCATGCGATTAACATTTGATTATTTTAACAAAATAGAAAAATCAATTATAGACCCATTAATGACCCGACATAAAATTAAAATGAATTATTCAACAATCTATTATGACTTGAACCGAAGTGACCAAATTCGAACAATCTAATAGCCATCTCGAGGCTTGTGTACATTAGGATACAAGTACGGACCGAGTGTCCAACACGAACTTTTTAAAATTTTAGGATACGGGAATACCATTCTAACTTTGGGCACAGGTAGGGGTGATAATGAGCCTGACAAGCTCGCGAGCAGCTCAGGCTCGGCTCGGTCAAAGCTCGGCTCATTGAAGCTCGACTCGAACTCGAGCTCGGCTCGAGACTTAAACGAGCCGAGCCGAGCTACGTAAAGCTCGTGAACAGCTCGATTATTATTTTATACTAAAAAAAATTATATTAGAAAAATATTTTACATTAAAAAAATTTAACACAAATTTATATTTTAATTTAGATTACAAATTATATATTTTAATTTGTGATCCAATTTCACCTCTACTCCACTAGGCACTAAAGTCCCACATTGGTTAAGAAAACAAGGATCGACCTTATTTTCTTTATAAATAGCTACTACTCCTTACTTTAACTTAAAGTTTAATTTTGTATCTCCTTGGTTGGAAAAACTATACTTTATTTTCTTCATAGAGAAAATGAAGTATATTTTTAAATATTTGATTATTCAATACTTAAAATATCTAATAATTTTTTCTTTAGCAAAACATGGAGTCCCACATTGAAATTTTAACAATGCTAGGAGGGATTCCAAGTTATAAAAGCATATGTAAACAAAACAAGGGTATAATGAGTTTTTTCTTTAACAAAACATGGAGTGCTTCATTGAAATTTTAGCAATGCTAAGAGGGATTCCACGTTATATAAGCACGTGTAGAATGAGTTTGTTTATCTTAAATAAAACATGGAGCCCCACATTGAAATCTTAGCAATATTAAGAGGGAAACCAAGTTATAAAGCATGGGGATAGTGAGTTGTTTTTCTTTAACAAACCATGAAGTCCCACATCGAAATCTTAGCAATGCTAAGAGAGAAATCAAGTTATAAAATCATATGATAGGTGAGTGAACAAGCTCACATACTTCGAGCCAAGCCGAGCTCATTAGTCGAGCCTAAACGAGCTCACGAGCTGAGCGCGAGCCGCAAATTCTAATCACGATCTCGAGCCAAGCATAAGCTCGGCTCGCTCGATAAGCACCCCTAGGCACGGGTACAAGGATACGGTATCTTAAAAAAAATTAAAAACAATATTTTTTAAATTTTTAGTAAACATTTCACATATGATCCGAATTATGGGTAATTATCTCATGATACTCCCGTCGTATGGATTACTCCATAATAATTCCAATTATTAGAGTGTCTCAAAATAATCCAGATAAAAAAAAGACAGACAAAAAAAGGATGTGTCAAACTCTAGTTGGCTAGAGAAAAGAAGGGACACAAGAGCAGGGCAAGAAAACTGGAATAACAAACAAAAAACACTAATTAAATATGTTATTTGAGATGATTCTGGGAAGGTAATCCCTATAGTTGGAATTATTCTACAATAATCTATAATTGAGATTATTATAGCAAGACCATCATAGTTTGGATTATTCTTCTGAATTTTTCTAATAAAAAAGCAGTTTTTCTTGCATCACTTATGTTAGAACAATTCCACAAAGAGGAGTTGAAATGACAAAAGTTGATTGCTTTTGCTTTCAAGATCAAAAGGACAAAATTGTGCGGAGACTTGAGAGAGAAAAAAGCATTGCAAACTTTGTCGTAAAACTGTAGTGAGTGCCCATTTCCCTTCTGACCACAAATAATCAAAAAAGAAAAGTACAAACAACTAAATATCCGCTTAACAACTTCAAACACTCTTTCTCCTCTACTTCTCCCTCTTCTCTACGGTGGCCGAAGAGTGGTATAATGACGACAAAATTCACACCATTGCAGAACACTCAACATTATGACCAAAAGCCCCAACGTCTCCATGTGAGAAATCACACATTTATCCCCAATTTACCAATCTAGGGTATTCAACTCAAATCCTATATCTCATATTCAACGGCGTGGAGCAAATTAAGTACTCTCCTCTTCTTGTCTCCATGAATTTCTCCCCTTCCAAATCTAGTCGTATTCGAATGCAAATGGCGTATCCGACCCATATGTGGTACCGGATATGTGTCGGATATGCCAGCCAATTGCCGTGTCTGAGTATCATAGCTTAGCGATAATTATCTCGCATTGAACATCCTTTTCCTTATTGAAAAGAGAGCTTTGGCTTTAAAAGAAACTTGATGTCAACTTTGGAGTTACCAAGAAATGCAAAGAACTAAACCACCAAGTGACTATCCTAGCTAAATAGTATTGGCCTTCTTCAACCCCATCCCTTTACCCCAAAAAGGAAGTGCACCTATTCTTTCGTAACATGTAAATTGTAGAAATAGGTAGCAAGCACATTTTTACCTCTTTAAAAGCACGTATACAATGTCTAAGTGACTTCTCGGCCTCCAACACCAGCATATCTTCCTGGTCAAGTAAAAATTATTAGCCAATCGCATAAGTAATGTCAATCATCCTTAATTACTCGAAGAAAATAGTTTGAACACTCCGATCTTTATCCTATATGTAACATTATGTTCAAGATTGCATACTGTATAACATAGACAAATCCATGCTACTTCTCACAAGGGGATGGTTGTTGCTTTTAAAATTAGTCTCAAGCAAGTTGACAAAGCTCAAGACCAAATAAATTATGCATGGAAGCTGGTGTTACCAAGGCTTTAAAAAGGCACAGATTCAAAAAAAGAGAGACCAACATTTTGAATTTAGTACTAAAGTTCACCAACATATGGACGTAAATATAGAAAAGTTGTGCTTATTAGAACAGGTCATATCACGTTTTCCATTTATAAGCATGTCATATTATACCAAACATAAAAACTTTCAGAAAGTTCGGCTAGAATCCCAGTAGTGATAGAGAATCTTATCAAACAGAGTGACAATTCAGCATAAAATTAAATGTTAGGCTACATTCACGGGTCATCAGTCAATGCCAAACGAAGCCTAAATCATAAAGCTAAAGCCTAGATTATATTCTAATACAAGTTGTTGTTGAACATTAGTCCCACAAAAAGCTCTTAGATGTACGAAATATACCTATCCTTGCTTTAAGGCATTTTGAGGCAAAATATTGGCAAGGAAGATAGATGATTTGGCATATCACCGTTCATTAGTCAATGCCAAACGAAATATACCCTGTTACATCCGTTCTTTTCAAACATTGGCCAAATAAAGACTTGACCTACAAAGTCATATTCGTTCAAGGATCATCTCTAGCCATCTAGCATAGTCTTGCAAGGGTTCTATACTGGTCTTCAACCCTAAAGCAACAATTAAACACGCAAAAAGAGCACTTTACTTCACTTATAACCTGTTTGGTTTATTGTCATAAGCATGGAATCAAAACTCTCCCGTTCCGTTACAAAACGATCTTTCTGTAACGGATTTCGAATTTGCCATTCTGCGAAATTCCGTTATGGAACGCTATAATAAAAATCACATACTTCTCGCCACGTTGTCCGTTCCGTAACGCGAACTCGCGGCGTCATAACTTTTTTCTCCCTGTTACATCCGTTCTTTTCAAACATTGGCCAAAAATATTTTATGAATTAATTATATAGCTTATGAAACATGATATTCTGAATTCTAATAGACTTGATTATATTATGTTGTTATAATGCTTCATAAACTAAAACAATGCAATAAGGTTAGAACATATTAATGTGAATTCCGCGTCAGCCGCAATCCATTACATTCATCTGTTACAAGTCGCCTCCGTTATAACGCAAACGTTACCACGATCATAACGACATTCACGATTTTTTTCCTTGGTCATAAATGGTGTAGTATAAATATGCCACTTATAACGTGTTTGAGGCCGAAAGAAAGCTGAATCTTTTGTGGAACTCTCGAGGCTTTCTCTAACCTTTTTCTGTTTTTATTTTAATCTTTTTGCCTTTATAACTGAGGTAGTCATTACTCATAGTCATGTGTATTTTTATCTTTTATCTTCTTTTTTCTTTCTATATTTTCCTTATCCTCTCCTTTCTTCTTTTCTGCTTTTTTTCTTAGCCTATGGCCAAATTTTTTTTATTTGAAACAAGTACCTTAATTTCATTGGTTTACAATAAATAGGCAATCATAAAATTTGCGGTAGCGAATCTAAAGTATGGGCAGTAGCTTATATTTCTTTTAATTACAGTATTTTATATTATTTTAAATTATTATGTTGTTTTGAGTATAAAATATGTTCTTTGATCGATTATTAACGTTTTTGGCACCAAAAGTGTGCCTCGGCTAAGAGATGTGTGCGTCTTCGCCTTGTGCGGGCGCCTCCCTTGGCCTCGCGTTTTATGCCTCGGTGCGCCTTAGCGGCTTTTAGAGCTAAGCCTACCCAACAGGCTGTTAGAGGTATGAAGGCGCAGCAGCATCAAAGTGCTTCTATTTGTGTTGATCGCATCCAACCCAAGAATCTTTCTTGAACTGCCAAGATTAGAGCTCTTGCAGTTTATTAGTCACCTTAAATAGCTTATAAGAATGCTAATCCAGCTTCACGTGTTTGGGCAGACTCGGCAAAATGGTCTGTAAAATCTTGGGAGCGTGCTAGGTAGGTATATATAAGCTGACCTATTTCATGCCTATGGTGCATGTTGCAACCATCTATTTCTTTATGTTGTCAGGAACTTCATCTCTATGGATATATATATATATATATATATATATATATTGTAAATTTAGTAAAGATGTAAATTTTCAATGGGGCTATCTTTCGTAAAATGTGATTAGCACGTTATTATATTAAGGATCTCTGGTTGATTGAACCTTATAATTGGATATATGGATATTCTTCTCAACGAATTTTTACCTTAGATGAAAAGATACAAACAAGAACAATGTTATAGCCTTACTCCCAATAGGATGGGACGGCTGCATGAATCAAGATTCTATCATTTGTCTCCATTCGGTTTTGTCTAGGGGTGGCGATGATGCGAGTCGAACTCAAGTTTGACTAAACTCGACTCGAACTCGAAAACTCATACCCAAACTCGACTCGACTCGAAAACTCGAACTCGAACTCGGAACCTAAACTTGAACTCGAATTCGAGCTCGAACTCGAACTCGTTTCAATCTCGAACTCGAACTCGGTTAAAGATCGAACTCGGACTCGAACTTTGTTCCAGCTCGAATTCAGTTCCAACTTCCAGCTACCTATATGCATTCTTTGAAGATTTTGTATGAACAAGAAATACCAAATCTCATCCTTTTATATAGTTCTAATTTTATAGGAGAAATTCTTCACTTTGCCTTTTTATATACTTTTTTTTCATGTTTTTGTAAAAGAAAAGTACAAGTATTTTTATAGAAATAAAAGGTTAAAGTTTCTTAATATATATATATATATATATATATTATATATATATATTTTATATTATATAATATATAATATAATATATATTATTATATTATATATATATATATATATATAATTTTTTCGAGGATCTCACGAGCTTTTCGAATCGAGTATTGAGTTGCTCGACTCGACTCGTTAACCTATCGAGTCGAGCTTTGACCGAGTCGAGTTCAAGTAGCTTGCGAGCTGTCTCAACTCATTGCCAGCTTTAGTTTTGTCAAACACTATTTGATCCCCTAAACCTAATTCCTATATATAGTTTCTAATACCCTCCTTTGAAGTACCATTATGCCTTCCGTGGCTTCTCTAGAATCTCCAATATCCTAGCTTCCCGCTACCTTCCTTCGGTGCCATTCTATATAATATTATAAATTTAGTAAACATGTAAATTTTCAATGGGGCTATCTTCAGATGTTGTAAAATGTGACTAGCATGTTATTATATCAAGTATCTCTGGTACATAACCTTAAGGCCCATTGAAAATAACATCTGAAGATATTTAATATATTATATTCAATGCCATTCTATATAATATTCTTGTGGCGCTGACATTTTATATAATATTATATTCGGTGCCATTCTGTATAATATTATAAATTTAGTAAAGATGTAACTTTTCAATGGGGCTATCTTTAGACACCACCTTATTCTTGGCCCACATGGAAACATTAATCTCTTCTTGAACTTGGCTTCATATGATCATCTAGCACTACATCTCTATGTTGAGTAGATAAATTCTTCTGTGGCAGAATCTTACACTTGCAACTAAGCCATTCTATACACCTTACTAAGAGGAGATCCATTTCTCTTGCATTTTTTCCACTTCAAAGGGTGATCAAGTGTGAATCCCACTTGTTAAACAACATATTGAAAATCCTAAAAATGTAAATTGGTCTTTCCCTTCATTCTTTCTTCCATAGCCATAACCCATATGAACACTTCTAAAACCAATGTGACTTGCCCACACAATGACCATTTAGGTCACCATTGATATAGCTTTATTGTGTGAGGATGAAGGATATCTTAAACCACCTAATATGAGCTCTCCCAAAATTAACATTTAAGAGCTTCTACACCAACCTCAGGCGCATAAGCACAAATAATCTGCACAATCTCTTTATCGCGTATGATCTTAACTGTAATCCCCTGTAATTTTATGAATTTTATAAATATATTTAAAGTATATTTATAAATGATTTTAATATTTTATGAGTAGAATTATTTTAATGTTTGACTATTTGAGGAGTTAAAAGAGTTTTATGGTTTTCATTTCTTAAATCAGTTAAATGTTTCATTAAGTGGAACTTAAATTATTTGAAGAATAGTATTTAAAATATATTAAATTATTAAATTAAGCTTATGGGTTGAGTTAAAAGCCCAAAGGAGTAATTTTTTTCCAAATAAGACTCATATTCTTATTTACTCCTAATTCTAATAGGATTAGGGAAAAGGAACCTATAAATACTTCATTAAACCTCCAATGATTCATATTTTCAGATTTGGCTTTTGTTTTCCACTAATTCTTCTGTCCTCTTTCCCTCCCTTCACTCGTTTTTTTCTCTCACCCGAATCTGATTGTACATATTTCTCATAGTTCCGTTTATTTTTAGCCAAAACTTCCTTATGAGAAATTATAGATCTCGAAAAGTTATTGAACTTAGGCTCAAGAATTACTGGATTTCGATTATTATTCTATCACTTATGGCCTCTGCAAGTTTCGCAATTTTGCTGCCATAGTTCACTTGCGATTTCGGTATTTCACTCTTTTTCTCCCTTTTTCTTTTGATTCTTTTCCCCGTTTTCTTATATATTGATTTCATATATATTGATTTAATATTTCTAAGTATTATTTTGATAAATTATTTTGTAAAGATTGTATCTTGAATTATTTCAGATTATATGTTTCATATTATTAAGCAAAAGAATTTCATATTTAATATTTTATGTTCAAGATGAGATTCAAATATTAAAGTCTTGATTTTTGAGGTTTTAAAAGCCTATTTTAGTAGTACCATATTTTAGGGTTTGAAATATATAATCTTTTGTGTCAAAAGAATTCTAGAAAAGGTTTTTACATACTTGTGTGCTATGTAATTAGTATCATGATTTAAGGAGAAAGAATTTTAGTATCATGTATAGGAACTTATTAAATTCATATATGATTTCTAGTATGATTGATTTTACATGTCTTATGCCTGTGTGCAAGCATGTTTGTATGGAATATTTGATGTAAGCATGTAGAAGGGAAGTTTATTTATTAATTCACATGAGGCATTAATATATGTTTAAGAGATTGAATCATGTTATTTATATGTTCCCTTACAAGTATTATTTTCACTATCTTATGAGTATTGTGGGCCTTATTTGGTAAGTTGATAAATTATGCCTTTTTAAATATAAGATTATTGTTGGCTAGGTTCAACAAAATAAGAAGTTTGAGATTTAAAAAGGAAGAAGTCTAGGATTGTAAGTTGTGATCACTTATGTAATCCTAAGATAAAAGAAGTTGTGATTTATTGATTTATATTTTGGTTTTTTCACCAAGTACCCCTGAGTTTTCAAAAAATTCACCCGGTACCCTCCATAACCAGGTACCCCTAAGTTTCAAACTAATACACAGGGTACTCTTAAATGCCCTTAATGACTAACACCGTTAATCGCGGTTAGTCATTAACCCTAATTTTCTGTTTTAAAGTCTATTAACCCCCTAATGCTAACCATAATCCTAACCCTTAGCCTAACCCTAACCCTAAACCCTAAACCTAACCCTAACCACCCCTCCCCCACACTCCCACCACCTCTGTAGCCTCCCCCACTTCCAACCCCCTCCCTCCCCCACCCCCGCAGGCCCTCCTCCCCTACCCCATCGATACCCCGTCCCAACCCCCCACTCTCCTCGATTTCCCCACCATCTTTCTCGACAGTGACAAGCAGCGACGAGGTGCAGGAAATCTAGGGGCAGCAAAAATCGACGGGGTGGGGGAAACCTAGGCAGCGACGGGGTGGGAAAAACCTGGGGAGCAACGAAAATCGACGGGGTGGGGGAAATCTGGGCAGCGACGGGGTGGGGGAAATCTGGGGAACAACGAAAATCGACGGGGTGGGGGAAATCTGGGAAGCTACGAGGTGGGGGATATCGACGAGGTGAGGGAAATCTGGGGAGCAACGAAAATCGACGGCGGTGGCAGGGGAGGGGATGTGATGGTCGAGCGGCGGTGGAGGGTAAGGGGTAGGGAGGGGGAGGGGCTGCGACGGTCAAGCGGCGGTGGAGGGGTAGGGGGTGGAGGAGGGGGAGGGGTGGGGGAGGCTACAAGGGTGGTGGGAGGGTGGGGGAAGGGTGCTTAGGGTTAGGGTTAGGGTTAGGGTTAGGGTTAGGGTTAGGGTTTAGTATTAGGGTTTAGGGTTAGGATTAGATGTTACTTAAGGTTAATGACTAACGGCGGTTAACGTCGTTAGTCATTAAGGGCATTTAAGGGTACCTCGTGTATTAGTTTGAAACTCAGGGGTACCCGTTGAATTTTGAAAACATGGAGGGTACCAGGTGAATTTTTTGAAAACTCGAGGATACTTGGTGAAAAAACCGTTTATATTTCTGTGATTGCTTGTATGTGTGTCATAACAAGTGATAACGTGTAAATAACGTAAAGTGTAACAAGGATAGTTATAGACTTTAGACTGGTGCACGTCTAGAGTTGGACATTAGGAGTTAGGGTTCATGGTGAGCGTGTCATGGCTTTCTTGGGGGTGGATTGATCACCATTCTTATTTTAGAAAAAGGTTCCTCGATATCGTAGGTCATTCTGGAATACATGGTAGCTCCCGTATTTCGTCTTCTTAATGAAGGCATTAGTAGATAAGACAGCTCGGGTCCAAGTAACTATATAAAATAATAAAAAGTTGTTTAGAATTTAGTTTGGTAAAAGTTGTCTGTACAATATTATATGATTATATTATTATTTATCCCTACATGTTATTTATTTAGTATCATGTTAGGAATGCTTATGTCTTAGTATGTAATACCCAGCTTTGCTAATTACGTATTTTGTTTGTGTTTGTGATCATGGCTTTGCCTTATTGATCTTGTGATGATCCATTTTGGTGAGCAGCTTCAGTATAGCATTGACATTACAGGTTCACAGATGTGCATCATTGAGAATCTGGAATGGAGAGAATGTGTAACTAGAATATTTTACTTTTCTGCATTTATAAGAACATAAGTTATTGAGTTTGTTTGAGTAGACTCATTTAGATTGTTTGATTTCTAAATATTTAGTTATTTATTTATAATAAAAGTTTAAAGTTTAGTTATATGTTTTCCGCTACAAAATTCTGAATAAGCCGATACGTTATCACACGGGCGATAATGCTTTGGTATTTCTCTAAGTTTTACATTATAAAGGTATAAAGGTATTTCTGAAAAGAGAGAACTATCGGGGTGTTACATTAACTCCCATAATTCTATTGGCCTTCCTATGTACCTCAACTACATCATTTATAAGCCTATCATCTATGATACTACCAAATTCATCTCTAATCTTGTCTTGTCCTGTCCTGAATTTCACACCTTAAACCCCAAGGTTTTTTTACAATTGTAATTCTTTCCTCTTTTCACTTGGTTTCTTCAAGAAACTTCTTTTGAGTAATTCTATCAACCTTTTATCTTAATTAACTTTCCTATAAGAGATCTTGTTTTCCAAGATCCTATAAGCAACTGATGTTCTTTTGTAGTCTTTCTTGCCTATAACCCAGACTTAAAAGCCCTAGCTCATTTGACACAATCTATCATGTTGGAATTCCGGTATGGGTGTTGGATACGGGTACAAATCTCAAATCCTTGAAATCTCAAAGTAAAGGTCACGACGACATGTTTAAGAATATTCCTAAATTGGAATTTGGACTCAAGATCACAAACACCCTACTATAAAACTTTATGTTTTCAGTATAGAAAAGTTAGCATAAAGAGAATATCAGGAATGAGTAATGAAACAAGTATTTTATTAATAGAGAAAAAAAAGAAGAGGATATGATTGGTCACAAGCCCTACAAAAATTTAATCTTTTATTTACCACAGAAGATGAGTTCCATGTCATTCATACTCCTCTCAAAACTTACTACCCGACTGTCCCTTCCATCTCTCTCTACACATGTCAGCACCACAAAAATTTGATGCGCCACCTAGGAAAGGTCGCCACTTACAGGTGACCTAAAGCCCCAAGTTTTCGCTCTCGTTATCTTCTGATCCTTCAAATAATATATTAGGGGTTTATCAAAACTCTACATTTTGAGAAACTAGTCGCATCCAATTTTCCTCCGGCGAGTCCGACCCATGTCCAGTGTTCGCTGGGTCGTGTCGACACGAGTGGGGTAAATGCTAAAGTTTGAGCATCATTGGACACCACACCTAGGCAAGAGCGTGGCACGTAGCTTTGGTTTGACAACCTAGCAACCTTTGCCATTGCATATATATCACTACATCTCAGGTTTATGAAATCCAGCACCTTTCTATTTAGGGAAAACCCCTACAGAAATATCATAATGGCTCGTGCATGTGACTAAGTTTTATGCACACTGTCCCCTACCGTAAGCCTCCTTTTGTCCGGGCTTTGGGACCGTCAATAAGTGATAGCAGAAAAAATAAGCGCCAAGTTAGCATCAAATTATAAAATCATAAACTCTATGAGCATATAAGAAGTTTAAACCTGGCGACAACTATTTTAAATATCTAATGTTGAAAACAGTTTACATATAAGGATATATGTGCAATTGCGTGTACTGACCCGTGTTTGTTGTTCTTCTTGCTTAGCCATCTCCACATGTGCGAGAGCTTTTAATGATTGTAGCTGCAAGTAAAGTAAGGCATCGTCAAGTTATGCTTGAATAACTCTAATCATTAGAGAACATAGAACTAACATGGCCATCCTAGGCACTTAATATCTTTAGCATTGGATGCCTTACAAATAGCAACAAGCATAACCATCCTAAACGATAGTGGTATTATATCCCTAATGCTTAATCATTTATATACTCCTTACTTGACGTTAAATTGGCCTTTTTCTTTTAGATACCGCAAATGTAAAAAGAAAAAAAAATTGATTGTAAAAGAGAATTTGGAGGGCCTGAATTCATACAAATATGAAGAGAGTGGGAGATGGTTAGTGAAGGGGCCTCCATCACATGGGCTGAAAAGGGTGAGGAAGAAGGTAAATTTTCTGCTTCAGGTAATAGGACATTTACTTGTGGGTAAAGAGTATAATTAAAAAATTATACCGCTATACCACTCATAATCAGGCTTTCATCTTTCAACGCTTAGTAAGCTCTTGAGAAACAGAATGAAAGAAGAAATTAGATGCAGCTACTAAACATAATCTTTAGAATTTATAATTTCTTTTTGTTTTTGTAATGGGTGTTGGACGACTGTTGGAGTCAAAGAGGTGTCGGTTTATGAAAACAATAGACCAAGAACATACATTTGTTTTCACAGGAGCAGTGATTAAGCGAAAATGCAATAAAAAGAAATTCAAAGGTAAATGCGCAATGTGATACAGACAAAACCACTTTACTTCAAGTGAATTTAGAAACCCCATACTGCAAAGGTGCTAATGCGAGTTCATGTTGGAAAGGCAGAAAGCTCACATGGACTTATGGCCCTTAATGGCAGGTACCGAAGTCATAGTTTAACGAAACCATAACTGTAACTAAGTTGGATTTTGCTATGGCATGTGAGTTTGTTTTGGCTAACTCATTAAATAACGTACAAAAAGAAGCAATTTATCGCCAATCAGAGATGATGCTAACTTTAGATAGCCTAGGTTTTACTTTTATTGGTGATAATGGTGGACGACCCACTTTTGCGGGCAATGCTCATGTATCACTGCAGCGGAAAGCACAAAAACCATTACGATACGGTGATACAGCCAAGATTCAAGACCTTAATTGAATCCCAAAATTATGGGAATTACAGTTTACCAAACCACTTATACAATGACCACAGTACCATCGAAGATTGTAAATCATCGATGACGCGATCGCAATAAAGATTGCTTTACCACTTCCACAACCTAACATCACAGTGACAGAAACTCAAAAACACACAAGATGCACTGATGTAAAAAAAAAAAAAAAATATATGCATTGCCAAGTACTGAGTAATTAATAGTCTATTACTAGAAATGGAAAAAAAGGAAATACAATTCTATTTGCAGAGCCAGGATACTAACCAGTAAGATCAATGCAGTATGTTCATCTTTTCCAATATGTTGTCCATACTTCCGTACGATTTTCTTCTCTTTACTCCCATCCAAAACTAGCTGGGCTATTCTGTCATGATGAGAGATTTGCAAACTGGAGATAAATATGGACTCAAACATGAAATATCATGCCAAATCAAAAAATTTTAGTATGAAGAATTGACACAAGGATAAGAATTATTTTTTGATGGAAAAAGAAGACAAGAATTTAATGAAGTAAAAGTGTTAGATTCATATTGTACATCATATGAATCATCTCAGGAAATCTGCCAAAGGATATTAATAATGATATATGTGCACAAAATAACCACGCAACATTCCACTCCAAAGGTTATGCAAAAAAAGTTTCTACCATCATTCTTTGACAAGGTTTGCAAAAAATAACCACGCAACATTCCACTCCAAAGGCCTTTCCAACAAATTATATAAAAAAAAATTTCTAGAGTCACATAATTAGCAAATAAAAAGTTGCACCAGCGTTACCTTTATTTGAGTTCCTTCTTTTTTCTTCTTCATTTTTGTTTATTTTTTCTTATTCTCTTTGATAAGGCACAATGTAACAGTCATCTATATACACCGCTTTAAAGGGGGCTTATTCATTATTTGGAATTTTTTACTTTTGCTGCGGTGGAGGGGATGTCGCTGGAGAGGATCACTATATTCCAACACTTCTTTCAAATTGTGCGATTACTTTGAAAATTGTAACTAACAACATTACATTCTGAAATTGTAATGAATTAACATAGATGGCAGACCAAAAAACAGGAGATTAATGGCAGAAAAATAGATTATGGGAGGTGAGAAAGATGATTAGAGAAGAGCAAGTGATGATATGACTGAACGCATGAATAAATCACCGATTACAACCTAGCCACACTTTCGAGAGGAGTGGCACCCTCCAGATGAACTTACTAATGCTCAACAATATTCAACCTCCTTTCTTTCTCCCTAATGTCCTCTATGTTTATAGAGTTTCTTCCCTTCTAACCATCTAACTCATTTCTCGAGCTACTACTAGAACTAACTAATTGTGCATTGCAAAGAGTACCCCTCTCCTTAGGTTGATTCATTACAGAAATTTGATTTGTTTGTTTCTCTCCTTATTTATCAAACTTATTACAAATTGAAATTCCCTGTATGTGACCAATACTCTTCGAAAGGCTCTCCATCACTCCAACTTACAATCTCTTGCATGTTATCCAAGTGAGATATGATGTAACCTAGAAACTATATGCATCAACACAATGTTCATACAGAGATATGCAATGTAACAGCCCGCAATAATACATCCATAATAGTACTTGACTTCATCTGTTAGCGCTTAAAAATATTTGTAATTCAATTAATGTCACAAACCTGATTGAATCTTTTAATAGTTCTTTTGCTCTATCAAGCTCCAAAATTGCTTGTGGAGTCACCAAATTATTGGTTTCTTTGAACTTCAGCAAAGCCAAATTTGCGAGGCCAAGCAGGTTAGCCCCAATCTGTCCAAAGAATGAAATTGTATATTTAATAAATCATGACCCCCTCCCCCAATCCCTTCCATAAAAAAGAGGCTATTTCATAAATAGGTTTTGGCTAAGTATTTGGGCATCATGTAAAAGTAGTGAGAAGAATGAGCAGGAACATTTTAGATACAAAGATGAAAATGTATAGTAATATAAGAAATTCAAAGATTGCGTTGAAATCGTTTGTTTGGAAATTCCCAAAAAGCTAATCATAGGTTCTTCTCTCCAATAGAACAATAGGTTGTTGTGCTCATTACTATACTTGTTGAAGCGATGAAATATCACCACAGGATATCTTTTTGATCAAAGGTTGAATCGATCATCAGAAGAAGAATTAGGCCAAAAATTAACCACAAATAGCTAGACAACCTAAAGTTCTCCCAGATTGGGGAAAAAAAGCTTCCTACAAAGCTTTGTGGTCCACCACCATAATTGCTATTTGCAATTAAATCATCGAACTCAATACTGACTTGAAAGTAAACTCAAACACATAATGAATAGAAGTATTGATATAGATGCGGCAAGACGACACAAAAATAATTAAATTAGTTGATCCTTTTTATTATTGGGTTCGAATAATCTATAATTCAAGAAAGGCTCATATTTAGATTCTTGGTATCTTAGCCTACAAAAACCATATCAATTGGTATCAGAGCAACAAAAGAAAGGAGCGTTTTCATTCAACGACATAATGTCCAAATTCGAATAGATTTCGAGGTAAACTTTGAATAATTCGTGATCATAGTATACAACAAATGTTTAGGTGTTTCTTGAGCCTAAACTGGACTACTTCTTGTCTACTTTGTTATCCTAAAATTTGATAAGATTTGGAGTTTGTTTGTGCTAAGAACTAATATTGTAGGGGGGAGGGTATTTTAGATATTATCTCTTTAGTTTACTTGGGGAATAAGTTGGGTAGTTTGCTAAGGGGAGTAGTATAAATATATAGGAGTTAGAAGGGAAAAGGATCTGGATAATTGATAAGTTGAGTGAGGGAAAAGTTTACTTGGGAGAGCTCCAACCTCTCGAATGTTGGTTAGGTTGTAATCGGTGTTTGTCATCAATACAATCATATCTTAGTAGTTTTATCTTACCATATTCATAAGTAATCCTTCTTAATTCCTCTAAATGTGATGTTATGCTGCTGAGAAATTAGCTTAGAGTAATCTTGGTTCTTAGCAAATGGTATCAAAGCAGTACAATTCTGGGAGATTAAGTGCCTGATTTGCGTGTTAAAAAAAAAAAAAAAATCTGCCATGGAAGTTGCCAGAGCTCCTGGTCTGAAAATGAAGGAGATAGGAAAGGAAATCGCGAAAGAGGTGGAGGAAAACGTGAGAAGAAGTTTTGAGAAACTTCAAGAAGATCTGGTGAAGATAATCAATGAAGCGTTCTCTCCCATCCAACGAAAATTGAAGTTACTTCGAGAGGAGCTTGAGGAGGAAGACAACCACAAAAATTCAGAGAGGGACGACGAGGTGGTTACAAATCTGGAGAAGTTAAGTGGTTGTCATGGAAAAGTTTTCCGTGACGAGGGAGATGGAGATCCGATCACCACCAATTGGGGAAGAAGCTTCTCACACGCAGCAGGCTACAAAACTAGAAGAAGGTGTGGTGATTTTTCAGGGGGTTATACCGGCGGATCTGGTGGTGCACTAGGCTGCGGATCTGACAAACACAACACGTGCAGTGGTTTTGGTGGTTTCAGGTTGCTTGGAAAGGAAAGCGGAGAGTCATTTGACCAAGGTAGTGGCGGTGGAAGTGGTTCCGGTGGAGGCCCAGGCTCCTTGGCCGCCGGTGCTCGGGGTGGTATATCAGATGGTAAGGCAAGTATGATAGTCGGCAGACCAACTATTTTGTTCGACGAAGGGGGTGCTGGAGGCAGTGGGTCTGGTGGTGGCCCTGGGTTCACTAGTGGTGCTGGCGATTGTAGTGGTTGTGTGAGAGGGGCAAAAACTGATGAAGAAGAGTGGCATTCATGGTGGACCTTGTTGAGAACCTTGAAGAAGATAAGATGCAAGGAAGAAGAAGAATGACTGAGATCTTTAGTGGCTTGAGGAGGAAGCCAGATTTAAAATATGTTAGTAAGGGTAATCCTGTAAATCGCCTAAACCCTATCCCATTTTCAAATCAGCCGATCCAGTTGTTAGAACATGACCCTTCTAATTTTTCTGACCAACCAACTGATAGCCCATTCACCACCTACAAACTTGGGCCCAAATATGCTTATGTCAACTCTAAGCCAAATTTCCTCACCCAGAATTTAAATGCCCAATTCTCTACCCTTTTACAATTCCCACAACGCACCTTCCTTACTCCTTTTAATCAACCCACCCCAACGTTCTTCATCTCACCTGTTCCAAATTTTCCAAATCCTTCTTCCACAGCTTCACTCTCTTCTCCATCTCCATCTTTTTAAACCCAAAACTTTCAAGCCACAAGCCCATAACACCAGCAGCACACCAGACCATTTCAGACACTCTTTCCTTCATCACTTCCAGGACTTTTTCATTATAGTTGAGGCACTCCAGCCACAGCACTACATGAGGAGGCGCAACACGAGCTGAAGCATTACCTAGGCTTGGGGCCTGAAGGGCTGCAAGACACTGAATATACGAGTAGAGGGCCAGAATTTAGTGATGATTACGACCCACCTTGAGGACAAGGTGGAAGTTTAGGGGGCCGGTAATGCGAAGAACTAATATTGTAGGGGGGAGGGTATTTTAGATATTATCTCTTTAGTTTACTTGGGGAATAAGTTGGGTAGATTGCTAAGGGGAGTAGTATAAATATAGAGGAGTTAGAAGGGAAAAGGATCTGGAAAATTGATAAGTTGAGTGAGGGAAAAGTTTACTTGGGAGAGCTCCAACCTCTCGAATGTTGGTTAGGTTGTAATCGGTGTTTGTCATCAATACAATCATATCTTAGTAGTTTTATCTTACAATATTCATAAGTAATTCTTCTTAATTCCTCTAAATGTGCTGTTATGATGAGAAATTAGCTTAGAGTAATCTTGGTTCTTAGCCGTTTGTTATTAATTCAAGACCCGTTTTCACATTGTTCTAAAATCGGGCAAACGTAGAGTAGTTTTGGAAAAGATTAAATTGCTGAGCTATTAGAGTGGAACTTTTGAGTGAAATTTTGGTCGAGTGTTTATATCATATAGGGCTAGGTCCTAAAAAAATTCATTGAATCCTTAGGTGTTTTGATGGTGTACAATAGTTTGCTTGGGGTCCAAGTTCTCGTTTTTGTGGTTTGTTTTGGTACTTGCTCCTATTGGATATGGTGCTTTGGTTGTGGTTCAAGTTTTTTTCCATTCTTTATTATTGTGTGTGGAATTTTTGTTTGACTGTCTATTTTGTTGTCCTAAAATTTGATAAGATAAAACTACTAAGATATGATTGTATTGATGACAAACACCGATTACAACCTAACCAACATTCAAGAGGTTGGAGCTCTCCCAAGTAAACTTATCCCTCACTCAACTTATCAATTTTCCAGATCCTTTTCCCTTCTAACTCCTCTATATTTATACTACTCTCCTTAGCAAACTACCCAACTTATTCCCCAAGTAAACTAAAGAGATAATATCTAAAATACCCTCCCCCCTACAATATTAGTTCTTAGCAGAGTCGTGGGCATGGCTGGTGCTTGCTGCCAGAGTTCCGTTGTCGCGTCGTCGGCGAGTCACTTCGGTATTATATATAGAAAATCTTTTCTTTCATACTTTAATTTAGTTGTAAATTCTGATTTTATAATTCTTATACATCTTTGGTTAAGTTTTGTTATTATAAATAAAATGTAGTATAATTTACAAGTATTGTAATAGTCCTAATTTCAATATTGTTTATTTAGAAGCTAATTATAATTATTAAGTTAATTATGTTCCGAAAAATTTTTTTATTACATTTGAGTTGGAGTATGGATATTTATTTTTGTTGTATTTGTAATATACTTATTTGTTTAATTTTATGAAGTTATTTATATTATGTGTTTGTAATTTTGTTGTTTAAAAGTATTTGAGTAATATTTGTCGAAAGTTCCCAACTACAGTCGATTCCCATTTTCGTAGTTATCCATCGGTTTATTTGACACACACTCCTTGTCGGTTTAATGAAAAACAAAACCCACCTCTAGATTTTTCTCTCAACTCCTCGGGTCTTCTAAACCCCAACCCCCGAATTGAAAAACCCCCAACCCCATTCTCTCTCCTTCCCGTCAGATTTTCTGTTTCTCTCTCGCTCACCTGCGTCGCGTCTCGCCGGCGTTCTCCAAGGTTGCCGGAGATTTCGCGTCGTTCTCTACTCCACTGTTTCGTTACTTGTTGTTCGAGGGTGTCGCTCTGCCGCTCTTAGTGCGCCGCGTTGCCATGGTTGCGTGGCAGTGGTGTTGTTGTCTTGGGTTGTTTTCGGTGACGCTGGTGGTGTTCCCCTTCGCGCGGTGTCGCTGCTACTCGCCGGTGCTCAACCAGCCTCAGCCAAGCTTCGAAACCCCCCCTCTTAGCGCTCGTAGATTTGTTCTTCACTGCTCTTGTGAGCAGAGGTACTAACCCCTCTTTACCTCTCTTTTGAATTGAGTTTTGTTCTAATTGAAGTTTATAATAATATTATTAGTATGTTGATTGTGAAATTATGATATTAGTTGATGCTATGGATATTATTTAATTGATTGAATGTGTGGCTCTTCTAACAAAATATAAAGAAAGTACTTTACCTCTCTATTGTTAGTATTATGTTTTGGGATGGCTGTTAGATTGTTGTTATTACGTTGTGGTCGTTGTTGGATTGTTGTTGTGGTGTTGTTGTGCCACTGATGATGGATGGTTGTTGCTTTATTGTTAGGTTGTGGTTGATGTTGTACTATTGTGTTCTTGTTATTATTGTTGTGTGCTGTTGTCGTTGTTGTGGTATTGTTTATGAGGCATGTGTTCTCGTGGTGGTGTTGAATTAGTTATTTACTAGTTATGGATTTGAAATGTTATGAGTTAGTAAGAGACCATCTAAGTTTCTTTGGTTCTAATGTTGATAGGAAGTTGTTAAACTTACAATCGTATTCATGATATCAAATAGACTTGTAGTTTGAATTCATTGTTACTTATAAGCGAAGAGTATTACAGTTAAGAAGTTATGAAGGTATATGTTAATATAGTAATGAAGGAGATTGTAATAAGAATGTCAGTTCAATTAGTTTACTTATAATTCAATGGGGAATGGTTCTTGGGTGTTATGGTTGTTGTTATTGTGATAATGATTTATTTATAACTAAAATGATTTTTCTTGTTGGTTATGACTTTAAGAAGATGTTTAATTACACGGAAGTTTACGGTATAATGTTCATAAACTAAATGCATTGGCTAGTAAATAGAGTATATAATTTTATTGGAGTCGTAAATGGTGTTATTAAGAAGAATCTCTTAATTAGACTTTGAAAGTAAATAACTTGGATAGTTTTCTCATAAAAAGTTATAAAAGGAATTAACTAATAATTGCTAATAAGGAGGATATTGAAGTAAGTTTAATTAATTATGGACTAGACTATTAAGATGATGTTTTTAGATCGGGATTTGGTTTAATAACTATAAATAGAGTGCTATAAATGAATTAGTACGTGACTTTTTGTAGATAAGTGAATACAAGGGTAATGATTACTTTAAAGGAGTTTTAGTTATTTGATTCAATTGTTTTGTAATTAAGAAAGGAGTGTGGACTTATCAATGTAGGTGTGAGTATGGTTCCTAGATGGTTCATTGTTAATCACATTAATTAGAATTCTGCTAATGGTATAACTAGAACCATGTTTGGTCACTTAAACCAACCTTTGAAGGGTGAATCTCGAGTTATGGAGTTTAAGTTAACTCTCCTTAGTTAATTCTAAGAGAGAGACCGTCATATTGTGATTGTTGTTGGGACTTGATAACTGATATTATTGATAAGATAAATATAGATTGGTGAATATGAAAAGGAAATTAGTATGAACTATGTATATGCAAAAGCGTGTAATGAGTAGAATTGGCATAGTAACTCTCATTAGTTAATTCTAACTAAGAGGCCTAGTGATATTGTTGTGGGTATTTTATCGACATGATTATTTACTATAAGTTGTGGCTCACAAGCTTTATGACGGGAATTGGAATTGAAAATCATATAGGTATCGATTTGAAATAAGTATATATAAGAGTTTTATGTTAAATGATTATGGTTATCTACGGGGAAAAACCACTTGGTTTGGTTCGTATTCAAAACTCGTTATTATGGATGAGTTATATGAATGATCTGATTGAGTTATAAACGATACTCGAAAGGAAGCTAAAAGGGGAAAGTAGCCTCGTCTGAGTCGACGGATGAGGTGACATGAACAGTGCCCCATGGACTGTGAACCTTGGGGGCCCCACAGGGAAACCTGCCCATTGCTCTGTGGGGCGATAATCGGGCATTATATCAGGTAATGTGAAACCTGTGGATGGTTGATGAAATCAGCGGAAAAATGTACTCCGGACTAGTCGCGATTATTGGCCAAAAGTAAAGCGAATGGTTGGGTGACGACCCCCACTGTCGGAGTGTAAGCTTTGTCTCCTCCGCCGCGTTCTCTTTCCCCTGGTTAAAAGGAATGTTATCTCAGAGTATGAAAGTTATATCGATAATGGTTCCCGATAAGAAATCGTATCGTGGTAAGTTGTTTCGATATTGGATTCCCGATAAGGAATCATATCAGGTAAGTAGTGAATGTTTATTCATTATATGAATATGAATATCGATATTGGTTTCCTGATAAGGAGGCATATCATGGTAAGTGATACTAACGTCAGATTCCTGATAAGGAATCATATCTTGTTATGTGGATTCCTAATAAGGAATCGTATCTTGTTATTGAATTCCCGATAAGGAACCTGATAGGGAAAGTTATTATGTTATTGATGTCCTGATAAGAATTATGTAGTAAAATATAAGAAATGGTTCATAGAGTATGAAAGCATAAGTTTGGATTTCTGATAAGAAATCAATTAAAGGAAGTAAAGTATATTGCTTATATCAAAGTTAGTAACCCAGATTCCTCATAAGGGATCGTGATATGTTGAAAGGTTAACTAATCAGTTTCTATATAAGATATATCAGTTACAAGATTGTTTGGAGTTACGTTGTTGGGTTTACTTTTATGTAAATGACGATGTAGTAGAAAAGGAACAATCAGATAAAGATGTATAAGTATGTTGTCAATATGAGTTGATGTGATGCATGTTATGACAATGTGATTATGTTGACTACTGAGTCGTTTTCAAGTAAAAGCCACCAAAGCATGTGTTACTCTTGTTTATGGGTTAGTACTCAGCTTTGCTGATGTGTGTACGTTGTTTTGTCATTTCTGTGGCCTGTCACTTGGGGGGTGGCAGTATCTTATATGTTTCAGGTTGAAGCCGTGAGTTATTCTTTTGCAAGCTGAAGCGAATAAGAGATGGTGCAGTATTATATTTGTTATTGAAGTGAGGACGCTCCACTTGTAATAGTTAATCGTTTATTTATTTTTAATAATCTATTTCTTTATTTAAGAACCGGTAGCTAGTGCTCCTGATTCTCTGTTGGTTGTTGCTCCGCGAAAGCGTTGAGGTTGTTGAGCTTTGGGATTTGGAAATATTTATAATTGAAATTGCAACAGGATCATATTATTTCTCGCTTTAGCGTTGTCCTATTTTAAAGGAAACTCTGCCGGATTTTCTGTAGAAATTCATGAGAATAGAGTCTGAGAATCAGAGATGTTATAATAGTTAATTTATTTGAATAAAGTTGGGAATTGAGTTCCATACTCTCCGATATAGTTCGGTGAGTGTGATGGTAATAGTTCGGGTTATCTCAACCGAAGTCTCTTTCGCTGTGCTTAATCCTCTGTAAGCTGGTCGGGAGAATTCGGGCTGTTACAAGTATACTATTAGTTTTTATTATGATTTTATTTATCAATTCTGATTTTATAATTCTCATATATAATTGTTTAAGTTTTTGTTTTTATAAACAAAGTATAATATAAGTTAAAAGAAATCAGATTTACAAGCATCTTATTATAAGTTCCTTAGATATATAGTTCCAATGAATATTATGAAGGGAAAGTTTAAACAACAAGAATAATTATTTTTATTATTCCGACACACCATATTTTACATAATTAAGTAATCTGATTTTTTATTAATATTACCAAGGACTCAGTACTGAATTACTTTTATTATTCGATTAGGTCCCAATATCATAAGCGGAACGTTTTAAGTTGGACAGCGAAGATTCTCCATTATAAAGTACATACGTGTACCGGTTCTGTTAAATACCATAGTATCATGTTTAAGTTATTAATTCTTTCAATAGAACTTAGAATCATGATAGGGAAGAAATTGTATAGTTATGATTGATGAGATTGTTTAGTAACATAAAATCAATTGGAAATTGGAATGTATTTCTTTGTTGTATGGCTTGTGAATATAAATGAATTGTTACTTAGATAATGAATTTTATCGTATTACAAGCATGAAATGAGAATTGGATTGGAATCCTATGACTAATTGTTGTAGCAAGAATTTCATAGCGATATATGTTTGGTTAACCACTAAGAGGTTGCCTAATTAAAGGATTAAGCACACTTATTTAAAGAGCAATGTACCTAAGAATCCTATGAGTATCACTAAGAAGGATAGTCAACGATAAACTTGTAGTCGGAATCTCTACAAGTAGTGAACAATAGGGGGAGTGTGGGACATGTTCTACACTCCTACAAGGCTTACTGTGACATTATAAATTTTGATAACTCAAGTAGGTGGAAGGTTCCGTACAATCTTGGGGGTATGCATACTGAGGTGATGAGTGTGAAGCAGAATGGAACCGCATTTATATTCCATCAATTAGACCAAGTTGTCTATTAAGGATTAAGTAGCCTGTATGATACTAGAAAGATGACGGTGCCCGTTCATTGCCAATTAAATTATAAAAACGAAATGTAATATTCTTGTAGTATCATGTTTAGGAATCGTTATTATTATTCTGATTATGCTTAGTGCACTATATAATTGTTTTAGTACGTACTCAACCTAGCTGATTGTTCATTATTCGTGTTTGCTTGTTAAACCTGTGATGAACACGTCGGTCTTAACGCAATCATTATGTATTGTTGAATCAATTAGTCTTTTCCGCCACATTGGGACTATGGGACTCGAACCCAATTCTTTCCGCGATCCCTCTATTTAAAGAATGAAAAGGCTGAATCGTAGGTTCGATTCCTGCTGGATGAACGAGTCCTTGGTTGGTGGTTGGGTCATTTGTAAAAGGGGAATTAGAGTAGAGGGTTTTGGAGGAGGTGGAAATCAGTGCTCATACATATATGTTGTGAGGCTAATTACGAGAAAGAGATCATGGTAAATCACTTCAATAGAGATTGAATTGTTTTAAGATTGTAACTTATACCTGGATGTGATCTTTAGGGAGTAATGTCCTTCGGACATCAAGACACCTGTATATAGCAGAAGTTTCATGTTTGTTTCAGCTTAAGATAATTAACGTTTGAAATTTACACTAGTAATCACAAGGATTCACCTTTGTAGCAGTTCTCCTGCATCCCTTAGTTTTCCCAATGATTTCAAAGTGATGGAAAGACTTTCAGCAGCACTTGCACTGTCCAGAGAATCCCATCCCTGTGCAATGCGTAAAATCAAAGAATAAACAGCCAATTGATGCAATGGAAGAACAAAAATAAAGAGAAAATAACGAGCGTTTATAAGTAACATACTAACATCCTTGCAGTATATCAAATCATACACTCAGCATAGATCGATGAAGCTCGAAAGCATTAAGTATAATAAATTAGAAAATGTTCTATTATCACATGAGACAAACAATTATGCTTACCCTTTGGTCAATAGAAAAGTAGAAACGTGGGAGTAGGCTGATAGAGATGTACAGTATAGGATTGTGTCAAATAAATTTTCAGTCTCGTAGCTGAAAGCAGCATCCAATCGCTAGGAACTTCTCAGGTTATACAGGAGGCTTAACAGAGAATAACACCATTGATCAAAGAATTAGTGAACTTACTACATTCACATTTTTGTTGCATATAATCACAAAAGTGTATGAAACTTAAGATCTACAAAACCAGACACACATACCACGAGAAACTTGAGTCCGTCGATATCATTCTCCTTTCTTCGCTTACGAACAATTGAGAATTTGTTATCTCCAACTTTTTTTTGCTCAACTTAAGTTATCTTTACTGAATTTAACAATTTTTGCTAAACTTAAATTATTTTCGGAAGTTAACTTATTTTTGTTGACCTTAATAGCTGAACTTAACTTAGCCCGCCATACTGGCACTTGATGGCGACATGGAGCAGATGTTTGAAAGAAAACACCGGTCGTGGCCGTTCCATGAGTGGTGTGATCTGAAAAAACAAATGAAGCTACGTTTCGGTTCTTCAAGGTAGGCACGACCATGTTCAGCGACGTGGTGGAGCAGAGAAAGCCAAGGGAAAGGACGGTCTGGTGGCTATCCCACCACCATCGCTGAAAGGTCTTTGATGGGAACTGCAGCAGTTATTACTGAGAGTGATGGTATCAATCTTTTTGACGGAGTCAAACTAGCTGAAGGTAAGGCAAGCAATCTGCCATTGATGGACTGGCCATTTGTAGGTGGTGTAAAAAATTGTGGCGATTGGAATCTAACGTAAATGGGTGTCATGAAGGGAGGATCAGATGGTAAAAAGAATTTCACGGGTGGTTTATTTGGTGATATTCTCATTTACGGTAAAACTGAGGCACATCATTTACAACATTTAACTGAAGTGTTTGAGCTTATGCAGAAAAACGTGATGTATGCAAAAGCTAGCAATGTATTTTTGCGACTGATAAAGTGGAGTATTTGGGGCATTTCATCTCAGCTCAAGGAGTGGAAACTGATCTGAGGAAAGTTTCAGCCATTGCTAGTCGGCTTGTTCCTAATTCATTGAAAGAATGAAGAAGTTTTCTCGGTCTTTCTGGATATTATAGAAATTTGTCAGGAATTATGCTATCATTGGCAAAGAGTTGATTAATCTTCTCGAGAAGGGAGCTTCTAAATGGAATGAGAAAGCTGAAATATACATTGAACACAGTGTTTTGATTGTCCCTGGTTTTTCTAAGCCTTTTGTGCTTGAAACAGATGCATCTAAGTTTGGCATTCTAGCTTTTATTAGAGGATCTTTGGGTCCTAAGTGGCAAAAGTTATCTATTTATGAAAAAGAACGACTAGCCAATGTTTTCTCTGTACAAAAATGGGAACAATACTTGATTGCTGGGTATTTTATCATCAGAACTGACCAAAATAGTTTGAAATACTTGATTGCTCGGCATTTTATCATTAGAACTGACCAAAAGAGTTTGAAATGGCTCTTACAACAGAAGATCTCTACTCCTTTCCAGCAGTTTTGGTTGTCCAATATTATGGATTTTGACTATGAGATCCAATACAAGAGTGGAAAGGATAATATAGCGGTTGATGTTCTTTCTAGAGTGCAAAGTGGAGAGGTTCTGTCAATGCTTCAGATCTGAAGGAATTATTATTCATAGCTATCAGCTAGATGTCAACACTCAACATATCTTGGCTCCGAGATGAAGCTCGGACTCGGCCACCACCACTGCCGCACCGGTGTCGACACGACACGAGTGCTGACACGAAATTCGGGTCGGACCTTTTGGGGAGAGAGTGGTAGGGGAGGGGTTGTTTCAGGGTGGCAAGGGAGGACGGAAGGTTGTGGAGGGGTGGGAAAGGAGGGCGCAAGGAAGAAGGAATGAGTAGGGAAGAAGAGGAGGAAGAGGAAGAAGGAAAGAGTAGAGAAGAAGAGGAGGAACCTGATCAATGTTGTGCTGACATGGGAGGAGAATTGCAAAGGAGAAGTTTTGGGGATTTTCGCAAAAGGTAGATAGAATGAGAATGTGTTTTTTTTTTTTTTAGGGGGGGGGGGTCCACGCGTGTAAAGTATCCCTAAAAGTTGGGATTGAACAATAAAAAACGAAAGTTGGGACCGTTTTTATAAGGCCGCTCAAAGTTGGGACTGATTAAATCAATTTTTCTTTCTTGTTTTGTTGTAGGGGCTAGGGGTTTTCATGGGTGGTTAACCGTCCCTGCTTTGAGCTATTTCTAAGGCACCATATAGGATGGCACTGCAGAGATGCAAGAGTTGATAGTACGATTGGAGGAATTGTTGGAGAAAGGCTACATTAGATCAAGTGCTTCACGTTGGGGAGCACCGGTGTTGTTTGTTCGAAAAAAGGATGGAACTTTGAGGTTGTGTATTGATTACAGAGAGTTGAATAACGTGACAATAAAGAATAAGTACCATTGCCTATGATTGAGGATTTATTTTATCAACTTAAGGGTACTAGAATTTTCTATGAGATTGATTTCACGTCTAGGTATCACCAATTGAGAATTGCAGAGGAAGATATATCAAAGACGACATTTCGTACGAGGTACGCACATTATGAGCTCACAATGATATCATTTAGACTTTTTGACATCATTTGGACTTTTTGATATCATTTGGACTTTTTACTAATGCACCTGCACCATTAATGGACCTTATGAATAGGACATTTCAACCATATTTGGATAGATTTGTGGTGGTGTCTATTGATGACATATTGGTGTATTTGGATGATAAAGAAGAGCATGAAGGTGGAAAGTTTTGGAGATGCTTTCAGAGAAGAAGTTGTATGCTAAGGTTCTCTTCCTCTAGCTGCTCATATTCCAATATGGTTACAAGGACAAGATGATGTTGTCTTGATTCAACCAGCAGCTATTGGATAGAAGGGTAGTCAACTTTCAAAATGTAGCTCATGTTCAATATCTGATTCAGTGAGAAGGTTGCCCAATTCATAAAGCTAGTTGGGAGTATGCTGCAGATTTTGAACAAAGATCCCTAATTTGATTATACTATAAAGACTTGAATCTAAATCTTTTTTAAGGGAGGGTGGTATGATAAGGGTTAATTAGCCTTATAGTAGTGTTTAGTAATTTAACCTTCCTTACATTCAGGGAATTAGTTAGTTAACTGTTTGTTAAAAGTAGTTGAGCTGTAGTTTTCATCTACTTAGCTATTATTGATTGAGCTATAAATAGCTTAATTTCATAATGTAATAATCATTTAGAAAATAGAACACTTAGTCTTTCTTTCTCATCTCATATTTTATTTCTCTCTTTTTCTCTTATTCATTCTCATATCATAATTCATAGAATTTTATTAACATTCAAAGTATTACAAGAAGGGTTGCCCTTTCCTGTAACACACTTAAGAAAAAAGTTTCGGACTAGACTGAACTCAAAAATGTTTGGATCGAATTTGGACCCAATTTCTGGAGTCTAAATTGGATTTGGATTTGGATTTGGATTTGGCAAAATCCAACCGAGTCCAACCAATTTACACCCCTATTATCTAGTGTCCTTAAATGTTGAACTAAGTTGCTGGAACTACTTAATTATGTTTTTTCCACTTTATAATATGCACAATTAATTTGAATTATCACTTAAAAAAAGTAAATCTGAATCGCCTCCATGTCATACCCATTTTAAAATTTCCACCTTTGCCATTTATCATCCCCGTAGTTGCACAACTTAGTACTACTTAGTTAATACGGTGGCAATCGGCCACAAAAACATAGTTACATTAAAAGAGCATATGTACTACGCCAAATTTTGGGTTAAAAGGGACATTTTGGTTTGCATATGTCATGTTGGCTTCTCGTGGCCATGCATTGTCGAGGCGGTGGCAAAAAAGGAGCTATCATGGAAGAGTTTGTGGTGGATATAGGGAAGGATCCACATATTGATGGAACACGAGGCATATTTAAGGTGTGGGTGATAAAAGGTAGCATGCTCGTGGAACTTTCCCAACCACCACCTCAAACCAAAAGATACACGGCTATGTTGATCATAGACCTCCCAAATGCATGAAAGAGATTAAGCAATGGAAGCAAGTACAAAATATGAAAAAAGAATGTTTTAATGCGGTGAGTCAGCATTATGTAACAGACGACGTAGCAAAAAGAGCTCGCTGCATCATGTGAAGGTATTTTGTGGAACAAGTTGAAAATTCGTTACACATTCATCTCTACTTAATCAAACAGGCGAGTTTTAGTTCCACGGATGCAATGCTCCACGCGAGAAGAGGCTAGGAAATGAAAAGTGGGATGGTGAAAGAAAATCATACAATGATCTAGAATATGAGCCGTCATTTTTATAAAAAAAAAAAAAGGAAAGTCATACTTGTCGCATGTGACATGACGCGAAATGACCATTTTGTGAGTGGAAAGGCTTATAGTAGCCAACTGCGAGCTAAGAGCATGCAATGATGTACAATGCAACCCCAAAAGAACGGAATAGAGCACGACACATGGGTTTATGGGCAAACCAAGAGAGCTAATGTTCCCTAGTGATAAATGTATTATAATGCACTAATTGAAGCTCCTTTTTATCCTCATTTCCTCTTATTCTCCCCTCCCTCTTCTCTTTCTCTCACTTGATCATCCTTGGATATTGTGTTATTTTGCTAGATTTTTGGTCCTTTTTTACCGATTTTCTAGCATTAATGCTTTCACCATGCTTTGTCGTATTTTCAATGTGGGTGTGCACCAATGGAATTATAACTCGGTTGTTCTATTAAATAACATCGTTGTGTAACAGATTTTGAAGTTGTCGTTCGGAGAAATCCCATTATAGAACGTTGTGGCAAAAATCACAATCTTCTCACCACGTCGACCGTTACATAACGATGGTGACTTACTGCGTTAGAGTGTTCTTTAATTCGTTACGTCCGTTGTTTTGACAAAATTGAAGAAATCATAAATAGTAAGAAAAAACAACAGCACAAAATCAAGAAGGGAGAATAAATTAGTGGGGGAATTTAAGTTTCGATGGATATGAGTTGTTCGTATATATTGATGGCGAAATACTTCTGAAACTATAAATTTGCAAATATGACGTTAGATACCTTTTATGTATTTTTTACAAAAATTCACGTCGCATTAGTCGCAATCCATTCCATACATATGAAAGCTGCTAACGTCATAACCCGACCATCAACGCAATTGCGACGCATCAGCGATTTGATCTATGGGTGCACCTGCACTCTATACACTTGTTCGCCGCACAAAGAAGAGATAAAAAAATCGAGGTTTTTATGGTGCAACTCCCCCAGGCTTAGCATTTGGCTTGTTCTCGAGTAAATAAAAATAGGAAAAGGAAGAGAAAAGAAAAATCGAACACATGCTATTAACCTATATGCTTTGTATGCAATGTAACAGACATGGCGTGTAGGCTAAAGGGGTTCATAACAAGATTTAGAAGACCAAACAAAACACAGAAGGTGAGGAAGCACGAGAGTAACTTAGGTGTTCCTATCCACCAATCTTGAAAAATGGGCTTTCTAACAATGATTTCTCACCCCCTATGAACCATTAGCTCACTTGCACCAAGGGTTAATTACCCTCATCATGACTTGCATGGAATCTTAATTGTCACTACTAAATTGACCAAGACTAACTAGAAATCATAATTGACTTTAATAGGGTTGTAAAGGGGCTAGGCTCTAGGAATGTGGTGCAAAAAAGGGTAAGGTGGAGGACAAGCTACATGGAGGATCGACTAGGCAATATGCAACACACCTCACAAGAGGTGTCCAACTTCATATATACCTTTTCCTTTGATAAAAAAAATATACTATCTTTGTTTCACAATACATGCAGCATTTACCTTTTCACGTATTCCAATCCGTTTCTTTGGACTTAATATTTGGAATCCTTGCATTGTGTCGAATTCAACAAGATCCTACTTGACTATAGTTTTTCATACATAATGATGAGAGAGATTGTCAAAGTTGGTTAATGAATAGTGCCAAAATGAGAAATGTTACTCTATTGTGAAACAGAGGTAGTATATAGTTTCTGATTTTTTTTAATATACAATAAATCGATAATATAGTGTAAATATAAAATAAATTAAATATTCAAGGTTATGGTAGTATTTTGACACAGGAGTGGTTGAGGTTGAGATATTAAAATAAGGATATCATCGGAAAAAAAAGAGGGTCACTGTCTTTTTTGTATATAGCTTCTTTTGCTATATTAGCTCTGCCCTTCAACGGACAAAACAAATAAACAAAAAAAAAGTAGAACAAAAAAGTAAATAAGAAACTAATCTAAAAAGACATTGAATACCTTGTTCAACTCGAGAATGTGCAAAATCTTTCTTTGTATGTTCTCAGCTTCTTCAAGTCGACGACACTCAATATAGATCTGCGAAGAAATTCGATGGAATTGTATCATTGATCTGCAAAGAGATGGTGCACGTGAAGTACATTTTCATTTTGTTTTCATGTTCTTTCCTTTCACTCTTTATAGTCCGGACTTCTTCTACAGAGCCTCTTTGACTCAATTATAAGGTTATTCATATCCGATAAGAATCTGGATTAAAGTTAATCATTTGCAAAGAAGTAGCATAAGCAAAAATATTATCTTTAAATGTCTTCCTCTTCCTATTAGAAACAATGGTAGAGCCATCAGGTATCTAGAGAGAAACAAATGATACTTGGAAGCCGTAGGCATACGAATTTGTGGATTATCAATCAGCATATTCTTTCACACCTTGCAAACTGCAAATTGAAGTTGAATTATATGTCATGTACTATCTCTTGAAAAATGGAGCTTTTCTTATCCACAACCTCTTAACATAGCACTTGCAGGATTATCAAGAATTCTTTAGCAAGCCTTTTATTTGGAACGTAGAAGCAAATGGAAGATTTGGCCCTCAATAGCTGTGCAGTAACCAATGGAAATAATGAAGTTTGAGTGTAAAAAAATAGTTCTTAACACGGAAGCTCCGCTAAATGGCAGAATTGGAGATAACATTGAGGAGTCTAACAGATATAGATCAGAGAACAGAGGTATTTGATTCAACAGTAAAAGACTGCAAGATAAGACAAGTCTTTCGAGAGGCCGAGATCTCTCCCAATTACTCTAAAACACTCAATTTCTGGATACCTTTCTCATATTCTATATCTCTATAACTTCTATTTATACCCAAATACAGCTCTCATCTTCCCTTACAGTCATGTGAGAATGACACCTCACCTTCCAGCTCACCATACTCTGTTATTCTCTGCAATAAAATAGAAGATGATATTGTTTGATAGAAATGGAAATTACAATTAACGATCATTTGCCAAGTATTCGAGTGACTTGACAGACACTTAAGCTAATCACTAAAAGCAACTCTCAATAATTTTCTACCTTTTTCTCTTACTAAACTCCTATATTAGAGCTAACTTACTTGTTTTCTCTCCAAACTAGACTAGTTATATGTTTACAATATTACCCTTTCCTTATACCCAATGCATAACCCATAGTTACCACAAGAAGTCAAGAACTAGATGGAGAAAAAGGTGGACAATAAAAAACTTACAATCTAGTCTAACCAAATGCACCCTACAACTTGCAAAACAGATACATCAAGAGAACATGCCAAAAGGTGTTTAAATGAGCCATAAGTAGTCTACACTTTATCATCTCACTTAAAAATCCCACTGGTCCTACATAAACGCCCAAGAAAGCAACGATCAAATCATCCCCTCACCATACTCCAAAAAAGTTCAACTTCACTTAGTTATTAGGAAAATAAGAAAAAACATAATTCTTTTGAATTAATTAGAAAATTTACAATGACGAGATAAGTAAAAGTTGTGAAATAGCTACATAAAACGTTTCCTAAGTAGATTAGAAGTTTAACTTCACAGTACAATAATTTCAAATGATAACATCTTGTATATAAAACACCTCCCAAAAGAATCCGAATCTCATATAGCCTAGCTGAAAAATCACCCTAGTCACATGACCAAATTCATTACTATTAGGATCGTGATCTTGATTGTACAATCCAAATAAAGCAAAAAGATCCAGATCTTGTGCAAAATTGGATTAGCTGTAAGATTGGTCAAGATCATACAGAATAGGTACAAGATAAGTCAAGATACAATCCTACGATTTAGGTCCAAAACAATGTTTAACGTTTTCCACAGCCAATTTTTGAGAAAAAGACACAAGCCTGAAAAAAAGTAAACACCTTGTAAGAAAAAATCATAGAAACAGATGGTTGCTGGAAAACAAATCAACATTCCTTGGTGGATTTCCATTTTTCACTCCTTTTTTGCACGCCAGTTAAGGTCTCTTTCTTTTCTTTCTCTCCCTCACGCACACCCTTTCTCCTCCCTCTGATCATCTTCTGACATTTTCCACTCGTCTTTTAATCTTCTTCCTCTCTCCCTAACATCGTCTTCTGTTTTCTTTCACATCTTTCTCTTGTATTCATAGTCCTGACTCTACATCCTTAATCTTCCAAATTTTCTGTTTATTAGAACAAGCATGGCCTTAATACCCACCCAGAATCTCCTCCAATCTTTTTCTAGGATCTAGTGCAAATTTGGTTGAAAGATTGCAACTTCAATTGATCAGAGAAATTTGGTGCAATTTTTGTGAATGATTGATTTATTCTAGGACAGATTAATGCATACAAGCCCAAGAACGCAACTTTCCTTCTTTGCAAACTCAACTTGGAGGTGGAAGTGGAGGTGGCGGTGGGTTTATTAAGCAATCCTATACATATAGCTTGTTTGTTTAATCTAGAGGAAATCATCATTCACCAAAACTCATAGAGAAAGAATCTTTCACGTGCTCAAAGCCTAACAAAGTAAAAATCTCACAAAGCAAATAATGTCTCTAGAGAAAGTATCCCCAATAACATTTGGCTTCTCACCCTTGACCTTCAGTAAGAAGATTTACCTACATCGGCATGTCTTTGCTGGCCATGAATGTATTTGAGCAATTCAAAATCCCAATGCACAAAACAGCTTAGATTGCACTAATGGTTCAAAGCACAGGTAATAGCATAAATATTCCTATCATGGAAAATATCAACCTTATTTTGTTGCACTTCTCATTGATTAACGAAATTGTTCTCTTTTGTTGACTAAAAATTGCTCAAACACCACTATGTTGATCTAAGTGCATCATATAGATCAATTGGGCATTACAGATTCTTATTTAGATCCCTTTATCCCGCAAATAAGTACATGCACCCAAGTGCATGTAGAGCATGCTAAACTACGTCGTTTTATCATTTTTAGAGTCTATAATTTTAAAAAATTATTGTTATTTGTTTCCTTAAATTTTGCAACTAAAGATTCCCTTTTCAAATTTAAATTAAAAAGATATACTTCCTCCGTTTCAAAATAGATGGTACATTGTGATTAAAACGGACTCCTAGGCAAAATTTCATAAGTATGTTTAAGTAGTATAAAGGGAGGTAGATTAATTCTAGTGGTCCCATGTGAAGAGGAGGGAGAAAGAAAAAGTTGGGGACCACATGTATTAATTAAGTAAAATGGTAAAAGTGTAAGGCAAAAGTTACTCAATAAGGAAAAAAAAACAATGTATCATCTATTTTGAAACACCCATAAATAGACAATGTATCATCTATTTTGAAACGGAGGAAGTATGTTCTTTTACCTTAAGTGTAGATGTTCATTTACTATATGTTCTTTTCATTATAACCTTTGTTCGTTTATAAATATAAATTTACAAGTTCTTTAATTTTAAGCCGTGTGTTCTTTTTTAAAGTAGAAAAATTGTTGAAAAAAGTTCGTGTTCTTTTATATAAATGATATGTTCTTTTTGGGTGCACAATGAGCATTGTGCACCCTAGTGCATAATCCACTCTTTGCCTTTATCCTGTTAACGAACACTTGTCAACCACAAAAAATCACAGCATGGAAAATTATGTTTCTCAAAAGTACAATTAATCACCTTACTATCAACACAGTCTCCAGTAACCACCCTTCTTCGACACTTAAGGTTAAACTCTTAGGCTTTAATCAGCAGCAGGATTTCAACTAGCTCATAGAGTTTTGGACCGAGTCAAAATTGAATTGAAGGTAAAAGATAGAGTTTCCACAAAGTAGTCACTAAAGCATAAAACAGTTCTTTCTCTTTTTAATAAAACAACTGTTATAAAAAGTTACTTATTTAGAGATTTTGATGGCTGACATCTAAGAATTAGCATCTAAGCTACTGCGATGACTAATTGTTACTAATAGCTGCTTTTGACCAGCTAGGCCTTGGTATACTTAGCTGAAGAAGCATAGCATAATCATAAGGCCATCACTTTGACATTGTTTCAAAGACTTGCAAATTACATAATTAATTTAGTGAAAGAAAAATGAGTTTTAAAGGTGTATCCAATATGTGCCAAATTAGGGGATTGGGAATAGCAAATCATGTCAAGCAACATGCAGTAGCAGAGAAGGTGAATGAAAAATGCCTACTGAAGACATTTCATGGCAACGTTGATGACTTTGCCGGAGGCAAAAGCTAGTAAGTACTGAGGTGGCTTGCGGTATAATGTGGAATACATCTCACAATACCAGATATCTCTAGTTACCTGCTAAGTAGTCTGAAGGGATTTGGGCTTCTTGCTTTAGAACATGGTTTGGGTGCAGCTGCGGAAAACTAATGCTGGTCTGCTTAGCTGACATCCGTGCTGCTAGTAAGAGCAAAAAAGTAACTATTTATTTTTCAGAATATTATTCTTCATGTTCTTAAGCGCAGAAAACTATTAATGATCATCATAGGGGATGCAGTAGCTAGCCTTACAATAAAAAGAACTCATTTTGTTAATAGGTTGAATTCTAGGCCTGTGATAATTTGTGTAAATCCCTTACATTCCCCATGTATACCTAAGTGAAGCAGTATCTATAGCCAGAATAACTAAGATTGACTTCGGTACAAGACAAAAATAATTCTAGCCTAATTTATAATTAATGTTATGGTGGCAATATATAGGATAGGCAGCTCACAGAAGCAACCAAGAAAATTTGCAGCGCAGATAATGATTATCATATTGCATTGAATTATGAAACTAACACATGGTAAAGGAGATCATTATAGACCTTAGCTAGATATCGTAGCTTCCTTAAGCAAGAGAATGATTCCCCTTGACTGCCTTCCTGCATAGAAGCAACAATAAAGCAATAAATCACTGAGATGAACACATAGAGCACAAACAGTACATCATCACACCGTGCAAAGAAGCACCTCTAATATCTGAATAGAATTCTGAATAAGGGCCTGTGCGTCCTTGATATTTCCTTGAAGATAGAGCACCTGGAAGTTGTACTTTATGAGCCACATACATTGGTTCATAAAGTGAGGAGAAAATCCACATTGATCTACGACAAAATTACCAAAAGGGGCCCAATGCTATTTCACAATACAGAAGATCCTATTATAAACCACTCAGATGGATTAAATGTGTATAATGATACTTAATAGCCCACCGTTCCAAGATGAAACATTGTCTCCGCATAATCAGCATGACCATGTCCCAAAACACGCCCTTTTATCTGAATCATTTCAAAAATTAGTAAGTTATATCACGGCCAAATTGTACATACAACATATGACAGCTGCCTGAGAAAAGAATTCAGAACAATAATAATCAAATGAAAGCATTATTCTCTCTGCATCTGGTTTCCACCTCAATAAGTGATATGACATGTATATTTACCTTCAAAGAACGCTGCTCCACAGCATAAGCATGCGCACAATTCAGCACCAGATATCAGCCCCAGTTAGCAAACATGAAGATAAAGTAAAACCGCATATCAAAAATTCATTCGTACTTCTTAATGAAGTATATTAAGCATCAATCTTACTTATCAGAAAGGTGTTAGAAAAAGCAAACATAAACTGCTTATCGATTCTCTCTGTCTGAAAAATGAAAACGCTCAAAAAAGATTCAGATATTAAGATAAATAGAAGAGCACATCATAACCAACCATCATCTCATTTCTGATATAAACCCACTAATAGCAGATTGATGAACGTCTTTGCTGCAAAAATATGATGCTAAATTTCACAACCAATAGATGCTTTTTAGAAAGAGATGAGGTAATGGTGTGAAAACAAAACAATCACAGTAGGTGGAAAAGATAAAAGAGTTGATGCAAAAACCGGTAAATTTTGAGTTGGAATGTTCAGCATAGAGATTCTAGCTGTCTAGCAAGTCCATAATACCATTTTTCATGACTAACAAGAAAAAGAACTCGGAAAAGAGAGTATAGTTTGTGTCAAGCATCATCACTACCTCATAACAAACTTGAGCTTCTTCAAATTTCCGCTGCACTATATGGAATTGACCAAGGTTGTGCAAAGCAGCAGCAACACTGAAATTTAAGAATGATATATCAGTGAACAAGTTAGACACAGAAACTTGTGGAACAGAGTCAAAACAAAATAGGTTAAACTGTTTGGAACATCCTCTCCAACTAATAACATTAAATGTGATGTTAAGCACATTGGTGAGGGCACACACACAGAACACAAAATGACACGTTAAAGCATGAAACAGGAATATCGATTCCCCAATTAAACTGTGGAAGTTCAGCATTTTCTATGCAACCAAAATTGAGGGGAAAAAGCAGAACAGGTGGAGCAAAATTAAATATGGATTTGTAAAAAGAAAGAAAACTGCCAAAGAATAACCTAATTTCGGGGTGTACTACTATACCCTGTCCAGTTCTCCAGTATAGCCAATCGGAGAGATGTTCCTGACTGCTTCCTCGCAATACCCTACTCGTAAGCTTTTTTCAAAAATATAGTCACTCGAAAGTGAAGCATATCTTTTTGAGACAACACTATAATAAAGCAAGCACAAGTTCATAGGATAACCCACCACTCATGTCTGCAAAAAGGGTAAATCTGTAACTGCAAAATCTATATGTATTTAACTTCCATGAGAGATGTGAAAAGATCTTTTGAAATGTGAAGTTTAGTACAAAGGTATATAATTTAGTTAGTGATACTAATCATAGAATTTTTTGTGGTTCAGCAAGTCAAACCTAAATACCTAGATGAGTATAGTCAGGTGAATGAAGCCTCTCTACAGAAAACTAATAACCCTTCTTTAGTTGAGAGTTGAGTTAGATCGAAACCCTTAGAAAAGCTTTTAATGGGTATAGCTTAGTTGAGTTGTAAAATATATCCAAGTTGGATTCAAATCATTTGACAAGCACAAAAATATTTATCTTCATAAAGTAAAGGGATTTTATATTATAACCTCTGTTTTAGGTCTTTTTCCCAAATAACCCCCACAATTACACCCCTTCATCAGGTAACCCCCAACATTAAAGTTGATAATTTTAAGGAATATGTTACTAAGGGAAAGAGTCCTTCACAAATACCCTCGTACCCCACATTTTCTTTAGAAACTTCCATCTATATATATAACCTTGTATAATGTGGTATATTAATTTCATAATTATGTTGAAGAAGAAGATAATTTGATATGCATATTAAATTAACAATAGACAATGTGGGGTATGGAAGGATTGTATTGCGTAGTGATGCCATCCCAATAGACATTAAAAAATTGATGACATTTTCCAAGTTGGGGATTACCTCTAGAAGGGGTGCAAACAAGGATGTTATTTAAGAAAAATACGTAAGCACAGGGTTATATGGTATAAATTTCCTGAAGTAATAGCGCAAGTGGAGCGTATCACATCATGGCCATGGCTCATTGGACATGCAACATCCTATGCACATTCAAATTATTATGGCGTTAGACTAGGGTTAGTATTTCAAAAGGTTTAACTTCTCACTTTATACTAAATTTTCTCCACTAAACCCCTATATTAAGTCATTTTGGCTATTGGATAGATAAATCTTTAGCCCTATGCTCATATTACATTTCAATTCTCTTACAGTCAACATAAAACATTGAAGTTAGCCTTATACTAGACCACTACCTGCTTTTTATGCAGGATTTTACTCCATATTAAACCCAATAATACATAGAAATTTTCTTTATAGGGTGAACGAACCAGTAACCGTAAAACCATAAAAAATTACCAAAAACATTCTCATGGAAAGGAAACCAATAATTATCAACCAAATATGATATACCTTACAATAGTACAAAGTAGACTATATCTTAACTAGTACGTACTCTAATTATTTGTTTCAAGGGTAAGTAAGGTTGACGCCTATTTGATTAGAGGACTTTAGGAAACTATACAGGCTACAACCATGGCTAAGGCAACAAATATCCCATGTGCTGTCCAGAAAGAAATTAAGAAGAATTTAGCAGATTATCATATGTACGCCTTTGCAGACGACTAAGGTAGGCATGAGAGTTCCAGCATAATTTATACTTAAATTTTAAAAGAAGAAATAACTTAATCCCTCCTTCCCTGTAAATCGTTATTTTAGATTATCAAAGTAAACAACGACAACAACAATAACAAAGCTTCAGTCGCAAAATGATTTGGGGTTGGCTAATATGAATCATCATGAAAAATCGTTTTTGTGTTTATAGGAATGATAAAAGTACAAGAATAAGAGTTTAAATAAAGAAAAAATGATGGAGTAAAAGTGAGAGGATTAAGTGGTTGTTTGGTATACAGGAAATTATGCAGGCAATAGAAATTCCCATGATTTTCTGATTTGGGTAGTCGTTTGGTTGACAGGAAGTGGGAGAAATGGGGGAAATGAAAATTCATCGGAATTTGAAATTCTCACAAAATGTAGGAATTATTTTACCTACCCTTCCCTTGGTCACTCACAATTCCTACAAAATTACAACTTCCTTTATGACTACCAAATAACTTAGACTAATTCCTAGGATTTTCATAAGGGAATTAAACTCCCACAAATTGTAAGTTTATATGGGAAAATAATTCCCATTTCAACCAAACAAGCACTAAGATGAGAGAAAACATAAGGAGCCAAAAGCACTGACTCAAGTATTAAGAGAAAACAACATGTGGGAATTTAAAAATAAAATTTGAGAAAATTATAAATAACAGGTGAAGAGAGAAATAAATGTAAAAAAGAAATTATTTGAGAATAACCTAAAAGGAAATGAATAAGATGTTTTGAGGTAAAGTTCACGAAATACAAGGAAAATGTAAAAGAAATCAAAATGGTGAAAAAAAAAAAATCAAATCGTGTCATCGGCATCGATTCTCTCCCTCCACTTCGCCCTATCCAGCGCTATATTTTCCTAAATCCCATGTGAACTCATATCAGTCTCAACCACCCTTTTCTATGTGTTCTAACGTCTACCCCTCCCATCCCCTCCCCTCACTATGCCACAATTCTACTATTCAAGTCTTCTAAATGCTGCATCACTTGCCCTTCGTCTGACATGTCGAACCCACCTTAAGTAGCTCTCTCTCATCTTGTTCTCAATAGAAGTAACTCCCACCTTCTTCCTAATGAACTCATTTCTCAACCAATCCCTTCTTTATTATAGAATATTAGTTAATTAAGTTTTCTATATAATGCAAAAGTAACAATGTTCATATCTTTAAACAAGCACATAATGATGACATGATATGTTAGAAGACTGATATAACGGAATAACACACTTTGTTAAGAAGGCTGAGAACGAAGGAAGAATATTATAGGCCAAAGGATGGAATAGATGCACGGGAACAAAACATCTCGAGGAAAAGAAGAATTGTGTAGCATTTCAACAAAAAAGTTTCCCTATGTAACCCAAGTGTAACTATAAACACACTTAAAAGCCACACACAAAATGTATACCATAAAGACATGGAAAAGACTTGTCTTTGTAAAACATATTGCATTGCTCTCTCATAAAAGACTACTCAACACAAGCAAATCTCATCATCCAAAAACAAGCCTAGAAGTTTAGAAGCCCATATGAAGCAATGACAGATTGTCGCAATATAAAAAGTGGATATTACATACAAAGAAACCTACCGCACATCATCTTGACCAAACGCTTCCTCGAGTATACTAATGGCATCCAAATATAAGGGCTCCGCTCTATCGTATGATTTCTGAACTCTGTAGAGCTCTGCCTGTGAATCAATAGAAACAACGGATTTCAGTCAATTTACCTTATCAATAACATATCAAGTGCGATTGTACGAAATGATTTTTTCGACATAAAACTCCTCACAAGGAGATGAAAATAATAAAGAAAAGATATCCTCCAGCTTGTGTCCTAAGTATACTAAGGAATTGTCGTTTCATTCTAAATAATTATTCCCTCAAAATACCGTATACCAATTTATCCACAGAATCATGAAAAGTAAAGTTTCAATCAGAAACTAAATCTTGACTCAAACTATAAAAAGTGTCAAGAATCATAATCTCTAATGATAGGAGACTATATCCTAAAACTATGTTGGTCCCTTTCTTTTCAAGTGCACCACCAACTTAATTCCTTGACTCAACCTAAAGGCATTACATTAGACAATACAAATGAAATGAGGAACCAAAATCGGATAATTGAATGTTGGAAATAAGATTAACAGCAAACAAGAACCAAACTAAACATTTCAGTAAATACACAAGTTTCATGTGAGCTTGTGAACTACTAGAGATCCTTTTAATAGGACACGTTGAAGTTTCTTTTCTACCGGACAGGAAATGGTATTAAGGGGAGGGGAGCAAGCCCATAGGAGGGGGGGGGGGTTAATCATAAATAAGTTCAGGTAAGAACAACTCTGAATGAAAATTTGAGAACGGTGGACTAATCTTCTTTTAGATATTACATAATCTTCTTCTAGATATTACATAATAGTCTTTTTTCGGAAAATGTATTAATTTTTAAAGATTAGACCCGCAAGGGAAAAACGATTATAATTTACCCAAAATGGATTATATATTAGTTAAAAAGGAATACTACAAACTGTGCTCACGTTCTCATACAAGGATTATTCTCACGGGAACTCGACCAGTCAACCCTATATGTACGCATATATACACAACATGTACAAGATAATAGCCATATGAATAAGCTAACAATCTTCTATATACTAGCATAACAACTTGTCTATCAAGATATACATCCCCCACAACTTTTTGATATAAGATACCTCATCAATGGAGGGCAAAGCTAAACTCACCAGATTGTTGCATGCAGATGCAACATGTGGATCCCGCTCACCAAAACCTATTTTTGCTTCTACCAAGGCGGATGAGAAGAGCTTCTCAGCTTCATTCAGTTTCCCCTAATTGAAGCAAAAGCAAAACAATGTAGACAAATCAATGGAAAATAAAAGACTTGAAAGCAGTAAAAAAAAAAATACCCTTAAAAAGAGCCTACGAACAAAGAAAAAACAGAGTTCAGATATTTAAGAAAACCCAAAGAGGGTGCTTACACGCATATAAAATTCCCTCCCATTATCCGTGAATATTCGCCACTTTGATGTATGTTCATTTGATATGACTGACCCGTCCTCAACTTGTTGTAAGCCCACATTGGTTGACCCTCCAGCATCAGTTTCAGACGCTATCCCATTTGATTCAGCATGAACAAGAGAACAGCTTCCCCAAAAAAGAAATGCTGCAGAATTAAGTATAATAGAACAGTTATCAAAGATCCTCTAACGTTATAAATCATGATCAATAGTCTGCAGAGAAGTCAGCGACCAAGAAGAGACAATAACACAGAGACATACAACTGGAATACTTATATGCACTTGCAATGAGAAAGTAGTTGCATCTAATAGCCTATATGGATTACATAACACAAATAGCAGCTGTTACTTTTCTTGACACGCACGGGATGCCAAAATCCCTCCTTCATAGAGGGTGCAGCAATTTTCAAGTGCAAGTTGATACTTAGTGGCATTCAGATACATAAACCAGGCATAAATTAGTGCTACCACACTATATGACTACCCTTGATATGTCTAACGAGGCTCCCATCTAGAGCAGGATAAGGGTATCTAGTGACCCAATCAAATGTAGGATGACAAATCAAACTTCACAGGCTTCAAGTTCCTTCTCCAGTTACCTTCACTCAAATTGATATGAAAGGTATATATAACTCCAATTAAACACTAATAATCATATCAAGTCATATAGAAGCTTCATAAATCATAATGATAAGTGTGCAAATGCAACCCTCTCCCCC